>NC_139516.1:71407360-71777360 GCF_947247035.1 Vipera ursinii | reverse complement strand
TCGCCTGGTGCGCCAGTTGCGGCCCTATCTGGACTGGGATGCCTTGCGTACAGTCACTCATGTGCTCGTGACCTCTCGTTTGGACTACTGCAATGCTCTCTACATGGGGCTGCCCTTGAGGACCACTCGGAGGCTTCAACTGGTGCAGAATGCGGCCGTGCGAGTTCTTTGGGGGTCTCCCGATACTCCCATGTTACACCTCTGCTCCACGAGCTGCATTGGCTTCCAGTTGCCCTCCGGGTGAGATTCAAGGTGCTGGTGATGACCTATAAAGCCCTACATGGCATGGGTCCAGATTACGTATGGCAGCACCTGCTGCCGTCAACCTCCCTCCGTCCAGTGTGCTCCCACAGAGAGGGCCTCCTCAGGGTGCCTCCGATCAGAGAATGTCGACTGGTGGCCCCTAAGGGGAGGGTGTTCTCTGTGGGCACGCCAGACCTGTGGAACCGCTTGCCGGTTGAGCTCCAGATGGCCCCCGACCTTCGCTCCTTCCAACGTGATCTAAAATCTATTTATTTGAACAAGCCGGTCTGGTCTGATGGGTTTGGGGTTTGGGTTTGGGTTTTAACATAGTTTTTAACTATTGGGCATAATTATTTAATCTTTTTTAACTTTTGTATTTTGTATTTTGATATTTATTGCCCTGTACACCGCTCTGAGTCCTTCGGGAGAAGGGCGGTATAAAAATTTAATAAATAAATAAATCTAGAGTCACCTTGTACAATAGGGGCCCCGAGAGTTTGACGATTTTACCTGGAACCCACAAGTTCCCATGCCCATAGTTCCGGGCCCAACCCCATCACCCACTTGCAACCCCCTTGGAGCCTTTGGGTGTGAGTTGTCTGCTGCCACCCAGTCTGAATGCAGCCTGTCTAGTTTGGTGATGAGTCTTCTTCCCCAGCAAAACTCTGCTGGGCTCTTGCCTGTTGCTGTGCAAGGCGTAGTGAGTTGGCAAAGCAAAATATCAGTCAGCCTAGGGTGCCAATCCCCAGTCACTATGTGCTTGAGTGACTCCTTTGTGGTGCGCACCATCCGCTCGGCCTGCCCGTTAGTCGACAGGTGAAAGGGAGTTGATGTAGCATACCTTATGATGTTAGTCCTCAAGAAGGCTTGAAACTCTGCCACTGTAAACTGGGCCCTGTTATTGGATACTGCGACATCTGGCAGCCCATGTGTTGCAAAAAGCTTTCTAAGCACCTGGATGGTCCTATCAGTAGTCATACTTGCAACTGGAATAACTTCCAGCCATTTAGAGTTGCTGTTGATCACTATCAAAAATTGCTGTCCTTGAAAGGGCCCAGCGAAGTTAATGTGAATCCTCGACCAAGGAGTATGTGTCCCCTCCCATCTGTGGACAGGAGCGTGTGGCATTTCTGGCCTGTACTGTTGACAAGTGTAACACCCGTGTACTTGAGCCTCGATAGCCTTATCTAACCCAGGCCACCATAGATAGCTTTGTGCCAATGCCTTCATCCAGACGATGCAGGATGTCCCTCATGCAAAGATTGAAGTACCCTGTCTCTCAAGGAACTGGGGACAATGACCCTGCTCCCCCATAAAATACAGCCCTTTTGAGCTGAAAGCTTGTGTCTATGTGTGAAATAGCTCTGGAACTCAGGTCCAGGACTGTTTTCTAGCCACTCTGTGTGGATCCAGGACAGCACCCTGCTTAAAACCTTGTCTGCAGCAGTTTCTGCAGCCACATCCCCAGCATGGAGGGGAAACTCAGGCAAATCCTGAATGGACAAAATGTGAGCTGCTGGAGCCAGATCTGGCTTGATCTGTGGCAATGGCAACTGGCTAAAGCTGTCTGCGTGGCCCATGTCTTTGCCAGGTTTGTGAACCAGCCTGAAGCTGTACGCTGACAAGAAGATGGACCATCTTAACATTCTAGGGGACAAAATTTGGGGTGTCTGCCTTTTGGTAGTAAATAACCTCAACAGTGGCTTATGGTCAGTGAAGACAGTGAATTCCCTGCTATACAAGTAATTATGGAATTTTTTCACCCTGGCCACAATGGCCAAGGACTCTTTGTCAATTGGAAGACAGTAGTGACTTTACTGCCTTAAAACTGCTTTCATGAACCCTGGTCCACTTCAATGGATTGTTTTTGTCTAAAAGCCGGTGTAATGGCTCTGCCACTGCGGCCTTGTTAGGAAGGAATGCATGGTAAAAATTAAGGAGGCCCAGGAATGCCTGAAGCTTTCCTTTCAACTTGGGGCTAGGTGCCAGCTGAACGGCCTTTAGCTTGGACTCGCCAGGGTGGATGCCTTCAGCATCAATACAGAAACCCAGGAACTCAGTAGAGGGGACCGCTATGCTACACTTATTCTTTTTAGGTTTAAGGCCCGCTTTGCAGAACCATTGAAGGATGGCCTTGAGCACCTTAGTGGACTCACTGGCAATGAGCACATCGTCAAAGTAGGGGCAGACCCCCATAATGTCCTTGAGCGTATACTTCATAACATCTTGAAAAATGCCAGGGGCTACACTAACCCCAAATTGGAAGCACCTTACTTTAAAAGCCCCCCTGTGCGTTAGCTGATAAGCCTGTGCCAAATCTAACTTCACAAAAACTGTACCCACTTGCAGTGATGCTAAGATGTGACTAACGACTGGCACTGGGTATGCATGCTGCTTAAGTGCCCAATTAATGGTGCACTTGTAATCAATGCAAATCCTGACCTCCCCATTGGCCTTAAAGGGCATGACAATTGGGGATTCCCATTTACCCCATCTACTGGCTGTAGTACCCCCTGTTCAACTAGCTTATCCATCTCAGCATCTATTTTATGTTTAAGCGCAAATGGCACTCTGCAGGGCTTGATCCTGATAGGCATTATGGCAGGATTAAGTTTAAAGGCTATTGGAGGGCCCTTGTACGTTTCAAAGCTAATGTCAAAAACATCCGTGAACTCCTCGCATACTGACGCCAAGTTCACTGTTTGTGTCTGTTGGATTCCAGCGACCTGAATGATGCCCAGAGCATCAAACCAATTGATCCCTATTAAGCTCATTCGCTGACCCTCCACAATAATAATGTCCAGAGGCCCTGAAAATCCCTTGAACTTGACGGCCAGTGTGGCCTTGCCCTTGATGGTGACTCGAGAGTTCTGGAAGTTGGTCAGGATAATGTCAGATGGCCTAACTTGGCCCACCTCTTGCTGTGGTTACAGATGAAACAGAAGGTTTTGAGTGAAATGATAGACATGGCTGACCCAGTGTCCAGTTCCATCCTGCAAGGGATGCCTTGCAGCTCAACCTGAAGTTGGAATTTGGGCTTAAGAGGGCGGTGAGTTCCCATGCAGCAAACACTGGAGCAAAACCCTGCACTAAACTGCCCCGGGCCCCGGTACCTCTCCTGATAAGAATGTCCAATTGGCGGTCCTTCTGTCGACCTCTACAGACTGAAGCGATGTGGCTGATCTTCCTGCAGGCCCAACATGTGGGTGTCCGGAACCTGCAGTCCATGCATTGGTGGCAGCCACCACAACCCAGACACCAAAGAGAGGGAACTGCCTTGTAAGTAGTCTTTTGTTGTTGGTTGTTGTGCCATTGAAGCTTGTCCACTTTGTGGTTGCAGTCAGCATCTTCTGTGAGTTCGGCATCCTCGTGGTGGATGGCCTCCTCGTGCTGAGTGGTTTTGGTGGGCTGCATGGTTTTCATGGCCCTGGTGGTGGCTTTGTCTGCCATGATCTCTTTTAAGGCTTCCTGGAGCGAGAGAGTCTCTTTGGCAAAGAGTTTCTGCTACAGTTCTCTGCTCCAAAGTCCACAGACGAGTCGGTCTTGAAGCCTTTCTTCTAAATCGGTGAATTGGCACAGATGTGAAGCTTGTCTCAATGCCATGATGAATTCTGTTGCTGTTACACCCGGCTGTTGAACTCTCTGTTCAAAGGCATGCCTCCAAGCTATTACTGATCGCTTGGGCTGGAAATGGTCGCCAAGCAATTTCTTCAGATCTGTGAATGTTACAAACTCCAGCTACGCTGGTGTGACCAAGTTCTCTGTGATATAGAAGGTTGCAGGCCCACAGATGCACAGGAGCGTTGCAGCCTTCAGGCCGTCTTTGGCGACTTGGTTGGCACAGAGGTAGTTTTCGACCCTCGAGATATACGATGCCCATCTCTCTGGGTGAGTGACATCAATTCCTCACGCTTTCCGACCTTCACCATCTTGGGAAGTCTTCATGGTTTGGGCTTCTCTTCTTCCTTGTCCTGCTTCTTCATAGACCCTGGGACTGGTCCACAAGACTGGTGGTTGCTAGCATGGCTGTGCTAGGCCTACCAAGGGAGGGGAACATATTCCCTGCCAGGTGCTTTGGCTGGCCTCACCCCCTAGTGACTTTCAGATCTTCTGAAAGAGCAGGATGCCACCTTCATCACCAGTGTTGTATACTGGGTTCTTTGCAGCAAGCAGGAGATTAGGCGAGAGAGTTCAGGCAGAAACATGCTTTATTGAATGCAGGAACTGAACTGTTAACCAAGGCTTCTATGTAGCTATTTATACTGCTGGCCACTAGGCAGTGGCCAATAGGTTTGAAGGAGCCTATTGCCGCCCTAAAGCCAACCAATGGTGGTCCTGGAGACTGCTTGTCTGAGGAGCCAGCGACCATTACCCAACTCCCTGATTAAGCAATCTCAAACAGCAATCAAGACACATGGTACAGTTCAAGTAAAACAGGCCCAATACATTACAATTCTGGTAGGCAAAGAAATTCTCTTCCTCTTTCCTTCTTTGGTACTGTTCTACTACCAAGCATTTTTGTCACCTGACCCTTTGTTGAATCTCAGCTTTTTTTCCCGCCTGGTGCCCTTTCAACTCTGTTGTGACTACAACTCCAAAATAAGTCAACATGGGAATTTCTGTCTTGATATATTTAGAGAACACAAAGTTGAAGAAGGTTGACTGTTAAAAGATAAAAGGTGAGAGCAAGAGTTTCTCCTTTAGTGTTAGCAAAATAACAAGCATGACTTCAGGGCTGGGTTTAGCAGAAGGAAAAATGATTGTTTTCAGTATTAAAGTATGAATCAGAGAATATATATTTGAGGTGAAAAATGTGGGCTAATGAACTTTGAGAAGGTTCAGGTGATATCACTATAATTTAGGGAAAGTGTGCAGACATGGTTTTTGAGATTCTTTCAAAACAGTTAATTTTCTTACAAAACAGCTCTGTTCTTGGGCATATGACTAGGAAGAAGACAAGGAGGACCATTAGAAAAGAATATGTGTAGCTCAGGGTTGAATTGTGTGTTCATTGGTGCTCTCTGAGCATGGTTGTTCTCTTGCAGATGTTTCATTACCAACTAGCTAATGTAATAATGTAACACTGATGATGTTACCTAGTTGAGTAATGAAACATCTGGAAGAAAACAACCAAGTTCAGACAGCACCAAGGATCCTGAAAAAGAGAAGGAGGAATTCCATACCATGTTCATATTCCTATCCTACAAGGATGCCTCAAGATAGTTTTTTCTCTAGAGCTCTCAAACAAATCTGGCCCATTTGCCACTCAAACTTTATTTTTCTGGTTTCTACCCCAACACCAAATTTGGTCCAATTCTTTGCATATTTTGGAAAAGTATTCTGCTGATAAGCAGAGTTTGGATTCCCTGTACATAATTTCTTCCTAATATCACATTAACCTGGAAAGAATTAAAAGGTGTCTGATTATTTTAATACCTTCATATTCTGATATAGTGAATATAATTCTATTTTTGTAATTGGAACATTGCCATTCCTCATACAAAATTTGCAGTGATTATTTTCAAATGTTTGGAATAATAATAATAAGGGAGATATTGATAATTTGGATCAAAAACCAGCAAAACTAATGGCAATGCGCCATGCTCTGCACCCAAAAGTGATATTGATCAACTTTACTTGCCAAGGGTGGCAGAGGACTCTTAACAGGTGAAACTAACCGTGGAAGAGGAAAAACACAGCTTAAATGGTTATATATAAAAAAAGCAAAAGACCCTCTGCTGAAGGAGGTGAACAAGGGAAACCTCTTGAAAGCAACAAGATTGAAAGCAGAATATCAAAAGGAAACAACTGAGCATTGAGTTTCTAACTGGAAAAAGAAGCCTATGCACTGTCAGTATCTGAAGGACACTAAAGGAAAGGTAGATACAAAGCTAACAAGGAGCTGGCTGAGAAAAAAGGGTGCAAAAAAAAGAAACTGAAGGCTTCATTTTGACTGCTCAGGGATAAGTCTTGCAGACCAATTCCATGAAAGCAAAAATCCAACATGTGAGTAACAACAGCACTCATGTGTCACTTATGTAATGAGAAAGATGAAACAGTGGAATACCTTTTCAGTGGCTGCAGCAAAAATTCACAGACCGATTATCTATATTCTACAACATCATGATCGAGTTACTCAAATCATACATTGGAATAGTTTGAGTTTGAATGCAGCAAAAAGGAGTGGGAACACCAAATTGACACAGTTCTTGAAAATGAGAAAGTCAGGATCCTGTGGAACTTTCAGATCCAAACAGGCAGACATCTGGCCCACAACACAGCTGACATCACTATTGTGGGGGGAAAATAGTCTGGTTCCTTGATATTGCGATACCAAGTGATTCAGGAATTGAAGAGAAACAGCTAGAAAAAATAATGAAATGTTTTGATATACAGATTGAAGTTGAGCAATTATGGATGAAGAAATTAATAGTTGTACTAATAGTAATAGGAGCCCTTGAAGCAATACCCAAAGGGCTGCCTAGTTACATGGAAATTTTGAACTTTGGACTTTGCAAAAATGCACTCTACTGTACTCGGAACTGCCTATACACTCAGATGGTACCTTAACAGTTTTTAGATCCTTGGTTAGGACTTGAACTATTACGTTTGTAGACTGTGAATCAAATTGAAGATTAAAATAATAATAAATCCAGTGTTTTCTAATCGGATAATACATGCATACATCCGGAATCTCTATTTCATGAATTCAGTTTGGAATTAAACCAGATAATTGGAATGTACTCATTCTGATGTGTTATCCTGGATAAACATTAGGAATTCATTGACTCACTGAAATCAGTAGGACTTTGAAATAAAAATGCATAGGGTTTGTGGATTAACTGGATAATATCAAGTTTATGGGAAAATAGGCTATACTTACTTGAAATGATAAAACCTGTCCATTTCTAAATTTTAATGGTGATATTAAATTCTAATATAGCTTTCAGGGCTGAAAACTAGAACAAAACTTAATGAAACTTTGAATAAAAGCCTTTATATGATTTGCATCACACATTTCTATTTTTAATACTACGTCTGCTACATTTTGTCAATTGAATCAAAATCTTGGAGCATTTTGGGGAAAAATTATCAGCTGCATTTGCACTTTCATGATAATAGGATGAAAAAAGAATACTTTAATCAAGAACCTTGCTAAAGAAAGGGAGGGGATCAAAGTCATTTTTGTTTTTATAATTGCATAATAATTCTCCATTTCCCCTATCAGTCTTATGTTCCTCACAGTGGGTATTCTAAGAATGGGAATTTAAAAAAAAACACTTAGTGGCTTCAATAAATGGATGAATAAATAACATCAGTCTGTGGCCCAGGAACAAAGTGCTACAAGATGAATCTGGAAGTTCAAGTCTTGCCCTTTGATTATGTCAACGTGATAGGGAGCAATTTGTCCACAATGGGCGATAATAGTATGGAAAGTGGTATGTCAGCAGTAAAATGCACAGTCCTCACTGGAGAAGATATACAATAAAACAATAGTACACGTTCTCAGTAATGAAAAATCATTACCGAGTCAGACAACTTTGAAGAATTGCCGAGTCATTTAAGGTCATATATTGAAATATGTGGCATCCTTTTTAAGGAGCTTTAAGGAAGCAGCTCCATCCTCCTTTTCTGTTTAGCTTTCATAAGAGTGGGTTACTTAGTTTTTATTGACATTTTTTGGGAGTCTTTTACTATCAATAATTTGTCTTTCTTAAGTTGCTTGACATTTGGAATGGCAGCAAGAAAGCTATGAGGATGATGGGGGCATGAATCGAGCCTCTAAAGACAGTTTGAACTTCATGGCAATTTCCCCAAAATGATTTCATCCAAATATGTCTGACTTCCAACATTTACAACCAGCATGTCATTAATTCTGAAGTTACAATCCAGCAGATTTTATAGGAAACAAAATAACAGAGTTGGAAGGGGCTTGGGAGGTCTTCTAGTCCAACCCACTGCTCAAGCAGAAAACTCGATACCATTTCAGACAAATGGTTGTCCAATCTCTTCTTAAAAACCTCCAGTATTGGAAAACCACATCTTCTGGAGGCAAGTTGTTCAGCTGATTAATTGTTCTAATTTTCAGGAACTTTCCCCTTAGTTCTAGAAACTAGAACTTAGTTCTTAGAAACAAATTTGAGGAGGCTAAATTAACTACCAACCATAATGTTTTCTAGCACTCTTTCCAAAATTTGCCAGCACATTCTGAGGGATCGCCACAAGGAAAGGTGATATGCTTTTTGGACACAGTTGAACAAAAGCATGATAATCCTTCCTTCTTATGAAAACTGTCCATAATCTAAAAGTTGCTGTCAGATTTTTATTTTAAAAAATGAAGCAACCATTATTTCTCAAATAGGATCTACTTTAAAATCAAATAGTATAATTTTTATTACCATATTGCCAGTCTTTAATTATTTGCATTTAAATAATTTTATACATTTAAAATGAATATCATTTATTAAACCTCTGCCTAATGTAACTATTACATTTATTACCATCTCTTAAACAATCAATTACTTGAGATGAACAATTAATTGCATATAGATTTAATATTTCTAGATGTTCTCTTAATACATTCAGATGGGAAAATATACCTAGTATTCCTTTACCTGAGAATATACACAGTGTTCTCATAATACTGTTTTTATTTCTTTCTTTTTGCTTGTGATTCATTCAACCATGAGCTTGTCATTTCCCAGGATGAATGGGAATTTACACTGGATGAAAGTTCTGGAGGAGACATCAAGCAGAAAATTATTGTTGGCTTGACCCATCTGACAATCTGAAAAGAAGCAAGCTGGATTGAGGCTCTAATAGGCAATCATAAGAAATGCTTCTTAGCCACCTACAAATTGGAAGGACTGAAGGTCCAGACACAAGATACCCACAAGCTAAGAATGTGTTGTGTTTCACATGAAGCTATACTTCATTAAAATATTTTGATTTGTAGGTCATATCTACTTTCTGTGCCAGCCATGTCTTTGCTTATAGCAATCAATTGGAGAAATGTCAGCAAAATCAATCACTGACAGGCATAAACTATTCTTTGTAGCGTCTGCTGCTAACTTTCCAAATAAATTAGAAAATGCATATAGGGAGGCACAAGGCAGTTTGTCCTCTGTTGTTCAATGCACAAGTAACCTTTCCTCTGCTTTTATTAATGATGTCATAAAATCCATCTTCATGTGCTGATAAAATGTATTTGACACCATACCATATAGGTTTTTGGGAATAGCTATAGAAAAGAAGTGAAAGTATAAAAAATAAATAGCCATTTATTTTTTCATTGACTGAACAAATATTTATGATACAATCATCAAATTAAAAAGCCAAATGGGTGGATATCTTTACACTGATATTCTACAAGTTTAACAATAGATTAAACAAGGTCACTTAACAATTTCTTTCTTTCTTTCTTCCATTTATTTCAGTCTGCATGCTAGACTAATATGCGAGGTAAAGCATTCATAAAAAGATCATACTTTGGACACCATACCAGATTTTAGTATAGGTGGAATATAATACATCATAAAGTCACCCAGTTTCCTTCTCCTTTTTTCCAAATATTATTGAAATAATCAAATATGTGAGGAGGAGGTCCTCAATAAAATCTTATTCAGTAAAATCAAACTTTGGGTTTGATCAGTTGAAGATTGATTGTGTTGGCATATAAACATTTGGAACCAATCCAGCTACCAAGAACAGGTGAAAAGGCATGTTAGAACGGTACTTCTTGCACCATCTGCTTGACACAACTTATGTTTTTGTTTCAAACATGGCCAAGCAGCATCTCTCAAATTGTAAGCCAAGCCTCTTTGGCCAGCATCCAAAGCCTCTGTATGCAAAGGCTTACATGAAATAATGGAATAGAAAAATAGAACCTCAAGACTTCTTCATTAAAAATGCAGCCAGCTTCATCTATTAAACAATGAATATTTTATATACATGTTTTTTTTAAAAAAAGAAAAGATAATCAAAGCTGTACTGGATGTCAACCATCCTGCTCAAATTCATCAGAACATTCCCTCCATTTTTTTTCTTTTCAAAATGGCAAGTATAATAGTTACAGCAAGGGACTTGAATCAATTTGCTGGATAAATGACTGACTGCTGACTAAGGATGTTAAAGAATGGCTGTTCACATTCCTGAATTAATATATGAATCACTGGATGCTTGTACCATGAAATGCCAAGGATTTATGACATGGATGGACAATTTGCATCCCAGGAACCACAAACTGCTCTTGGCTAGAAAATGTGCAGCACACAGAGACATAACCCTGGTTATTTTTCTTCCTGGTCAGTTAGGCATTGTAATTGACTGTCCAACAGTAAATGGATGAATAGTTCCATCCTGCCATTGATGGTAGGAAACCATTCAGCCTGACCTCTGCTAGCCAACTGTTCAGCTTGTCAAAACTACAGATCATTGGTTTTCCTTTGCTGGGGGCAAAGGGAAACCAATAATCTTCAGTGACTCACTTCCAGCATACATGACAAGGGACAAGTAATGCCTACATTGTTCCTGAGCTTGGGTAATTTGAATAATAACCACAACCATAAGCTGATTTTGCCTAATTCTTTTTCCTATAGATAGCAAAACAGAAGAGAAATGATTGCAGAAAAGCAGAAAATGCAAATAGAATGGCTGTGGCCAAAGAAGCAAAGACATTAACAATAATAATAGAGACCTTGGGGTAAATACAAAAACATATGTATCCCCACTTGAACACCATCATCATTGACAAAATCACCACCAGTCAATTGCAAAAAGCAGGTTTATCTGGAACAGCTAAAATACTGTGACCATACCTTTAACACCATCAAAAAACATCTGTCTATCCCAATCCTTGGGTGGATAGAAATGTCAAATCCAGTCTGAACAACTGGCTGACTGTGCAACTAACCATAAGAATAAGAATGAGAATAATAAAGTATGCCCATTTTAGAATAATAATCCACTTTAGGAAGAGATTAAACAATAATCCACTTTACCCTGTGTTATATTGTTTCTGTAACTATATGAAATAAAGAATAAGGAGTGGACTATGAAAGATACAGTCCATTAACACCTGTCATGGCATAGGTTTGTAGGTGAGGGAGCTCTAGAGCAGGGGTTCCCAACCCCCAGTCTGTGGACCAGTACCTGGCCGTGGCATGCCAGCAACCGGTCCGCACAAACAATCAAAGCTCCATTCTCAGGATGCAGGCAGCACACAAAACCACACATTCTTCGGTCCGTGGAAAAACCTCTCTCCATGGAACTGGTCCCTGGTGCTCAAAAGGTTGGGGACCTCTGCTTTAGAGGTTTCAATATGCAGTCACTTTGTAATACATTGTAGTCTAGGAATTACTCTGGTCTAACAGCGATACACTTTTATAGATCTTCTAACCAAATTTTTGGGAGTCTTTTATGCAGTGCTTTTTTTTTGTAAAAGAAAAAGGTGCTGGAACTCACACATGTCATACAGCCCACCTTGCCTACCCTACAAGGTTCCATCCAAAAAAGGTGCCGGAACTCTGTTCTGAGCGTTCTATGAAAAAAAAAGCCCTGCTTTTATGTGATTCAGGAATACTCTAGAATATAATCAAGTGTTGTTTTATGTCTGCCGTTCCATTTGCAAAAGGGGTTGGGGAGAAGGGGAGGGAAATAGTTATTCAAGACTTTTCATAGTAAGAAGAAGTAACTGGAATTATTTGTTTCATTGGAATGAGACATAAATTCAGTTAGTTTTTCAATTCAGCTTCCTATGAAAAGCTGAACTTCGCATTTTCAATCACAATCTGCAGTGTTAGATATCCCTTTCTTTAAGGAATGAATAAGACATTTGAATCCCCTTTGGAAATTTGCTATTTTAGATAGTGGGAAGTGGGAGGTAACTTTATTTTATTAAAACCCAACTCATTCTATGAAGTAAGATAATTTCAAAGATTCCTTTCAGCTCCATGTACTTTAACTTTCACTCTTTGGTGACTAGCCTTTAGGAAACCAGCTAAGTTTGACATCTGGAGAATAAATACAGCCTTGCTAGGTCCTGGAGACTTTCACATAATCTTCATTATGATATTTTTGGCATTGCACACCACATAAATATTCATGCTTTTGAAAAGACTTCCTATTTCTATAGATTTCTTTGTCGTATGCAGGTGCAATTATAGATTCATGAATACAGCTAATCACTTCTAATACTTAACAGGAATGCAGCCATTGCAGTAAAACCCATCCTGATTTTTTTTTGATGATGCTGCAGGCTTAGTGAATGGCTTCAAGAATGAGGATGCTGTCAAAAGGACTTTGGAAGAATATCTTATTAAAGCAGATAGTAGAGCTCATTTCATGAAAGGACTCATTGGTCATGTTCTGAAGTGGTGCTATTCTTCTACATGTCCCAAGCTACATTTTATATATACACCTATTTTACAATTCATAGCCCTAATCCCAAAATAGAAGATTCTTCTGGCCTTCTATTTGAACAAGAATATATGGACTAAGGAGAAAAAGACAACCTTCTTGTGTGAGTGCAATCATATTTTCATTTCTGAAACAAAGCTGTGCATCCTTAGGCATTGGAAGAGAAAGACATGTTTTGTCACAACCATCAGCTGCAAAACCATTTCTTTCAAGAACACACACACACATATTTTGATCTATGTTTAAGACTGCTCCTCAGGGGATGAACAGGTTCTTTTTTTTTAACCTGTTCAGCCTCTTAATTGATTTGGATTTCTTTTTAAGTGAATTATCTTGTCTGCAATACAATCAGTTAATTCTTGCCCAGAGTTTGGAATAAATGGGTGAGTTTATAAAAGGGACGTGGTGGCTCAATGGGTTAGGACGCTGAGCTTGTCGATCGGAAGGTTGGCAGTTTGGCGGGTCGAATCCCGAGTGCCGTGTAGCAGAGTGAGCGCCTGTTACTCGTCCAAGCTTCTGCCAACCTAGCAGTTCGAAAGCACGTAAAAATGCAAGTAGAAAAATAGGGACCACTACGGTGGGAAGGTAACAGCGTTCCGTGCGCCTTTGGCGTCTAGTCATGCCGGCCACATGACCACGGAGACATCCTCGGACAAGCGCTGGCTCTTTGGCTTTGAAACGGAGATGAGCACCGGCCCCTAGAGTCAGAAACGACTAGCATGCATGTGCGGGGGAACCTTTACCTTACCTTATAAATGTTTTAAATAAATAAGCAGAACTGAGGAAGAAGAGAGAGAAAAAGAGGAAAACCTGTTCTTTAGCTCTTCTTAGGCTTGAAAGATTATCAACAGATTGTCTCCACCTAATATCTGGAAATAAAATTATTCTTGGCTTGCATGAATGATTCCTAACAGGAAAAGAAGAAAGCATCCTAACTTAAGAGTAAAGATAGTTGAAAGCTAAGAAGAAAATATTTAAAATAATACTGAAAAAATAGCTTTTAAGTCTATTTTTAATGGAGAGATGTTCATTTCCCTAAGCTATGATGAATGAGGAGTTAGACTTTAAATTTCAGCAACAATATGTGATATAAAACAACTTATACACATTGTCCTTGTCTTACATCCACAACTGAGGCCAAAATTTCTGTTGCTGAGATATTTGTTAAGTGAGTTCTGCCCCAATTTAAAGGTAAAGGTAAAGGTTCCTCCGCACATGCGTGCTAGTTGTGTACAACTCCAGGGGCCGGTGCGCATCTCCATTTCAAAGCCGAAGAGCCAGCGCTTGTCCAAGGATGTATCCATGGTCATGTGGCCGGCATGACTAGACACCAAAGGCGCACAGAACGCTGTTACCTTCCCACCATAGTGGTCCCTATTTTTCTACTTGCATTTTTACGTGCTTTTGAACTGCTAGGTTCGCAGAAGCTGGGACGAGTAACAGGCGCTCACTCTGTTATGCGTCACTCAGGATTCAACCCACCCAACTGCTGACCTTCTGATCGACAAGCAAACCTAACCCACTGAGCCACCACGTCCCTCCTGCCCCAATTTATGACCTATCTTAAGGTGAAGCACTGCAGGTGTTAAGTTGTTAGGTGAATCTGTTTTCCAGTTGTAAACTGAATCTGGCTTCCCCATTGACTTTGCTTGTCAGAAGGTCACAATTGGTGATCACATGACCCAGGGACACTGCAACCGTCACAAATATGAGTCAGTTGCTGCCAATCATCTGAATTTTGATCACATGACCCTGGGGATGCTGCAATGGTCATAAGTGTGAAAATGGTCATAAGTCACTTTTTAGGGCCATTGTAACTTTGAATGATCACTAAATGAACTGCTGTCAGTCGAGGACTACCTATAATGTATATAGTTATTCATGTTAAACTCAAAATATCAGGGAGGTTATTTGGTTTTGGAAATAAGCTGCTGGAGTGAGGAGAACTGCCTCTGTTTTGATTCAGCTCATTTGGCCATAATATCCTTACTTGTTTTTTTATTAAATGGGTTTAGGGGACCATTTACAGTTCTTACTGTCTAGAGACTCCTAAAAATAATATAATTCATCATACACTTGGTCATTAGCCTACGGGTTCCTTGAGGATATATTGTATCATCTTTCTCTTTTAATATTTACATGAAACTGCTAGAAGAATTTATATGAGGTTTTAGGGCTAATGCCTATTACAATACTAACAATAGTTACCTCAGACTCTACAACATTTTTTTCCCCAATTGTTGTCGAGGAAACTCTGAATCATTGCAATGATGGCTTTTGATGTGGAATCACATATTGGTTCAGCTAAGGTAATTCTTAGTAGTTAAGATAATCCTGGATTGGCAACACAGTTTTGTGTACATATGGTTGAACTTCCTTTGAAATGTCAGTTTGCAATTGATGGGATGTTTCTAAATTCAGCATTGTTCCTTAAATGCCTGCTGTGGCCAGAAGGGGTTTTGCCAGCCTTAGCCAATACTGTACATCAGCCACTCTTGGCCATAGTCTTAATCAAAACCCATTGAGATATTTGCAGTGAACACAGTAGTTGCCATCTTTTATTTTGTAACCTTAAGCATATGTTTATTAAAATGACTAGTAAAATACAAGGGATTTTATTTATGATTGTAAGCTACTTCTGGAATAAGATGAAGTGCAAAGAATTTGTTTAAATAAATTAATAAGAATGAAAGTAAAGCTATGACACTATTCCAGAGACACACCCGCCCCACCCAAGCTGGAATGCTGAACATTTTATGTATTTGTATTCAGAACTTAGAGACCACCCATTTATAATATAAAATACTCCTAAGCAGTCTTTTCAATGGTTTTACTTACAGGGAAATGTTGATAGGATAGGAGCTTTGAACTTTATTTTACTTTCAAAATCTAAATTGTTTAAATTAATGGGTATTTTATTCATTAAATAAAAGGGTATTAGACCATTAAATTCTTTTCAGCATAATTACCCAGTTACTACAGTATATTTGTCTAATCGGTAATGATGGCCAGATAGTGGTGTTTCTTCTTGTCAATACTCATAAATAAAAGAAGATTTTTTTTATTTCATAATGTCATCAGGATTTTACAACTTTTTAAAATTGCATATTATATTCTTTTGTAACATCTATAAGAGGACTCTTGAGTAGTAACTGGCCTTTCTTTTTTACATGATGTTCAGAATTTAGATATATCTCTCTTTAGCAGTAGTTTTTTTGGTTTTGGAAAAAAATAAATGTTCTCCTTACCACCACCCCCCAAAAAAGGCACAATTAACATGCTGAATTTATCTTAAGCAGAAAAACAGATTGCTTTTACAGGGTGTAATTTTTCTGCCTTAAAATAAACCAATTTTGGTCATTATTTAGCTGAAATCAAGGTATATTAATCTATTACATCAATGATTCCATTCCGTAGTTAGAAAGGCACAATCAAATAAAACATATGAAGCTCTTTATAGCAATTATGATGGCATTTATTTGACATTTATTTAAAAGTAATTAAAGCAAGTTCTTTTAAAATATACGTCATGTTTTACAATTAACTCTTGCATTTATTTACTGAGAATGTTAATTATTCTACTTCTGAATAATGAAATAATATCTTTCTGGTTACAGAATGTGTGTCTCCTGTTAATTGGCCAAAGCCATTAATATACATTTCCCACTGAAATTTCAACATCTAGATTGTCTAGATTTTTCATCTTTCTTTATTATTTTTTTAAGGAAATATCATTTCCTCCTAAATTTACATTTCATGAAAGTTAGATAGCAGCATGATAGCAATCACCCTCTTATCTTAAATATTTATATGAGTTACCGGTACTATAATTCTTATACTGCCTAAGCAATTAAAAATCTGTTTGTTTCAGTGTTCATTACATTACATTACATTACATTACATTACATTACATTACATTACATTACATTGTCCTATAACCATTTGCGTTCATGGAACATTTTCCACAATTTATAGCTATCCATTTATCTCTTTTTTTAAAAAAAAAAGTTAGAAAGATAACTTCCTATACTTATTTGTTATTCAGCTGTATTAAACCACACTGATAATCCAAGTGTACAAGGCTCTTTGCGGTGTGCATTTAAGTTCTAGTCACCAAAAATCTCAAATGAGTGTATTGCTAGCAATTTAAGGAGACCCTTGTGGGCTGTATGCATAGCTTGTTTTTAGCTGTAGGATCATAATATATTATGTCATTTTAAATACATTGGCCAAAAATAGCACAATTTAAAGCAATTTGCTTCCAGCATGACTCTTTAGGATCTAATTATAATCATCAAATGTCATTTAATTAAAACACTTATCCTAAGTGGGCTTTTGCTGTATCACATTAGTTGGCTCATTTGAATTGCCATATATTGTCTTCTTATATGATATGATGCATAATAAGAATAAATATATGTGCTATTGGTTGGTCACATGCCAAGAAGGTGAGCATGCAACAGTTAGTGAATAACCTCCTCAGGTACATTCCTCAGCAACATAATCATTGAATATGCCTTGTTGACACTGAGCACATTAAGAAATAATTGTTCTAAGCCTTAAATCCAGGCATTAATGAAAGTAATATTTAATGGTGACCAGCAGCTGGCTGAGATATTTGTACTCCTATGAGTCAGGAACTTTCTCCCTGCAAGCTTTCATAAGCAAATAAATAGAGAAGGTGAGACAATTTTAAGGGAGGGAGGGAGGAAAGTAGGTAGGTAGGTTGGTTTCTGATGTTTCCTGCTAGTTTCCCACAAGAAAATTCAGTGGGAATCTTCATCACTGGGAATGTGGCAGGAAGTTGGAAGTCACTCCTGCTCTGGGTGCTTTTTTTGCCCAGGCTTGTTCATTCTGCTTCTCTGTTTAGGTAAGGAAACATCTCTGAAATGATGATCAAAAAGGCACAGATAGTCTAGTACAAATATAAGTGTATATTTAGTGAGGAAAACATTAGCATTTTTGTCCTTATATGCATAATTGTTTTCTTCACAATCTTATAACAAACAATTATACTTTCTTCTCCCAATAAATGTCTTATTTCTTCAATTCAGAAATGGATTTTTAATTTTTAATCAGAGATAGAAACTGGACTAGACGAATGGATCAATTTCAAAATATCTTGTTATAGATATTTGCCACAACAGCCATAGAGCATGATCATATGGCAGTGTTTTTCAACCTTTTTTGGGCAAAGGCACACTTGTTTCATGAAAAAAATCACGAGGCACTCCACCGTTTTCCACACCGTTGGACCTCCCCACGGTCGCTACACAAATGGTCGTAAGTCGAGGATGGCCTGTGTTCTCAAGGGGTTGGACTAGATGACCTCCAAGGTCCCTTCCAACTTCTTCTTCTTCTTCTTCTTCTTCTTCTTCTTCTTCTTCTTCTTCTTCTTCTTCTTCTTCTTCTTCTTCTTCTTCTTCTTCTTCTTCTTCTTATTATTATTATTATTATTATTATTATTATTATTATTATTATTATTATTATTATTATTATTATTATTAGCCTCTTTATTTTATTTTATTTTATTTTGGGGCTTTTGCTTGTTTTTGCTGTGAAGGAAAAGGAAAGCTTGCATTTCTTTTTAATTTATCTTTCTGTATTTTCTTTTTTCCCTTCTTTTCTTTCTTCCTTCCTTCCCTCTCTTCCCTCCCTCTCTTTTCTTTATTTATCTTCCTTCCTTCCTTTCTCTCTCCCACTTTCTTTCCCTCCCTCTCTCAATTTCTTGCTTTCTACTTGTTGTGGAAATTGGAAGCTACTTGCATTTCTTTTTAATTTTTCTTTCTGCATTTTTCTCCTTCATTTATTTTTCTTTCTTTCTTTCTTTCTTTCTTTCTTTCTTTCTTTCTTTCTTTCTTTCTTTCTTTCTTTCTTTCTTTCTTCTTTCTTTCTTTCTTTCTTTCTTTCTCTCTTTCTTTCTTTCTTTCTTTTCTCTTTCTTTCTTTTTCTCTTTCTTTTCTCTTTCTTTCTTTCTTTCTTTCTATCTTCCTTCCTTTCTTTCCTGCCTTTCTCTCTCCCACTTTCTTTCCCTCCCTCTCTCAATTTCTTGCTTTCTACTTGTTGTGGAAACTGGAAGCTACTTGCATTTCTTTTTAATTTTTCTTCCTGCTTTTTTAACTTCCTTCCTTCCTCCCTTCCTCTCTCTCTCTCTTTCTTTTCTATTCTCCTTTTTTTTCTTTCTCCCTCCCTTTTCCCCTTCCCCCTTTCTCCTTTTTTCCCTTCCTTTTTTCTTTCTTTCTCACCTTTACCATCAAAAGCACTTCACTCCGGGGGGGGGAAACCCCAAAGGTTTTTAATTGCTTTGGTCCAAAGGACATTTTATTATACAACGTATCAAAAGGACAGGTTAAAAAAAAATCAGCCATGTAATTTTTCAGACGTAAGCGAAGCCTCCAAGAGCGAAGCGGTCAGATCCCTCTATTTCGGGCTGGGGCGAGGGGTCGCGGTGAGCAACCAGGCAGCCGACCAGGCGGGAGTCTCGCATCCTCAGCCACGTGGGGAGTAAGGAGTAAGCGGCGCGTGCTGGGGAAGAGCTTTTTCGAACATTGCAGGCAACCAACCACGCAACAGCTCAGGCGAGCCGGGCTGGCCGCCCGTCCGTCCTCTTCCGATAAGCGAGCCGGTTGCCTCTCCCCAGCTTCTCTCTCTTCAGCAAGAGACCCTCCGAAGCTAGAGAAGGGGCGGAGCTACGCTGCCGTGGAGCCCTGGTGCCTAGAGAGGTCGAGCCCACTTCTTTTCCCGGGCTTTTGCTTCCAGCAAAGTAGGGCCGTCAGCTTAGCCAAGGCTCCACGCCAGAGAGTCTTGCAGCGCCGCTCCGCCCATGGCTCCTCCTCCTCCTCCTCTCACCGCTGTCTCCTAGGTCAGTGTTTTTTCAATTCTTCCCACGGCACACCAGGCAACATCTCGCGGCACACTAGTGTGCCGCAGAACAGTGGTTGAAAAACACTGTCATATGGTACCTTCAACTTAATAATGTTTTTGAATTATGTATATTTATGATTATAAATAGTGGTGGTCACTATGGTTTGAATATTAAGAATTTTAATATGTTATGACATATCACTGTTATGAGCCTTCATGGGTTAAAAGGTAGATTAGATGAAGACATGAAACCCAATAGAGACGCTGAAACATTTGATCCATTTCTGGACCAGTAACAGCAGAGAAAAAAATAATTCAATGCATTTCTATCATTGTATACATGCTGTAGGGACACAGTGGCTCAGTGGGTTAGGACGCTGAGCTTGTCGATCAGAAGGTCGGCAGTTTGGCGGGTTGAATCCCGAGTGCCATGCAACAGAGTGAGTGCCTGTTACTCGTCCCAGCTTCTGCCAACCTAGCAGTTTGAAAGCATGTAAAAAATGCAAGTAGAATAATAGGGACCACTACAGTGGGAAGGTAACAGCATTCCGTGCGCCTTTGACCACGGAGACGTCCTTGGACAAGCGCTGGCTCTTCGGCTTGAAACGGAGATGAGCACCGGCCCCTACAGTCAGAAACGACTAGCACGCACGTGCGGGGGAACCTTTACCTTTACCTTATACATGCTGTGCAACCCTGCAGTGCAGGATACATTAACTCAAGATCATGTGAAGTGTTAGTACCACTTTATAATACCTCGGAAAGAACAACCTAGAATATTGTATCCAGTTTTGGTCACCATGATATAAAAAAGATGTTGAGATTCTAGAAAGATTGAGGAAAAGAGCAAAAAAGATGACTAGGGTCCTGCCAGCTAAAACATATAAAGAACTGTTGCTGGAATTGGATATGTCTAGTTTAATGAAAAGAAAGATTAGGGATGACATAATAACAGTGCTCCAATATCTAAGGGGTTGCCACAAAGAAGAGGGAGTCAACCTATTCTCCAAAACACCTGAAGGCAGAACAAGAAGCAATGGATGGAAACTAATCAAGGACAGGACTAATCTAGAAATAAGGAGAAATTTACTAACAGAACAACATCTTGCCTTCAGAACTTGTGGGTGCCTCATCACTGGAAGGTTTTAAGATGAGATTGGACAACAATTTGTCTGAACTGGTATAGGGTCTCCTGCTTGAAGAGGAGGTTGGATTAGAAAATCTCCCAAGTCCTTTCCAACTCTGTTATTCTGTTATACTGTCTCATCCCCAAGAACTTAAATTTGATTGGCAGTTTGTTTAAATATAGGCATATTTTTTATATTTATATAGTGTCAATCACAAAATATAATGAAGTGCCACTTACAGTATGCATGTGTGTTTAGTTTGCTGACAAGTTCAGGAAACGCAAGACTGATCAATTGTTATAAAAACCGGCATGGAACAAATATCCCACTCATCCTTATGGACTCTCAGTTGGTTGCTCATGAACGTGTTGGCAAATAATGCTGTTTTCACATGATGTACATTTGAGAAGGAAAGCAGCAGGCCAAAGTTTTGCTGGGAGAATTCAAAGTGAGTTTAATTCTATGATAGTTTGATTTCTTCATTTTATAACGGTATCTTGTTCAGATCACACAGCTATTAAAAATAGAAATGCAGAAAGAAAAGTTAGCTGATGCCTTAACAACTGTGAATGTTAGGTTTAAAATGATTAAACTAGCTTATTGGACAAATGTGCTGTCAAAATGTGACATGGTATTGTACCAATTAATTCAAAACATTTCCCCTGTCAATCCTGATCCAAACAAATATATTGTACACCACTGTATTTTGGCAATTTGAGCAAGATCATCAAATTTGCTCAGAGTATGATTTATTAGCAGAATATAAGAGGTACAAATCTTGAAGTTTGAAGTCTAATACTTTATTACTTCTTATTCCTGAAAAAAAATGTCACTTCTTAAAGCTGTCTATATTTAGTCCTTCTTATTACCTTAGGCAGCATGGGATCAGTACATGCCAAATTGCCTCTAGCTAGGAAATGCCTTTCAGGGATACATAATTTTTTAAACAGAGGATATGGGAAGATGTGTCTAACCCATCTATAATTAATAAAACTGTACTTATAGCATGATCCTGTTATAAGAAGTTTTTCAAAAACTTCTCTTTCTAACATATGATCAGGCTGTACTTTGAGTTTGTCTTATTTTTTCACCATGTATGAGGGAATTTTCCTAGGATCTATTCAGATGGTTATCTGGCATACTGTAAAGCAGACATGTCAAACACAAGGCCCGGGGGCCGGATCCGGCCCGTGAAGTGTTTTCATGTGGCCCACAAAGCCATCCTGGAAACAGTGAGGGAACGGCCCCCACAGCCTTGGCCCTGGCCCAGAGACCCTTCTTCTGCCAGAGACCCTCAGATCTGTCCCACTGCCCAGGCCCCCATAGGCACCTTTGATGAGAACGATGTAGAGCTGGACACGCCCACCCAGTAGGCCATATGCACTCTAGCCACGCCCACCCAGTAGGCCATGCCCACCCGGCCCCTTGAGGGCAACTGCAATGCTGATGCGGCCCTCAATGAAATTGAGTTTGACACCCCTGCTGTAAAGTGTAATGCCAGAAAGAACCTATGATATAACCCTGGACCTATTAATCCAAGCCATATAAAGTCAGCTATAGTTTTTGATCACGTCTGGGAACTGCCTCATGTGTAACTATGGACTCGGTCACCACATGAGAGAAAAAAAAATAACAGGAACCAAGAAACAGCAAGAAAAAAGTGTCCTTTCCCCCCCTCTTTTAAAAAAGTTGATTCCTTTTTAAAGGAACATACTGCATCAGGTCAGTGCTTTTGTATTTAATATATATATATAACATACTCTTCATTATCAATGTTTTAATTACTGCACTATGTATTTTATCTCACGTCTGTTCCATAGGATGTATGTATTTAATGTGCACGCGATTCTAAATGGATTTGTACAATGGATTCTACTGCTTTTTAAGCAATCTCATACAGAGTACATTACAAGATGTGAAACTTTATTTGTTTTTGTTTTGTTTTTTTTCCATTTCTATGGCTCACCACTTGCCAGGTGACTCTGAATGGCTAACGAACATTAAAAATATTAGGTAAAAACAAAAATAATAAAATAAACCATATTGTTCTGAGTCGCACTACCACTTATTTTCCATAATGGCCTTCGAAACATTTCTATAAGCTTATGTACAAGTGCTTTATGATTGGGCAGAATATAAGTAAATTAAGAACAGTTTAATTTATGACTCTAATCACACTTCACTTAGCCCAGTTCCACTGTAGCAAATCTCTCTCCTTAACCTCCATCCTTTTGCAAATTGGAATGACTCTATTCATGTATTCTACAGAACAGATGTTATATACATATAAGATTCAGAACTCCTCTTTTGGATTATTATTAATCATGTCTTTTTTACCAAGTGATCTCTCTTCAATTTGTTTCACACTGTTTTAATACAAAAATAAAACACTGGTTAAAGGTATTTCATTTGATTCTTCTTATCAGTGGTACTTCTGCATCTACCTTTAATCTTTCCTTTTATCTCTCACTGGTTTTTCCACTCAAATAATCTTCTTTCACCTGTCTTCTGCATGGAATAGATTTATTAACTGCCCACATAGAGAGTTTGATAGTTTAGTATTGATGAAAATCAACCTACTTTTGCAATCTTTGGTATCTTTGAAGAAACGAGCAGACTAACATTCCCTATCATTTGATGCATTATTATCATTCTTTATTAAATGTGTTTGCCATTCATTTCACTGCAAGGTATAACATGTATGTATGTATGTATGTATGTATAACAAAAATAACACTTGTCCCAGCTTCTGACAACCTAACAGTTTGAAAGCACGTAAAAATGCAAGTAGAAAAATAGGGACCACTACGGTGGGAAGGTAACAGCGTTCCGTGCACCTTTGGTGTCTAGTCATGCCAGCCACATGACCACGGAGACGTCCTCGGACAAGCGCTGGCTCTTCGGCTTTGAAACGGAGATGAGCACCGGCCC
The DNA here is from genome assembly GCF_947247035.1 of Vipera ursinii. Classification (NCBI taxonomy): domain Eukaryota; kingdom Metazoa; phylum Chordata; class Lepidosauria; order Squamata; family Viperidae; genus Vipera; species Vipera ursinii. The sequence goes on along the minus strand of NC_139516.1, from coordinate 71,753,778 downwards.
CTAGAGTTGGAAATGACTAGCACGCATGAGTGGGGGAATCTTTACCTTTACCTTTATAACAAAAATACACATCAACATGTCAGGTTAAAGCAATTAGGTTAAAGATATATGTTCTACCTCCAAGATTTAGAACGGCTGCAATTCTTTTCACCTAAAAGTTCCTAAAAACTGTTCTGAAGAAATAAGAATTTTCCAATAGAACCTGGGATATGATATAGGACACGTAGAAGAGGATGAAAAAGAGAATCAGAGGAGCCTGAACAGAGTAAATGTGGCAAAGTTTTTTTCTTTATTTATGCCTTTCTTTCCATTACTTAAGCACCATCCTATAGTAAGGAAAAACTAAAATATTCAAGCACAGCAAGTTAAAAGAAACAATTAAAAGAACAATACAATCAAATATAAAGCAATTGATATGCAAGGCTATCTCAAGACCTGTAGGCCCTTATGGAAAAAACAGCTTTCAATTGAAACTGTTCGTTGAATGCCATTTGTCACAGGTAATTGAACAAGAACTAAAACAAAATTCTCAGTATAGGAACATATGGAAGGAGCTACTAACCCTTTGGATTCTCTGGCTTTTAGCCATGAAAAGAATAATAAATTACATTAGATGTGCCTTATATAAAAATGAACTATGAACAAAAGCAACACAGCTTCTTAATATTGTTCCATTTCTTTGTGAGATTATATAAGCATTTATATATTTTTATTCCACTTTGTTCCAGAAAAACTTTATATACGTAAAAATGTCATATTGGCTCCAGTCCATGACTCTGGAACCAAAGACAGAAAATAGCAATTTGAACTAAATTTTCATTCCCATCGTTTTAGGGTCAATGGGTTTTGACCTGCAATTCCATAGATTGATCAACTCCCCACATAGAGAGTTTGATAGAATATTCACTGTTTAAAGAGTCTTGTATTAATTAAACTTTTACAAAGGAAAGAAAAGTTTCTGACATTTGCATTAAAAAAATCACTACAAGGAAAAGTATGGGGGCTAAGGCAGGAACCATTGGTTCTCAAGCTGGTTATGATAGTTAGGTAAACATTCAACAATTGTTTGGTTTCAAGGTCAGCAGCAGAACCAAATGACAACTGAAATGGAACATTTAGTCCAGTTGAGGAACCGACTTGCCCAGAGGGATGATATCAACTATCACCTAGTGAGGGCAGGTCAAGCTGACCTGTCAGTTGTTACCAGCATAGCTACAGCTACCTATGTCATCTGATCAGGGCTTTTTTTCTCATAGAACGCTCAGAACGGAGTTCCGGCACCTTTTTTGGATGGAACCTTGTAGGGTAGGCAAGGTGGCTTGTATGACATGTGTGAGTTCCGGCACCTTTTTCTTTTACAAAAAAAGCACTGCATATGATACTATATAATATATTTGCCAGACAAATAAAATGGGAAGCTAAGCAAACATACTGTCTCTGTTACTCAAGATGAACTACCTGAGACCCAATTACTTCCCATCAACAGAACCTACATAGAATGTATAATTATCCTAATGACTATGAGAATCTATAAAATTAGTAAATTACCCTCCCCCACCTTCTGATGCAAAAGTAATCTGAATTTGACAACTGCATGAATTCTGTGACAGTTGAGGGCTAACTTTGAGAATCTAGTCAAGCAAATGACTGCCAATGCAAAATCCATCACCTATGACAAGGTAAGTATTCAGTACAGGTCTGTGCTGCTGAGTTTCAGCTGTTAGCTCAGGATGTGGGATGTAATGAGAGAAGCTTAATTGACCAGTTCAAAGAAGGACTTTCTGATGAAATTAGAGATGAGATTATTCATCAAGTCACTCCAGGAAGTATTCATTAATCAGGTCTCCTTGGGCATTAGTGAAAGACTTAGGAAACTTAAGAGAGTCTGGATAGGAAGGGTAAATGCTAATGCCTGCTTTTATGTTCTCCTCCATCTGTGCATTTAAATTCAAAACCCATGTATCTGGGCCTTTGGTATACGATCAAGGAAACTCATGTCACCACAGCAAGGCCTATGTCTAGTTTGTGGATAACCTGGCCCAACTCATCCTAACCTATCTCTTTCCTTTCCTCTCCTCTCCTCTCCTTTTTTATTTGATTTTTATGATTGTCCATCTCAACAGGTGACTCTGAACAGTGTACATCATAAGAGGTGATTATTTATTATTAATCACCTCATATTTTCTTCACACGCTCAAAATAACATTCTCAGTCTTGCTTGTGCCTGATTAGATGGGCTTTCTTCTTTTTTTTTTAGTGTGATTCTTAGAATCAATATTTAGTTTCTGGCCATCTTGTTTTTTATTATTGCTTTTATAACAAACCATTAAAATATCTACAAAAATGCACAACTTATATAGAAAGTCACAGGGCACATTGTCCAATCTCTCCTGTGGTTATGCTGAAAAATTGTTGACAGTGTCAGCAATTCAGCTGTGGTAATGCAAATGAAAGAAATGCTGACATGCCAATCCATTTTAATAAATGTGCATTAAAATGCTGAGAAGAAATAGAGCAGTTAAGATGATTCTGTATGATGTCGCTTCAAATGGAAGTTCTTCCTGTGATTTCCCCTCCTCCCCGAGTTAACTTGGATTTCATCTGGACTTGGAGGGCAGCTTTGATTATTTATATTTTTGGTAAACAAAAGGCCACATGCCTTTGGCCTTGCCTGCCCCTTTATTCACAGGCAATCTGTTTCTTAATGTTCTGCCCATTTCATCTGTTAAGCTTGGCTAAATGCTGACACTGTGAAAGTCAGTAATGAACTCAGCTTGTGAGAGATCATATTGTTTATCTTATTGACAAAATGTATAGGCTTATTAATAGGTTTCATATGAACAAATAACAAAGACATCTTGCAGAAGGTCTTCCTTGAAATTGTACATCCAGCAGCCAAAGAAAATAGTAGTTACAGTATATTCATTGAAGTGACAGACTCATCAATCTTTGCTAAAATTTATAAAGGAACATAAAGTAGGGAAGTGGAAACGTGTTCAATCAATTTCAAATTAATATATATATTGAAAGATATCACTGGCACACACCTTCCAAGGGAAAATAAACTGACAATAGCAGAAGCTGGTAAAATATTGATCCTTCTCATTTGTGCAATATGCTAGTTTCTTTCCTGGACTAGACTGCATATTCTATTGAAATATTTAGAGGGAAAATGAATTAACGTGTGTTTCTTCCTGATCCTACCTCCATGTTCAATCATGAGCAGACCTTCCTGACTCTGCTTTATATTCTTTGATTCAGGGTAAAGAATAGTGCAGTCTGTGCGGTCCTGGACATGTCTCAATTTCCTTTAATTTCTGCCTTCCCCCAGACCAATGCTTTTCACTTAGGGTAGATTGCTCAGAGTTCCTGATAGCCTTACTTTATATCCAGGGAATATATGTGATCTAATTGACTTCTGCAACATTATTTTCCAAATCATGTTGGGCCAAATAAAAACATTTTACTGGCATGTGGGATTTTTTCCCTTTCTCTTATTTTTTTTCCTTCTCCTCTTTAACTGATCTTAACTATAGACCCTTAACTTAAAACAAGGTGAGATTCATAATGCAAGATTGAAAATCTCCAATTTCTCAAATTAAAAATTCTCACTCTAGTAAAGTGAACACATTGACAAAAATGGACTACCATTCAGTAATTAAGTGGCATGCTCAGAAGGCAAAAAAGACAGACCATCTAAGTGCCCAGCTAAAGCCACACTAGATGATAAAATCAATGAGAGTACTGCACCATAAACAATTTATCCCTTCCGGACCTTAAAATAGAGGAAGCCCTGTACTTCCATTCAGATCAGCAGTATCTATAGGAAAGAGTCAAACAAGCCAGTCTGAAAAGCAGCATCCTGTCATTGTGACACAAGTCGCACCCCTTCTTTAAATGTGTCATAACATCACACACAATCCTAAAGGGGTACAACTTCCATTACAATACTTGTTTTGTTGTTTTGGTGGAAAAAACAGGACCCGGCAGGTGTTTGTGTTAGACATTCTCCAATCTAAACAGAAACCTATTAACACCTCCATGACAAAGACATCAATACAGGACAGGAAATTTTATGACATATATGACTATATTTTATATAGTCTGTTTCATCATCAAATGATGTCATCTATAATGCCAGAAGTTTATATTCTTGTTAATTTTTCATCTTCTATCAAATATACCATTCTGTAGTTATAAAACAATTTAGACCAGCCTGTATATAAAAATAAAACATACAATAGTCATTAAAACAGCTGGGAAGTATTTCAGCCATCAAGGACACATTGTAATATAAAGCATCCATTTTTGATCAAATAAATATCACAGGGAAGCTATGAAACTATGAAATCACATTAGATAGATAGATAGATAGATAGATAGATAGATAGATAGATAGATAGATAGAGAGAGAGAGAGAGAGAGATAGAGAGATAGAGAGATAGAGAGACAGACAGACAGACAGACAGACAGACAGACAGACAGACAGACAGACAGACAGATATAGATTATACTTTCTCCTGCACACAGGATGTGCCATCCAATTCTCTTGAAAGATTTATATTGTAGGGTGGGGTGCTGGAAAAGAAGAATTTATATAGCTGGCAGTGCCTATTCTGGTGAGTAAGTTATATATGGCTACAGTGGACTTTCTATAAAGGATATTTAGTGAGAAGCAATACAACAGACAATTTAACGTAGCACATTCTACTGCAATTTACATCAATTCTAGAAAAATATCATCTTTGATATTTTGATGTAATTTGAATCATTTTCATGATGCAAAGGATGCAAATTACATAATTTACTTTTTATAGTTTGGATAATGACATCATCTAAATCTCTGAAATACTTTGCTTTCCATTTCAATGGGCATTTGTCAGTAACAGGCAGCCCCTTTTAATAATAAGTAGCTTGGTAAAATGAAGTTTCATTGTACTTTCAAGAGAAAATTATTAACATGTAATATAAATGTATATAATATATACATTTTCTTCATAATTATAATTTAAAACAATTGCCTATTTTCATCACAATATCTATCTATCTATCTATCTATCTATCTATCTATCTATCTATCTATCTATCTATCGCCTATACAGTATCTACTTCATTACTAGTGGAGATTTTCTGCCTCTGTAATGTAAGACACAAAATTCAATGGGTATTATACCAGGCATTGATTGGAATAACTATGAGGGATTCCTAAAGTAATCCAGAGATCCAGTGGAAATGCTCCTCCACCAAGAGCATGAAAGAGCTGTGTGAAGTTAAAAATCCAGCCTAAGAAACACTGTGCAAGTAGATCAACTTTCTCTTGACTGCCAAGTTAGTCACACCAAAGAAGGTCAAGTACTGCAAGGAAGTCCCATGGAACTTTGAGACCATGCTGATCTAGCAAAATCTAATGAAACTGTGTGAGAAGGAGAAGAAAGTACATTTCAGATGATCTAACCATAATTTCTTAAGAACATACTTTCATTAAGGCTTTTCATCATTTTGGGCATTATGTTTATGTTTATGTTTATGTTTTATTTAATTTATATACCGCCCTTCTCCCTGGGGACTCAGGGCGGTTCACAGGGCATATAAATAAAAATACAATACTATACAAAAGTTAAAACAAAGATTAAATCAGTGCCCAATTAAAAACAATAATACAATCTAAAAAGACAATTTAAAACCCAACTCCCCCATCAGGCCAGACCGGCCAATTCAAACAAATGGGTCTTCAGACCACGACGGAAAGTTCGGAGGTCCGATGCCGTCCGGAGCTCCACCGGCAGTTGGTTCCACAAAGCCGGGGCACCCACAGAGAAGGCTCTCCCCCTGGGGGCCGCCAGTCGGCATTCCCTGACCGGAGGCACCCTGAGGAGGCCCTCTCTGTGGGAACGCACAGGGCGGAGGGGAGTTGAAGCCGGCAGCAGGTGGTCCCCGAGGTACCCCGGACCCATGCCATGTAGGGACTTAAAGATCATAACTAAGACCTTGAACCTCACCCGGAAGACAACTGGTAACCAATGCAGCTCGCGGAGCAAAGGTGTAACATGGGAGTACCGGGAAACTCCCAAGACAACTCTCGCGGCCGCATTCTGTACCAGTTGGAGCCTCCGAGTGGTCTTCAAGGGAAGCCCCATGTAGAGAGCATTACAGTAGTCAAGGCGAGAGGTCACGAGCGCATGAGTGACCGTGCACAGGGCATCCCGGTCCAGATAGGGCCGCAACTGGCGCACCAGGCGAACCTGGGCAAAAGCCCCCCTAGTCACGGCCACTACATGATCTTCTAGGGTAAGCCGTGAATCTAGGAGGACTCCCAAGTTGCGAGCCCTATCCACGGGGGGTAAGAGCTCACCCCCCATAGAAAGAGGTGGAACATTTTGAATGTCCCGGGATGCCGGAATGCACAGCCACTCAGTCTTGTCAGGGTTGAGCTGAAGTCTGTTCCTCCCCATCCAGACCCGAACCGCCTCCAGGCAACGGGACATCACAGCGAGGGCATCACTGGGGTGGTTTGGGGTCGAAAAGAAAAGTTGGGTATCATCGGCATATTGATGATACCCAACTCCAAAACCACGAATGATCTCACCCAGCGGTTTCATGTAGATGTTGAACAGGAGAGGCGAGAGAACCGACCCCTGAGGAACTCCACAAGCGAGAGACCTCGGGGTCGATCTCTGCCCCCCTGCCAACACCGACTGCGAACGTCCCAGGAGATAGGAGGAGAACCACCGAAGAACCGTGCCTCCCACTCCCAATCCCCTGAGACGCCGCAGCAAGATACCATGGTCGATGGTATCGAAAGCCGCCGAGAGGTCTAATAGGACTAGGACAGAGGAATATCCCCTGTCCCGAGCCCTCCAGAGATCATTCACCAGAGCGACCAATGCCGTCTCCGTGCTGTACCCGGGCCTGAAACCCGATTGGTAGGGGTCCAGATAATTATAAAGTAACCTCTGAAAATTAAGGTAAAATAGCAGTAATTCAAACCGGTTTTATACATAAACTACAGTTAAAGGTAAAGGTAAAGGTTCCCCTGCACATGCATGCTAGTCGTTTCCGACTCTAGGGGCCGGTGCTCATCTCCGTTTCAAAGCCGAAGAGCCAGCGCTTGTCCGAGGACGTCTCCATGGTCATGTGGCTGGCATGACTAGACGCCAAAGGCGCACGGAACGCTGTTACCTTCCCACCGGAGCGGTCCCTATTTTTCTACTTGCATTTGTACATGCTTTCGAACTGCTAGGTTGGCAGAAGCTGGGACGAGTAACAGGCGCTCACTCTGCTACGCAGCACTCGGGATTCGACCCACCAAACTACCGACCTTCTGATTGACAAGCTCAGCGTCCTAACCCACTGAGCCACCGCATCCCTACAGTTAGATCTATATTAATCACAAATACATGAAACTGCAGATAATGAGACTCCAGATGACAATGGCCACCTGTACCTAGTTATAAGAACTCCATTTTTTGAAAATGGTGTTAACATAATAAATGTTAACATTTATTATGTTACAAATCTCAGCTCTTCGGCCCATAGTCATACTACAAACCCAAGAAATGTATTCTTTTCATTTTTGTTAAGTTGAACTAGCAAAATAACACACACAATCCGAAGCAAACAAACCATGAAAAAAACAAATGGAGATGAATTATGGACTGCAAATTCACCTCGCTAGCATGGTAACATCCTTGAACTCTTCCATACTTGTAGTTGGTCAAGGTAAATGCAATTCCTAAACCAGTATATACATGGCACATTTAAGTGAGACCTGAAATTGTGCTGGCTGATCATGATCAAATAATGTTGTATTTTGTTTCAATAAACAACACTAATACTTTGTTGTGCAATTCTCTGGAAGCCTATATATGCTGCATGATAATGTTTGAGGATAAGGTAATATTACCAATATACTTACAAAGAGTTAGTAGAATGATAAAGGTATAGGTAATGGTTATGAAAGTATCCCACCAAAATAAATGCCAGGTGCTTGATTCCCATAGTGACTATTGTGTCCACTATAATTTTAAGATCAGTGAACACACCTTTAAAGCTATTGGCAAAGGGCTCCTAAGAGAACCATCATATTGAACAATCATTATACATAAGCACACATTGGCTCATTGTGGCATTATAAACCATTTTCCCAGCAGCAATCCCCAATTAATGGGAATTGGTGGATAATTACTATGGTGGATAATTGCCATTTACACATGCTTAGTCTGTTTAGACAGGTACAAGGGGGACTATTCAAGAGGTGTTAAAACAGGTTTACTGGATAGTGAAATCCCTGTTTCTAAAGCACATCTTTTGCAAGCAATGCACATGGAGTAATTATTATATCATGAAGTTGCAGATTATTTTTTAAAAAATATTTGTAAATGTTAGCCTTATCATCAGAATGAGTTGTCTCTTAATTTCCATTAAAATCCAACAGATGCTACTGGGAAAAAACATTCAGTACCCAAAGCATTTCTATTTAAATGTTGATGTAATATTCTAAGGAAATGGTACAGAACCTAGCTTCTCCAAAGTAGTTATTTTAGCTATTAAGATAAAAACTTTCCAAGAAGAGCTTAAATCCTGGTGAAATAGTAAAATGATGGAAATGATAGATGTGGGCTTGTCAACATCAGAAGAGAGGTCTTCCAGGGTGACTCATTATCACTCTTATTATTTGTTATTGCTTTGATCAGTGCTTTTTTTTCTTAAAGAAAAGGTGCCAGAACTCAGAGGTGCTGTCACTGGGAGCGATGCCGGTGTCTTGCTACAGCATCGCCACCTGTCCTTTGCACCCCCGCCCCTGAGGCTCGGAGCCACATGCTGCAGGATTCCCCTCACCGCAGTTCCCACACCGCAGCCCATGCTGAGCCCACACCCAGAGCTGCTCTGAACCCCGACCCAGAGCTGTGTTCCTTGTGACATTGGTCTCCAGCGCCAAACTGCCTCTTTCCATCCATATCCAGAAAAAAATTGTAATAAACATTGCTGTTCTCAAGGCCATGTTTGGTATTTCCCAGCAATCTGTTACTGGAAGGAAAAAGCAATCCCTGCTGCGTTACTGATCCCAGAGAAGCATTTGCATGTATGCAGGTATCCTTAGGGTGCCTTAGTTATGGATGAGAAATATTGGTTGCAAAGTTGGCATTTCTGGATGTAATACAGATATTTTGGACTTATTTTTGTTGCTTTGCATGTTTGATATTTTTAAAAAGGCATATGCTACTGACTACACTTATGCACATATGTAACATCTTTTGCTAGGATACATGACCACTGCTTGTCGAGAATGTGAAAAGTGAAAGATTGTGACTAAACAAAATGTTAATATACAGATAATACCACCAGAAATTATTTTAGCCTTTTTAATAAATGTTGTTATTGATGTTAAGCTCACCATGGAAAATATCATATATTGTTATGTATAAAGGTAAAGGTAAAGATTCCCCCGCACATGCGTGCTAGTCATTTCTGACTCTAGGGGCCGGTGCTCATCTCCGTTTCAAAGCTGAAGAGCCAGCGCTTGTCCGAGGACGTCTTCGTGGTCATGTGGCCGGCATGACTAGACGCCAAAGGCGCACGGAACACTGTTACCTTCCCATCATAGCGGCTTTCGAACTACTAGGAGGGCAGAAGCTGGGACCAGTAACAGGCGCTCACTTTGTTACGTGGCACTCGGGATTCGACCCGCCAAACTGCCGACCTTCTGATCGACAAGCTCAGCATCCTAACCCACTGAGCCACCGCGTCCCTTATTGTTATGTATATACTAGGTTAATTATTTAAAGACTGAAGTGCAACATAACTAGATTCTAAATAATCTATTTTTCAAAGCACACAACAGTCCAAACAGTAAAAGTAAAGTCCAAATTAAGAATATTTCATTCTTAAGAATTGTTTAATTTAAAGTGATTTAGTTGTAATAAATGGTTATAGATTCAAAATAGTTTTTAAGAGTGTACAAAAGATACTATTGTTTTCTAGCATCAGCTAAATTAGACATATTACATTGAGAAAAATGTTTCTCATTTCTTTCTTGTTACCTTTATTGATTTCATTGCAGAGATGTTAACATAGGAAATAGATTATTTTGTTACCTAATTTTACCTTCCAAAAGACAGAAGCAGATGAAAAATGTGAGGTTCTTTCCTGTTGGCTTTTTTGAATTAGCTGTTTTAGATTCTAAAAGTTTAGTCCCTAAAGAAGTAACCTTGTAAATAATTTTAATGTCCTTCTCTAGTGCAGGGTAGGCAACCTTGCCTCTTTTATGACTCAAGGACTTCAACTCCCAGAATTCCTGAGCCAGCATGGCTCAGTTTGGAAACCTCTCTCTTTCCCCTCTGCATGGCTGGCTCAGGATTTCTGGGAGTTGAAGTCCACAAGTCATAAGAAAGAGCCAAGATTGCCTACTCCTAAAGCCAATAGAGGGAGCTTTTTTTTGAAACAAAAAAAAAAGATGCCGGAACGCCATTCTGAGCGTTCTGTGAGAAAAAAAGCCCTGACTTTGATCCACTTTCAGTGATTTTGAAGAAAACAAATCTTGGCTACCAAACAGCAGAAAATATTTAAAAAAAACCTCTCACATACACTCAGGTGGATGTTCTGAAGCTTTATGGAAAATTAGAAATCAAAATCCAGTCACTGACAAATACTGTAAGAATTTTTCATATAGATATAGCAATGGAGTTTGGCCTACAGAAATGTGCTACAATAGCAATGAATAGGGGGTAGAATCACAAAAAATATTGGAATTGAAATGTCAAGTGGCCAAACCATCAGAAGCCATCAGGATGAAGCCTACAAGTATCTGGACATTGTACTGTTTGATAACATTAAGCATGGACTGGTTCAAAAATTGATTAGTAAAGACTACATCCAAAGAATGAGAAAATTACTAATAGTAATAGCACTTAGACTTATATACTGCTTCAGGGTGCTTTATAGCACTCTCTAAGCAGTTTACAGAGTCAGCATATTGCCCCCAACAATCTGAGTCCTCACTAAAGACAACATTGAATGGTGGAAACACCATGAAAGCCATCAATACCTTGGTTATACCTGTGATGCGATGCATTGCTAGGATTATTAACTGGATACAAGTTGAATTGGACAGTTTAGACTAAAAAAGAAGCAAACGGATGACTATGTTGTGATTCAGGGTCAGCCTGTGGGTTCGGCAGTTGGGTCGGATGATTCAGAGGAGGAGGAGGGGGGTGTTGGAGACCTTGCTGAGGATAGTATTGAGGATCCGCAGAGCCCTCAGCCAGGCCCCTCCCATCTGGTCACGACGCAGACCCAGCTGTGTGAGCCTGACAGCGTGGATGAAGATGACCCACAGCTGGCCCTGTTCAAGGACGCCCGGTGCAGGAGGCAGTCAATCAGGAGTAAACAGAGGAAGGCAATGGGGCACCTTGGAAGGAGGCAGAGAGAAGCCACGCCCTGAACTGTTTAAAAGGGGAATGTATGGGAGGGCTGGTTTGCTGAAGGCAACCGTTTGAATAGCTCCTGTTTCATGGTTCGTGTTTGCTCTCTTTGCTCTGTTTGCTCTGTTTTATGTTAATAAATTTGGCAGGCTTAGTTCCAGCCTCTTGCCGTTTTGTAAAAGGGGTTGTCCCTGCCTTTTCTGCAGGGCTGGTAGTAGGCTGGTACAGAACAGACTATGTATTACATTCCCATAGTGATACTGATCACTGTCAATAATATTGATAGAATTTAGCTGCTCCACAGAAATGGAGAGAGAAGTTTGCTTCATGTCAAACAAATTGTCAAAAAGGTAAAGCATTTATTGGCTGATTATCTAAAGGAGAACCAAGAACAAGCATTGATGCAAGTTAAATACTTACTGAATGTATGGGACTTAGTGCATGTATGGTACGCAAAATGTGAATATTGAAAAAATGCAATAAAAACAGCAACAGAATGCAGTCAAGGAAAAGATTATCTGATGAGTTTCTATAAAAAAAGAGGAAAAGAGGATAAAGATAAAATCTGGCAACTATTCACAAATGCAAAATTAAAAAAAAGAAACCGAGGGCTTGATTTTGACTGCTCAAGAGCAAACACTATGAACTAATGCAGTTATGACCCAAACTGAAAAATGACCAAATGATTCCAAAGTATGTTGGGCAAAGAAGCAAAAGAAACAGTAAATCATATACTCAGCTCGCGCCAGATAACACAAACTGTTTATGAACAATGACCTAAATCAGTTGCCAAAATGATTCACTGGAATATCTGTAAAAATTATCATATGTCAGTAATGAAAAAAATGATGGGAACAGATAAAATCTTGGCTCCCAATACACCAGATTTAACTGTGATTGAAAAAAAAAAGTATGGATAATAGTTGTGGCAGCACTAGGGAATAGTACAATAGAAGACAGAGAATTGGAGAACATCACAAAGTATCAATATCTGAAAATCGAAGCTGACAGATTAATCTGCTCATATTGGTCACAAAGAATATTGGCACACTGGGTGCCATACCCAAAAAATATTAGATGGCACTTAGAAAATCTGTGCACTGACAAAAAATTTCCATCCATTTGTTACGAAAGGCAAAACCAACTGCTGTCATTGTCAACCTCCCATCGCCCGATTCGTTCCCACAGAGTTGGCCTCCTCAGGGTTCCGTCGGCTAAGCAATGCCGGCTGGCGACCCCCAGGGGGAGAGCCTTCTCTGTGGGCACGCCAACTCTCTGGAATGAGTTGCCTCTGGAGCTGCGGATGGCCCCTGACCTTCAGTCCTTCCGCTGTGACCTGAAGACATGGATGTTCCAACAATCGGGCCTGGACTGACTATAGTTTTAAATTTGGTTTTATTGGGTTAATTGTTATGTATTTATTACATTTATGGTTTAATTCTTTTTAAAATTTTGTATTTTATGTTTTTTAACTTTTTATTGTTGTGAGCCGCCCTGAGTCCTTAGGGAGAAGGGCGGCATATAAATTTAATAAATTCAATTCAATTCAATTCAATACTGTTTGGATCAGCAGTGATACTACATTATGACATCCTAAGTTCTTGAAAACAATTCAATATGTATGAAGGCCAACACCAACTAAAGAACTGGTAGCTATGATTTCTCTGACAATTCTGAAATCACTGAAATTGGGATCATAGCAATGAAACCAGTAAGCATTAATAAGAGCATTTCAGTGCTGATGGGCTCTATTGCCATTACTTCTTTTAAGTTATCATTTCTGTGGTTCATATCAGCTTTTTCCTTTATATTTGTAATTGTTATCCAAGTTTGGTTGACTGTTCTACTATTTTTTTGTGTGTGTCTTCCATTTTCACGTTTTTTCTGGATATTTTACAGTTCTGTATCCCTAAATATTTTATTTCTGCAATGAATGTTTATAGTCTACTAATTGTTGTTCAGTAATATTTTAGTCTGGATAAATTCTTTCAAATGTTCAAACATTCACTTTAAGTATTACTGCTTTATTGGTTTGGATGTGTAATACCAGTCCTTAATGGTAAAATTTTCAAATATAATATATTTTTGTCTTGTCTGTTATTGTTCTTTCAGTAATCCTACAGGAGTAGGTCCTGATTGCCCAATCATCATAGGTTATAAGTTGTTCCAAGTAAAGCTGCCTTTACTTGGAACAGTAACTGACCAATAGTGATTTTGTCAATACCAATGGTGTTCAGGTGTTGCTCTAATTATTTGTGGATTGCAACAAACATGCCTTTGCTTTCTTTTACCATAATTGTTTTATTCGTAGGTCTTCGTATTTTGTTTTCTTCTCTAATTCTTTCTCTTCTATTCTACTGCCTCCAGGTATTGTTACATCCACTAGCCAGACTTTTTTGTCTCTTTCTTATTGACAATTGTTAAGTCTGGGGTGTTATGTGCCAGATGCTTGTCTATTTGAATTTTAAAGTGCCAGGACATTGTGGCATCTTCATTTTTTATTACTATGTCTATTTTGTGGTCCTCCCAGTTTTTGCCTGTAGGTAAATAGTATTTCTTGCAAATATGCCAATGCACCATTTTTGCTAGTTTGTCATGCTGTTGTTTGCACCTGCTCAATCAATCATTTTCTTGCAGCAGCTAACCAGGTGGTCTACTGTTTCTTTAGCTTCTTTGCAGAGATGGTGTTTGATGTCTGTTGCTATCTTCCCAGTTCTGACTTTGAATGTTTTTGTTCTTATGGTTTGGTCTTAGGCAACCAAAATTCACCCCTCTGCCTTTCTTCAACTTTCCTGTTCTTAGCCATTGCCGGGTCTTGATGTTGTCTGATTGCCTGCTACCTTTTTTATGTACTAGCCATGTAATATTTTGCCACTATCTCCTTTTTATGCTTCATTTGGCAGATGGCAAGCATGATGAGGTGAGGGTAAGAAAGTGGTTTGCCATTGCTTTCTTCTGACATGTTGTTTAAATTCCCAGTCTCACCAATGGATCTGGGATTTCCTTCAGTGTTCCCCATCCACCCATGATCTTACCATGGCTTTTGTTTTGTTTTGTTTGTGATCAACCAAGAGCAGCTAGATGCTGCCATCTGCTGTGATGTGTGCTTATTTACTGATTTCTCATAGGTTATCATTAAAGACCCTTAAATAGGTATTTTAAAGCACATTTTGGTAGTTTTGAATGGCATTAAGTACAAGGCTTTATAAACTGGATATCCGCCCAGGTTTTAAAATATCATAGTCATGTTTTATTCACTCTCTTTCCTCTGTATTTAGCTTTTCAGAGCAAAAATTGTACCATTCAAGTAGAAAGAAGAGGTAGAGGAAAATATGGACAAATTGCTGTTGCTACTTTTGCTGACCCCTGAAGATTCTTGTTAGCCTTGAACGGTAGTCCAGACAAGAAGCACAACCAGGAATACTAGCTCTATCTTTATTGTAATGTTACATTAACAGAATCTTGCAAGACTGAAAGTACTTTCCCCTCCCCTCATTTTTACTCTCCCCAAAACTAGAATGGGTCTTCTCTGAGATGACTTTAGTCTCCGCTCCTCCTTCAGACACATATTTCATTTATCAGACCATTGTCTAAGCTGTGGTTCTTCCCCCTCTCTTCTAAAGTCATTCCCACATACTGTTACAATGACAGCAAATGGATGGGTGGGTCCAATTGTATGGGCTAGAGATGGTCTAGGTCCTAGGAGGTCCATACAATCTCTAGTCCATACAACTGGACTATTGTATGTCATGGAACTCCTTCATATATGTGACACATAATGGAATGTATCACCAATGGTATTTTAAACATGTCATTGTAATCACACTTGTTATCTCCATTCTGGCAGGTTTACTACCAAGTATATGTGTATGCTATGTATTTGTCTATCTGTCTGCATCTGCATGTTTATCTATTAACTATCTATCTGAATAATCACACTGTAAAGAAAAAGTAGTCAAATGAAGACCCAAATTGTTGGGGGCAATAAGCTGACTTTGTAATAATGCCGCTTGGGTGTGTGTGTGAAAGCCCTAATAAGCAGGCATATACATAGAATGAAGGCTACTGCTAAGCTTTTAAGCTGCCCTGGGTCTTCGGAGAAGGGCGGGATATAAATGGAATAAAAATAAAAATAAATAAATAAATAAATAGTTACAATTTGGAAAAAGCCTGCTTTTAGCATCAACTAAGTACTAAACAGATGCCGTTGTGTCATCTAATGTACCCTTGCCATTCTTGTCATGTTCTTGTTTTACAGTTTTACATTTTAGCAGTTTTATGCAGTTTTCATTTTGAATGTTTTATGGATTTATTGATTTATATTATTGTATCTCATACCAGATGTATTCAAATAAAAAGTAAATTAATTTTTGTTGTAAAAAAAAGATTGAATTATGACAGCTGTTTCTTGAACTGTACATTGTCTTGAACCTGGAGAAACTGGTTTTATTTTTTTCTTCAGAAATAAATAAGGTACATAATCAAACAAATGTCAGAAAGGTAGCCTCCCATACCACTTCTACTTCCTCCTCCTCCTCTGCCACTTCCTGAATCTAAATTAGAGGGAAATATAAAGCAAGAATACAGTTATCGGTGACATGGAAAGTAATGTGGAATGATATCAGTTATGTGGAATGATATGTTCTAATTTCCCCTGATATCTTTGCACTCGTGAACTATACTGATAGAGAATAAGGAAGATGGTCTTGTATGCAAGAGACAAAGGGGAAAAGTAACAATGACGACAATTTATATGCTGCCCAATTTCCAGTGACTTTTATGTGCATAACAGACAGAAACTGTGTGGAATAGGTTAAGACAGATAACCCTCTAATTCATAGGAGTGTAAAAAGGGGGAAGAGGTACAGCACAATCAGATTTGCAATACTATAATATTATATTCATTTTCAATAAAATTAGTTTAACCTTTCTGCTTGGGCCTATCTAGGTATGTGTGCTCACACACACACACACACACACACACACACACAGGGGTTTGTGTGTAAGGAATATTTAATAAGGCTTCTGAGCCTGAATTGGTATTCTCCAGCAATTCCCTGTGCCTGCACCAGCTCAACCTCAGTGAGTTCCACAGGCTACTCAAATGAAGCCAACATTAGTCCTCAGGGCAAAGGCAAGTCCAGCCCACTAGGCAAAAGCAAGTTCCCAAGGCAAAGGCAAGTTCCAAAACAAAGGCAAATCCACAGGCAAAAGGGAAGGGAAGGCAAGACAAGCAAAGGTAACATGAGACATGATCTGAAGTTCAAGGCAAAAACACACAGCAGGAAAACACATTGTTCCCAGCATTGCCTCCATCTGTCTGCTGTGCTAAATAGCCAGCTTCTGGTGCAACCTATCAAGAAGTGTGAGGCTTTCTCCTCACAAATAATCTGGCTGACTTTCTCTACTCCTGCCTTTTCTCTGCCCTATGTGTTCTCGGATCAGGTGTTGAAGGCAGTTCCTCTTCCTCATCACTGACTGGCTGCAGCTGCATGCTTTCTCCACCTGATGCCTTGGGGCTGTCCTGCTGCAGCTGCGCTTCAACCAAATCCCTCTCAGCTGGTTGCTTGTCCAGTTTCTCTCCCATCAATCGCTTCCCATCACTTGGACTCACAACCCCTGCCTCCGAACTATTGACCAATTCCCCTCCAGAGCTGACATCTGCAGAGGTATCTGGAAAGTGTCTGGGGGAGTCATCACATTATGGAACAATGATGTTTAGGAATAAAATGCATATGCAATGCCAGTTGAGCTGTGTCTTATATTTATATGGTGATTAGAAAGCTTCATGGATAGATTTTACATATCTCCTGCCACATTTGTTTGTAATTGTTTAAACTATTGAGCAATTAAATTTCCAATAGCTGAAAATCTTGGTGGGAGGGGGAGGAATTTAGGCTTAAGGAATAAAGATAATATGCTGTAGTTTTCTATGACCCACTAAATGGACCATAAACATACTTTGTCTTCTCCAAGTTGCATTATTCTAATATGTATTTTTGCTTTTATACATGGTTGGTACCATTCTTCTTAAATGAGAAACTGACAGCTTAATTATGTTTGATTTATATAGTTATTTAGGGTGAGCTTCTACCAGAATGAACATCATTATATAAATATTTTTCTCAGTATTTACTCAGTTCTTAAGAAGAGAATACAAAGGAAGTGCAATGCAAAGGGAAAAACTGACCTGCATCTATGGTTTCTTTCACACATTTCAATGGACTTTTGAGAGAATATGAACACATGAGACTCAATCATGTAATCTAAAATATAGGCATTTCCAGAACATGAGAAGATGTAAAGTAGAAGAGGAGATGCTGGTGGCATGAAAATTTCTTCATCTGCCTGATTGCTGATGGAAATCTTTATCTTCAATAATCTGATATGGGACCAACAGCACATAACAAAAGTATGACCACATTCAAACTAAGATCACTATTAAGGACTTTCTTGCTTTTCTTTGAAGATGTTTTGCTTCTCATACAAGAAGCTTCTTCAGGTCTGACTAGATGGTGGAGAGTGGAAGGATTTATATTGCTTGCAGACAGCTGGTCATTTGCATTCTTTTAGAGAGTCACACCATTCGAAGGGTGTTCATCCCAAAGTGCATAGCTAAATGTCTATAGAGATTCTCAGTCATCCAAGTATGGTTGTCCCAAAGGTGTTTTTTTCAGAAGGCAACTGGACTTTCTTGTTTTTCTTTGATGGCCCCAAATGGCCCCAACAACTCTCTAAAAGAATGCAAATGACCAGCTGTCTGCAAGCAATATAAATCCTTCCACTCCCATCTAGTCAGAGTTGAAGAAGCTTCTTGAATGAGTACTGAAATGTCTTCAAGAAAAACAAGAAAACCGAGCTGCCTCATGAAAAAGCATCTTTGGGACAACTATTCAGGTATGTTTTGAAATTATATTTTACACATATTTAAAACAAAATGTTTGAAATACTCTTCCAGATTTTGATGCTAAATGTGCAAAACAAGTTGAGAGTTAAATTTGATTGTGCATCTACATACCATGTGTGGGAATAAAAGATCTACATAGCAATGTTGTTCCAATAATACAATAAAGATACTTCAGCTTTATGGAAGACTTATGTAGAACTTCATGCATGAGGTAAACCACTGTTGTTTCACACAGTATTTCCCATTTCTTTACTATCTTTTATTAACATCTTGTGAAGTCTTATTTCTGTTCAGACCTTTAAGGAAATGTAGGTATGCAGGGAAAATCTGGAAGCGGATACAAATCATCTCAGAATACAAATTGTAGACTCAGGACATCAGGCATGATTCAAAAGAATTTAATTCAGATTGCTTTATATCTGATATGGATAGAGAGATGTGACTTATTTAATAGATTTATATAGCCACCTGATTTATCAAGCCCTCTGAGACACATGTAACTCTTAATGGCTAACAAGAAATATTAGCATATGACAACTATTAAAAAGCATTACAACCTATGCATATGGAGGCATAGGTCAAGTTAAGGTCAAACCATGTGAGATATATACATTATATATATATATATATATATATATATATATATATATATATATATATATATATATATATATGTGTGTGTGTGTGTGTGTGTGTGTGTGTGTGTGTGTGTGTGTGTGTGTGTAAATTTTTGGATTGCTAAAAAAATTTACACAAATATGAGCTGTCACTACTGTGACCACTGCCTGTGGATGGCCTTGGGTTAGGCTGAAACAGAAAATAAGATTTGTCATATATATATATATATATATATATATATATATATATATATATATATATATATATATATATATATATATATATTAGGAAAGTTGGAGCTGTCTGAATTTCATGTGTCTGTGTACGTGTGGGTGTTTGTGCACATACATGTCTCTCTGTGTGTCTGTACTTGTGTACGTTATATTGGACATAAGGCTGTACATAGTTATGTCCTCAATGTTAATGAAGGCCTGAAGATTTTGGAAATTGGGGCAGCTTGATCACAATTGTAAAACCAATTCAGCAGAATTATACTGAAAATTTTGCTGATATCAAGAACACATTTAATCCTCCCTAGTTAATTTAATATTCCATGGATAAAAATGTGGAGACCTGTTGCATTTGAAACAGATAGGAGAGATTTTAATGAAATGTTGGATTTTTTTAAATTTTGTTTGTTTGTTATTTTTTGCTTTAAGAGATTTGTTTTGCTTTTTTTTCCCTGCCCAATTTACATGATTCAAACTCTCCTCCCACCCCAACAAACCAAGCAGTTTTCAAGAAAAGAAAAAATATCACATGGTTTGACCTTAACAGGTAACTAAATAATGTTCACTGACATAATGCCACAACTATTATACATCCTATGTATTCTTTTGCCTTTAATCCCAGTGACTAATAAGGGAACAGAATGCTAATCAAACAATGCATTCTAAGTAGCACGTATAATTTACCCCAGCTTGTTTGTTTTTATGTTTGGTTAGGATGCTTCAGAATAACTTAGGCAATAGAAATGTAATCGGTATTGACTACAGTTTAAAAGGGAAAGGCTACTTATGTGTCTGAGCAACAATAAATAAGTATTAGTTAAACTAACTGCTTAAATTTTAAGTTGTTTCCAAATGAAGGCTTTTTATCACAGCAATTGTATGGAAAGCAAAATTGGATTCTTGTTCACTTTCTAACTCTAACATTGTCTTAATTCCCCCAAAAAGCAAACCAAAAAAGAGATTAGTATGCAATTGAAATCGGAGATGTTCCTTTTCAGATTAACGGTTACAGTGGAAGAATGGACAGTGAAGTTGATGAGTTGATGGAAATGGCAAAAATGTCGACTTTGATTTTAAAAAAGACATTGATTAATTTTAAGACTGGTTGGAAAACCCTTTGAACTTTTTTACGTGAAACAGGGAAAAAATGAAATTATGACATATGGATTTCATGATTAGAAAAAAATTGATAATCCATTATAGTGTAAATTTAGAGTAAGAATTTAATGTAAATTTATATCTGTATCTGCTGTAAAAGAAAGTTAGAACTCTTTCTTTTCTTTCTTTCTTTCATATTTCTTTTTCTTTCTTTTCTTGCTTTCCTTTTCATTGTTTCCTTTCCTTTTCCTTTTCCTTTAATTATTTGTGTTTGTGTTAGTTTATTTCTTTGAAAAATCTAACGAAGTTATTTCAAAATAAAACTAAAAGAAATAGTGATAGCAGTATCGGTATCAGCCTTATAAGAAATATGAAAAAATGTGAATTTTCACTAAACACGTTTCTTCTATTATTATTCATTTATAGCTCAGCACAATGACAGAGAAAAAAAAATCACAGAAATACAAGAAAAGCAAGATTGAGGTGACAATTGACAATTGTCAATTTCTCATAACTACTTGTTATTGTAGCCCTCTCCCCCAAATCCCTAAATCTTCTATTGAACATTTTGTAATTTTTAGAAAGCCAATTGTTTTCATATATAAAGGTAGATATAGCACTATAAATGTTGTATTGAACAATAGTGGTACTCTGCTTCAAAAATCCTATTAATAGGATGCATTTTAATGTTCTAAACACCCCTGGGTTTGACTTGAGGTAGGCATACAAAGGACTGAAATCTTGTCCACCACAGCGAAGACTTTTTCAGGAAATAGAAGGCAGATTTCTATGCTGGAGTGCATCAATTTCAGTTGTAGCCATGCCCCAAAGTGAGAGAGAGAGAGAGAGAGAGAGAGAGAGAGAGAGAGAGAGAGAGAGAGAGAGAGAGAGAGAGAGAGAGAGAGAGAGAAAAGCAAAGGAGGAGGTAATTGCAAAATAAGGGATTCTAAGTATGGAATGGAAGCTGTTTTGGATTATTTAGATCAGGAAACTAATTTCTGTGAGCTGATGCATACAATCCTCTTGCCCCTAAACAGATACAGGTAGTCCTCGACTCACGACCATGACTGAACCCAAAATTTCTGTTGCTAAGCAAGACATTTGTTAAGTGAATTTTGCCTCATTTTATGATCTTTCTTGTGACAGTTTTTAAGGGAACCACTGCAGTTGTTAAGTTAGTAACATGGCTGTTATGTGAATGTGACGTTGCTTGTCAGAAGGTTGCAAAAGCTGATCACATGACACACACACACCCAAAAAAAACACTGCAACCATCCTAAACATGAACCACTTGCCAAGGATCCGAATTTTGATCATGGGACCATGGGGATGCTGCAATGGTCATACGTGTGGAAAACTGTCATAAGTTACTTTTTTCAGTGCCGTTGTAACTTCAAATGGTCACTAAATGAACTGTTGTAAATTGAGGACTACCTGTACTGTCATTCTTTAATAATCCCCAGCTCTCCGGGAAGTTAATCTCTCTCCATCTTTTCCTGCTCTGTATCACAAGTTGGGTTTACAGTATAGACTTTACAGTCTTGCTTTTGCACTTACTTTGATCATAAGCAAACATCTCCACTCCACTTGGCTGCAGTAGACTGTGAGAAGAATATCATCCTGCTGTCTGATCCTTAGTCAATTGTCTCTGCTTTTAGGGCAATTTCTTTTTTCTTTCTTTTCTTACAAGTTCTCCCAGGAGAGTAATGAAAGGCTGACCTTTAAGAAAACAACAAATTCAGTGATGGAATGGTAATATTCTTTCCTCTTTTTTTTTAAGTCAGACAAAATTGACACCTGAATTCTGCATTTTCCTGTCCTGGCCCAAATTACAAGGAAAAAAATAGCAAAACTGTGGTCCTTAGTTTTCCTAACTATAGCTTGCGTATCATTGGCATTTTCAGCTATTGGAGTAGCTCATTATCATAGCAGAGGTTCTTGATATATCTTCTTCCAGTTTGAAAACCATGCTCATTTTCCAGTCAGGCTGCCCTATATTTTCAGGTATATAGATTAAATAAATAAGGGGAGATATAGTTTTCTACCACTCCTTCACCAACCTGGATTCAGGCCATTTTGTCATGCTCCATCTTTACTGTGGCTTCCTGACCTGTGTATAGATTTTGTATTAGATCAGTGATCTGTTCTGGGACATAAACATATCCCACAGCTTGACAAAACCGAAGGCCTTTTTCTAATTAGTGAAACACATACCGGGTATATTTTTGTGTATTCTTTTACTTTCTCAATTATCCATCATGAATCAGCAGCAATATCTCTTATTCTGTGGCCTGCTCTAACCACATTGAACACTTGGCATCTCCTTTTCCATGAAAGGCTCTAATCTGCAATGGATTATCCTAATCTTAATTGCTAACATGTGATATTAAATTATTACCGTATATACTCTATTAAATCTCCTTTCTTTGCTACTGGGTTAGATTGATCTCTTTCAGTCTGTTGGTTACTCTATCATTTTCCAGTTTTGCTGAGATAACCTGGCTAGAATGTTTACTGATTCTTATTCTGTTGCTTGCCATATTCTGGCAGATATTCCATCAATTTTGTACAATTGCATTCAAGACCTCAAAGTGCTTCCTGGTGTTCTCCTTGAAAATGGTAAGTATACTAGCCACATCTTGTCTCTTATAATGAGTTTTTCCCAGTGCTTTTTTTGTAAAAGAAAAAGGTGCCGGAACTCACACATGTCATACAACCCACCTTGCCTACCCTACAAGGTTCCATCCAAAAAAGGTGCCGGAACTCCATTCTGAGCGTTCTATGACAAAAAAAAGCCCTGGTTCTTCCAAATCCTTCCACCAATAATGCAATCTATTTTATTTCTGTGTATTCCATCTAGTGATATCCATGTAGATAGGTTTCAATTGTTTGAAGACCACGTTAGCAATAAAGAAATCCTGCCAGGAACCAATAAGTCATTTATCCTGTTTGAATTTAGTTTCCTAGTCATAGAGCTCAACTCTCTATTCAGTATGGTTATAGACTGTAATTTCATTTAAATTTCAGTCACCATGAACAAAAGAGACTGCATGTAAATATATCTTTTTCAACTGAGATGAGCCGACATTCTGAAACAAAAACTGTTGTCTAATGAGCAAGTCTGAAATTCACCATCAATTGCAAAATATATCATTGTTCAAAAAAACTGGATCCAAAAATCAGATGTTTGGACAAATTGTCCCTAAAAAAATATGTTTAGGAAAAGAGTGTATTAAAAAGTTATACAGTACAGTAATGTTGTTGGATAGAAAAAGGTGCATATTAGGCATTAGAAATAGAAATATAAAAATGCATGTATATTATATATGTATATTAATATATTACATTTATATCTATTGATATATATTACTATATTATAATTAGTACATTTGTGTTACAGTAACCAATATATTAGTACAATATAAAAATAAATTAATATATTAAATATGGAAATGCATGTATATTAATTCAATACAAGAATCGAAGGACTTGCATTTTTAAAAAGGATTTATAGCAAAATTGAATTAATACTTTAATGCAAGAAATTGAGGCTGGCACTATCTATGGGTCTCAAAAAAAGCAGTAAAACCTGTTTTGTCCCATAAAGCTTTGACATGCAGAAGACTGATCTAATTTTAAGGTCATTCCTTTTTATCTTAATACAATGTACTGAGTTTTCATCAGAATTGAACTTTATCATTGTTTAATTAGATTTACATATTACCTCTAATGAAGGAAGAACTGAGAAATGCATTACATAATTAAATAATAAATGTATATTGTGGCATCATCAAAATTAAAAGATACTTTCAACATACGTTAGTTGATGAACTCTCAGTTCATTGACATTAAAGAGTGTCACTCTAGTTTCTCCAAAATAATCAGATAGAAAGATTGACAGGTCTTGAAATGTATTGAAAAATATTATCTAATTCTAATGAATTGACATGCAAATTTTATATTTAAATAATTGTCCAGCACTGCTTTGAATAATTGTAAAAATAAAGCTTGCAATTTTCACGAGCGGCATGATTTTTGGTTCCTCTGAAAAGACTGGGATACCTTAAGGATTGTGTACATAAAGCCGCATTGAAACTGCTATATTTTATATTGTTTATCTGCATATGGTAGAGCCATCTGGAAGAAAAGGACCATCTTTCTAAGGTAGTCCAAGAAACTTATTCCAAAATCTTTCTCCATCTGATTGTAATACGGATATTTTTCCACAAGTGTTGTAATGTGATATTGCACTAATGATTTACTCCACAGAGATAGTTCTCACAAAAAAACTACACACAATGATAAATGCCCCCCTACACTGATTCTAGCCAGAAAATAACAGTTGATATGTATGCATATTACATTGTCTCAGTAAGAATCAGAAACATAAAAGACAGTAAACTGGCAGCTTTTACCTGTAGACGTGAAATTCACTATTAGGTGTGGAATGCTGTTATTCTATGTGCTGTATAAAAAAGATATTGGTGCTAATTGAAACAATGCCTGGAAATTAGACTCAGTTCACCCTGGAAACTAAATTAAGGACTTTGGGCAACTTTTCAATGCAGCCTAATCTGCTTGTCTTCCAGTTGTTTCATAAGCTACCTTTGTTTAATTTCAAGATTGTAGTGGTTCCTGCTGATGCTCAGAATGGACTCCTGTTCTTTGCCCTTCTCATCCATGCAGGGAAGGCATATTTCATGGACTTTGTGTGCCTCAAACTATTAATGTGCACTGGACTACCAATTCCTGCCTTTTCCTTTTAGGGACAGTTCCTACCTTGAGGTTTCCTTTTGTTGCAACATGGATTCTTTCAACCCTCCTTGCCATATTAGTTCTCTTTACTCAGAGACAGACCCTTTCTGTTGTTCCCCCCTGTTGTTGTACTATTGTAGTTCTGATGCTATTTCTAAGTTTATCTGTAAATACTTTGTAGGAAGGAAGAACTGATAGCAATGTTCCTACGTTACAACTTAAAATATGTAAACCAAAGGAAGGGAAGGGAAGGGAAGGGAAGGGAAGGGAAGGGAAGGGAAGGGAAGAGAAGGGAAGCTTTGCAGTTCTATTGGCAGGAGATAGGAAAGCAAGGGGAGTTTGATTCACCAAGCCTGGATGCAAATTAAAATCATGTCCTCTAGGAACTATACAGATCAAATGAAGCCCGAGCTTTCAGGGTTGAGGGTAGTTCATTGATTTAACGGTTATGATTGTATCAACCATAATATCATAAAAAAGTAACTTAGCAGAGAAGGTAGTTGCTTAGTAAGCCAGAATGAAATGGCTGCCCAGGGCAGTGACAAGTCATGGAGGAGAAGGAGCAGACCAAGCACAACAACTGTTGTGGGTTAGGATAGACCAGGTTTTGAATCAAAGCTTTGAAAACATAGTCACAGAATGCATTTGCAGTGGTCTGAGAATGAGAAGACAATAGCTATGTCTGCACTTAGGAAGGGGTAAATGGTCCTTGCTGGCAGTGGACCAAGTAGAAAATGTGCCTTTGATCTCTCATTCTTCAAAGAAATACCAGGGCTCTTTCATTGCAGCAAGCAAGGTCTACACATTTGACTTCAACTACCTGAGATAGAGAGGATAGTCTGAGACTTCACACTCATCCTAGGAATTTTGGAAAGAAGTAAAGTAAGTTAATAAAATAAATAACTACTTTGTGAGTTACTAATTCCTTCTAACACATTCCAGGATTGTGCAGAACAATGTGACGCTCTACTGAATGTTCTTGATTATTGTGGCTTTTATCTCCACTTCTCTTGTGAATATTTTTTGCAGAGTATCTTTCCATGATACAGAAATACATACATATAGAAATGTAGTGTAATTTTATACTACATTACATATAGTATAATATGTACTTTCTCTGATAAGTACATTTGGTATGTGTACTTTATTATGCACACTCTAGAGTTTTGCAAACTGCATCACAAATATCTTAAAGGTATAGACCTGCCATTCATATCCAACTGAGAGAAATGGGCTTATGTGCAAATGGAACACATTTTTGCAAGACATTAAACCATGAAAGTCTTCTCCATCCTATTTGGAGGCACAGAATAGCTGAGACCTGCAATAATATTATGTTGCTCTGTGTAAACATATGGGCCAGATGTTCACCAAAATTAACAAAACAATAAGCATGAATATCTACTACTTTTGTCACACTCCTATGTTATATATGGAAAGATTTCTCCATCACTCAGAGAAAATTTGATATGTATGTGCAATGAAATTTGGAAGCTGGTATTTTTGGAATATCTGCAGCATATTAATGTTAAAAGATAGATAGATTATACAAGAAGTTTTATTGTAAAAGTCAGGAATTTCCTTGGCACATTTTTTTAAAACAAAAATGCTAAGAAATATTTTGTATTGTCAGACAAATGTTAAACTAATTTTCAGGTAGACAATTTTGCCAATAGGAAAAATTCTGCCCCAGGTAGAATCAGATCTAAAAGCCTGGCTTCTAGCTGGTTTATGAGTACTTCCAGAAAAAGCCTAGTCTCATTCTATTTATATTTATTACCTATAGTTCTCCTGTTCATGAAGAATCTAGAATCTTATTATTTTAGTGCATCAGAACTCTCAATATGAAAGGTGAGACATTAAGTAGGAAGCTTCTGACATGCTGAGAGAATAGCAGACTTGCCACCTCTTTGTTATATTTGATTCCCTAGAACAGAACTGTGCAATCTTTTTATGCCTAGAGCAACAATTGGGTTGTTGTTTTTTTTTTGTATAACGGAGGCAACTTTCAAAAAAGTGATTGGCATTGGAACAAAAAAAATGGGAGGAACTGGAATAAAGACTAAAGCTGAATTTAATGAGATCAAAATTAAATTAGATCAACTAAATGTAGTTGTTATGATTGTTAGCACATAAGTAGTATTTCTTACCTTCTGACCTATTAAAAATATTTTGTAACACATTCTAGAGGGACATTTTGGATTGCACTCAAGGTTTCAAGGAGCTTTTTTTTTTCTAGTCCTCATGTCAAATTGAGTAGCAGATTCCCCATATTATGTAGCCATTGTTGCTAAAAACTTACAAATGTCCATCAGAAGGCTGGTGAAGGGCAGGGTATGGAAGTCATTGCATGCAAGTGTTTGTTTTGTAAGTTTAAATGAGAAAACTTAAACTCGTTTTGTTAATGACAGCAAATAAACAATAAGTGCTTTTGAGACCTCCTAGAATTTAAGATGTGTAACTCCACAAATTTCCCCACCTGAAGATGCAGAATTGAGAAGACCTGCTTGTGAAATAGGTACAAGATGCTTTTCAGCATGCTAACATCCATTTAAAACTTAAGAAAGAGGGTCTCTTTATCATTAGCCAACATTACCTCCAATCAAAGTTTGAGACACATTTACATTCTGTACTTCTTGCTAATATTCAGAAAGAATATCCAATGTTTTTGAAAGAAACCCACTTTTGAGAGTCCTCAGTGCATAAATTGATGACTCAAAGTGAGTTTTACAGGTTTGAGCAAAACAAACAAACAAACAATAGCAACCCCACAACAATCTAGGATTATGCAAAATGTTAGAATAGAAACAGTAGCATTATTTATAAGTTGTAATTTTAAATGATGATCATAAGTTGCCTGTTAAAATGTCAGACCTACCCGATCGTATGCAAAATTAAACCTTATGAAAGAGGATTAATTCTCTGAGCAAGGACCAATTTTCAGATTTACAGAGGAGCTTATATTAAAACCATGTTGATTTTTTTCCTGGGAAGTCCTGTGATAATGAAATACACTTATGATATAATTTCGGTATTCTACCTCATATACCATGTTCACATTTGAGCCTGTTACTCGTCCCAGCTTCTGCCAACCTAGCAGTTCAAAAGCAAGTAAAAATGCAAGTAGAAAAATATGGACCACTACGGTGGGAAGGTAACAGTGTTCCATGCACCTTTGGCGTCTAGTCATGCTGGCCACATGAGACGTCCTCGGACAAGCGCTGGCTCTTCGGCTTTGAAATAGTGATGACCACCGGCCCCTAGAGTCGGAAAGGACTAGCACGCATGTGCGGGGGAAACTTTATCTTTACTATTGTGTTAGAAACTACAGGAACAGCAGGAATCTACAATCAAATGTTGGGTAAATTATTTCCTTTCAATGATATTTCAGTATAGTTAGTTTTCCTTGGATTGTGTTCAAACATACTTGTAAAGTTTCTGCAAATTCTATAATTCTAGAATGCAGATGTTCAAAATGAGCATATTCCAACATATTTCCAGAAAACAAGGAAAGACCCATTACTGTCCTTAGGAAAAAAAATAGAAAAAAATGGATGATTACCTTCTTCAAATCCATTATTTTTTATTTTATTGATTTATTTATCAAATTTATACACTATCCATCTTACTATCTACGTGACTCTGGGTGGTTTACAGATTAAATGGAAGGTGGAAAATGTCTGTGTATTCACATGTGTGTGTATGTGTGTTCTCCATATTGCATTTCATACATAAAATGGAGAATTGGATAGAATTTGCTGTTTATTGAGAAAAACCATTCTCCTTTTAGCTCAGTAGTTTTGATAGTGAGAGTCACTGACGGTACAGATTACAAGTAGAATTTTTACAGATCTACATATACTCAATCTCTAAATGCTAAACAATTGCAGAATTCAGATCCCAACTCAGTTCATAGCTAAATATTTCACCCTAATATGCTTTAAAGAGTTGTTACGGGGATAACATATCTATCCAAACATATGGACCATAGAACAATGTTCTTGGATATCCCTACAAGTTAGAGAGGCTAACATTTTTAAATAAACAAAATAGTTCACCTTTCCATTTTCCCCCATTGTGTAAATTTCACAACTCTTCCCTTTCTTATTTCTCCAATATAAGCAATTCATTGTAAATGCTTGTTTAGAGGTGCTTCAGACTCAGATATCACTGGAACTTTGACTGGAAAGCGGGGTTTATATTTAAATGATGAGGTTATGTAAGCAATTAAAGGCAACTTTTGTCAAAACCGAAAACCTCCTCAAAAACATTGAAGTTCACCTCAGCCCACTTTTCATCAAAAGGGTTATGCTTCTTAATTGGGAGTTCAAGGATTTTTTTTTAACTAAAAGATCTACAGTCTGATAAACTTCAAAAACTCTGCTTTAGAACTTATCACTGCAGCAGAAAGTACAATTAAGAAATGTAATAAACCATTTAAACTGCCTCTTATTAATCCTGCATCAAATAACTTAGGAAGCTCACCATTAGTCATGATTATCAATGAGCTAACTATCATAGATTCTTCATAGCTATAGTGGAAATATAAATAGCTCATCTTAATTATTTGCAATCATATGTATTTTAATTTGTTTTTTTTAGTTCAAAATGTTAACTTTGTCTAGTATATTTGAATTACTATTATATGGGAGAAAATGCAATTTGCTTCTGTTTACTAGTCAAGCTAAAATATTCAAATAAATTATTTATTGGCAAATAATTCACTTCCAATTTACATTACATTGAATTTAGTATGGAAATCAGTCATGGTTCAACCATAAATCCAAGATGAGGATGGTTGTCTTGTCCTGAAAGGAGAAAACGCTCTGGCATGTCTTCCTCATGGCAAAAAAGTTCCTTGCTAATACTTAAAAAACAAGTCTTCAGGCTTTCCTCCTCAAAAAAGGAAGATTGGGAAGTCTGGAGAGAGTGATGGGAACTGGAGTTTACAGGCACTCTGATTCACCATATCTTCCACTGCATAGAGCAAATTGGCTCTATCATGATAGCGAAACATATGATTTTCTTATGGATTAAAAAAAAGAGGTTGCGACTATTTCTGTTCCTGGGCATTGTTGTATGATGACCAGAACACATTTCAAAAGATTGTGCCAAGTTTGCCAAATCTCATTAAGTTTTGGAATTTTAGTCTGAGTTTTCACTAATCTCACAATCGATACAAAAGCTGAGAATGGCACAAAGAACCATGGAAAAATACATGTTCATCATCACAAGACAAGATAGAAAGACCTGCACATGGATTAAAGAACAAACAGCAGTAAACAATATCATCAAGAGAGTAAAAGAATTGAAATGGAAATGGGCTGGTCACATAACAAGAAGAACTTATGATAGGTGGACTAAGGCAGTACAGAATGGATCCCACTTGATAAAGAGTGTCCACAAAAGAGACAAGATGGATCATCAACATCAGCAAGTATTGTGTGTCCAATTGGGAAAAGAAAGCTCAGGAGCATATTGGTTGGAAACAAGTGGAAGAGACTACACACCTACAGTGTTTAGACATTCTACAGTGGATAGACAATGGCTAAAATGATGATGTTGATGATGGAGTCTGAGTTTTCATAATTTCTTTTTCATAAAAAGTCAACTGAGGGCTATGGAAGCCATAGACTGTATCAAGTTGCCGGTATCTATTTTAAATAAAGCCAGGACACTTAATGATCTATGCAGGAAAGTATTCACACTCTTCAAAAATGCAGTGGAGATTATTTGAATTTGGAGGGAACAATGAACATGGCAGAAAACAAAACTAACCAATTAGACCATTCTTGCCAGATGTAATGACTTTGGGACTAAGTTAATAGGTCATCAAATCTTCACAAAAGAAATGGCCTATTTTGCAATATAAAGAATATATTCAGTTGAC
Source organism: Vipera ursinii (assembly GCF_947247035.1). Taxonomy (NCBI): domain Eukaryota; kingdom Metazoa; phylum Chordata; class Lepidosauria; order Squamata; family Viperidae; genus Vipera; species Vipera ursinii. Next base: position 71,722,860 of record NC_139516.1, on the reverse strand, counting down.
CCAAACATTCCTAGGGAAACTTTCTCATACCTTCTTAATTAAGTTGTGCCTTCAATGATTGTGCTACAGGAAATGCAGAACTGATCACCGGTTAACTGACTCCTTGTTTGGGGCAGAATGGATATGGCAATTTCTATACTTACTATTATCCATTTGGTAACCCTTGCACGTTGCTGGTCTCCCCCAAAGGCTGATCACAGGTTGCTTGGACTAGACTACAACCATTGCTCTCAGCGATTTAGAGACAGTATAAGAATATCAAGCAACAATATGGCCAAACAGGGCAGGGTGCCATTGTCAACTGTTATTACTATCCCAAGCCAGCCATCTGACTTACTGTAGATAAAATATATGAATGTAAAGACTAGTGTAATCAGCATCATTTCTCTAATTTAAAAGAAAGTCTAATTTTAAAATATCATTTTTGCTCCAGAGGAAGGATTTTCCAATTGTGAAAACAGCTTACTTTTGCAATCCTGGTTTTTGTTCCATACTTACTTATAATAGTCCATATAGATAATGTAATGTATTGGGATTTTACTTGAACTGTTTTCACGTGTCTTTTGAATGCTGCTTAAGGTTGCTCATTTGGTGTGTCTATGTAATGGTCACTGACTAGCCAGACTCCTTGGCTCCAAGAAGATCATTGGATGATTTGGGGTGGGAATGGGTTCCTTTAACCCTATTGGCTACCACCTAGTGGCCAACCATATAAGTAGCTGCGCAGAAACCTCTGATTCAGTTCTGTTCCTGTTTGCCTCAATAAAGCAATGTTCCTGTTTGAAACCTCTTGTCTTGCTTCTTGCCTCCAAAGAACTCACTACACAACAGATAACATATTATATAAAATAATACAGGGGTCCCCAATCTCTAGTTTGTGGACCAGCACCGGTCCACGATATGCCAGAAACCAGGCCGTGCAAACAAGCAAAGTCCCATCCACAGGATGCAGGCATCACGTGAAACCTCGCCCATGGAAAAGCCTCTCTCCATGGAACCGGTCCCTGGTGCCCAAAGGTTGGGGGCCGCTGCAGTAACATATTACATGCTGATATGGCATATTCACTATTATTTGTTCTCTGTCTCATGCTATATTGCACACACACTTATATAAAAGCACATTGATAAATACTAAATGGCCCCATCTTCTTTCTTTTGTTAAGAAATTTAGAGATTGTAACCTTAAATCATTGGACTATAGACACTTAATTTTTTTCTTAAATTTTGCATCTCCTTAGACAAGGCAGCTTTTAGCTAAAATGATTCATCACTTTCTTGAAAGAGGGTCCTGCACAATGTAATGAAATGTATTCCTGAAGCTTTGATTGTTAATTAGCTACAGATCTCAGGACTGACTCTTTTCTCCTTGACATACTTGTATTTTCAGGGTTGTTTTTCTTTCCCTTCTGATACATATACAAGCATTTTTCACAAAGGCTCTGGCTGCCTCGGAACCATAAAAAGCAACAGATTTTTTCTATTTGCAGATACGTATAATGGACATTTTATGATGCCCTATAACACTTGGCTCTTGCATTTATGCTGACACCAAGAAAGATTTCTTTGTCATAAAAATGCATTTTACAGATTTTTGTCGACATGGCTAGAAACAGAATTCTTTGTTACACATTTGTTTGATTTAATCATAAATTTTGATAATGATTACTCAGAGCTTGATGTACTTATATGTCAAACAAGAAATATATTTGGCAGTCTTTCTTGTGACTTAAGCTAGATTTTTTTTTGTGCGCACCCAGGAATTCAACCAAAAGTAGAATTGAACTGAATATGAAGTGCTTCTGGTTGCCAAGCAGAAACTTTATTTTGCCTAACATTCTCTCTTCTCCATTTATGAGCAGCAATTGTTAGATTTCAAATTCACAGCTCCACAACTCAAGAGGATCCAAAGAACCAATTTAGGATCCAAAGAACCAAGATGTTAGGAGGAGCAAAAAGCAGAACTGACATCAGTACTTGGAGCCAGACACAAGTGGCATTTCTAATGCTCATTTTTATTATCATTTCCTTAAAATAGACATTATTCTTAAATAACCTGATACTAATTCCCAAATTAATATGTTGAGTACCAGAATTGCAGGAGCAATTTGCTTTTTCTGTAGTTGTGATGGTGTTGTGATTGCTATTTGAATTGTGAAACTGCATATCACAAACTATCTTGTTTTCTAATTAAGGATGACAAATACTTTGGTTTCTGCTTCATTTATTGCTCTAATCTACCAGGAGTCTAGGTATGTACCTGTAAAGCACAGAATATGGTGAAAAGGGAGGGAGGGAGGGAGGGAGGAAGGAAGGAAGGTGATTGTGGTGGCTTTTGCAATTAGACCTACAAGCAAATTATAGCCTCATAACCATGATGCTTCTAGTTCCATGACTGCTGATGAACGTTTTCTAACAATATCAATAAGCAAATGCATAGCAGGACTGAATTTAATGTTTTTAAAAGTACTCCTGACTCTGGGTTTAAATTTGATATTTTTCTGCAGCAGGTGAAAATGTAACAATTATTTCATTCACTAAGAATAATAGGTCACTTCCTTATTATCCAACACAAACTGACACTAGAGATGTCTGACAAGTTTGTTCAGAGCGCACAAAATCTGACTACTTGGCGTTGCAGCTATTCTGATATTTTATTTTTCTCAAAGTTTTTGCTGCTGTATATTTTTTTTAAAAAAATGTTTTATCTGCCAAAATTCAGGCTGTTAGGCTTCCAATAGATTTTATTGCCGCATGGTGGATTAACAGCCGCTATTGTGTTTGAAAATGCATTAATTTAACTTTTGCAGGCCATGTGACATTTATAATCATTGGGCAGAAAGTTTTTGTCATTTTAGTCATGGTGGCAAAAAAGCAATCTTATATTGCCATCCTCTTGCTTTGAAAAATAAATAAATGAACAACTGTAATCTTAAAAAAAAAAGCCTTTCCCACTCAAATTTCCAGGTACAGGGTTTTTTTACAGTATGTTCACTTATATTAATATTTTCTCTTGTTAGTCTGCATGACTGAGTCCATTCTAATTGTTTTCAAACTGTCTTCATTTGTGTCTCATAAAAATAGGAAGATGTAGGCTGCTAACAAGTTGACAATATTATTGCCGTATTTGGCATTGATATTAGTACACTTCTGTTGTGTGACAATTATTTTCCTTAGCATACCATATGGTAAAGAAAATGTTTTCATTCACCCACACATGATGAACATTTTCTTGCAAGACACATACAGCTTTTAGAAGTCAAAAGCGGAGCCTTTCCCAACCTAGCAAGCATCTAAGGCCTCTTTTAAACTTTATGCAGGTAAGATCTAGTGTTCCCATTCCTCATGCTATGACAACAGGAGCTGAAAGACAGATGGGCAGCTGTGCTTTACTGGCAGAATTCCTAGAGCCTTATTACTGCTGTTTCAGTTTATTAACATCTTTCTAAAGTTGCTATCATAATGCAACCAGTAATACATTTTCAAGTCTCTTATCAATAATTTATTTTTGAAGCCATCTCTCAGGTCATTCCACTCCATTACTGAGAAGACCATTAACTCAATAACAATAAGGCAGATGGCATAAAGAAGTTCTTTATCACTACTGAATGTTATTATTATGACATCATCATTATCTGGATTTGTTATTCTGCCTCTCCCTGGTATTATACTGTAATTCAGGCATGCAACAGCTTCTTATCTGATTAGCTTGGAATGTTTTTTTTTACATTGTTGTGGATTCCACTACACAATGAACACTTCCCAAGAAAAGAAGAAATAGGGGAGACATGATAGCAGTGTTCCAGTATCTGAGGGGCTGCCACAAGGCAGAGGGGGTCAGGTTGTTCACCAGAGCACCAGAGGGAAGGACGAGAAACAATGGTTGGAAACTGATCAAAGAGAGAAGCAACCTGGAATTGAGGAGAAACGTCCTGACAGTGAGGAGAATCAACCAGTAGAACAGCTTATCCCCAGAAATCGTGGGTACTCCATTGCTGGAAGTTTTTAAAAAGAGATTGGCTAATCACCTATATGAGATGGTATAGGTCCTCCTGCTTGATCAGGGGGCTGGCCTAGAAGACCTCCAAGGTCCCTTCCAGTTCTATTCTATTCAAACACTAGATGTAAATTGATGTAAATCTCACCATCAAGAGCAAATACTTAGGACATGGCCAGAAATCATTTTTGTTTTTCATCATTTCTTATGTCAGAGCACTTGAAGATAATCTAGTGGTTAAAGTACTAAGCTAGAAACTAAGAGACCATGAGTTCTAGTCCTACCTTAACCATAGAAAACCAGCTGGGTAATTTTGGGCCAGTGACTCTCTTTCAGCCCACCCACCTGAAAGGTTTATTGTTGTGGGGAAAATAGGAGAAGGAAAGAGTATGAAATATGTTCACTGCCTTGAGTTATTTATAAACAATAAGAAAAACAGGATAAAATCAATCAATAAATAAAATTTACTCTCCAACGGATGGGAGACACAGAGATGGCCTATGCCAGGTCCAAAATTCACTGCCTGAGATGAAATTGAAGGGAAGGATAGCTGCTTTTTGACATAGGATACTCCTTTCCCCTTGCCAATGTCTTCCCCATATTTTCTCCCACTGAATGTTTCCTCTGGCATACTTTCCTAAGAGAAGCAACTCTACTAATTATCCTGCAGATAATAGTTGAATGGTGAGATATTGTGAAATCGTCACAAAAACACCCCTGAGATCAGTGTATGGGGCTTGCCCCAGTCTTCTTCTTGTACAGGTGTGCTATCCCAAATAGTGAGGTCCTTGGTACTCTCTGAGCTTCATTGTTTTCTTGCAGACATTTCATTACTGCACTGATGATATTACCCAGTTTGGTAATGAGATAACTTCAAATATTCTCTTCTACTGGTACTCCAAAAATGTTTTGAATTTGCCTAATAATAGACCCTTCTCACTTATGTCAGTGATAGACACCTCAAGATGTAATCAGCAGATACACATATTGTTAAAATGGGTGTTCCCTGGCATGAAAGGGGAGATAAAAGGAGAAAAACTGGAGCCTAGATAGGGAAATCAAATACAACTACTATATTAATAATGAAACTGTCCTCTGACTTCATATGAGCCCCAAATCTAGCATGTTTTGGGGCAGTTCTAAACTCACTTGAAATCTTTGTGATTAAAATCCACAGCACTTGAATTGTTTAGGAAATCACTATTTTAGCAAGAGCAGAATGGTGCATCAAAAAAATTGACAGAAGGGATTTTCTTGCAGTTGTTATGAAATATGTTGGTAGAAGGGGAGAATTTATATATCAATGAGTTTATGCATAAAATGACTGGTCATCCCCATGGCAATATCACAGGTGATGAAAAGAATGGTTTCTGGTTTTTCAAATGTCTCTGTGTGGTGGTACTATTTGCTTCCCCTCTATATTTCTTTATCCTTTTCTTCTTTCACTTCATTTTGCAATATATTATGTTCCAATTTTTCCTCCATTTTATATAAAGACAGTTCATCTATACTAGTTTTTAACTTAGTTCTCTATCATACACACAGAGAGAATAACAGAGTTGGAAGGGACCTTAGAAGTCTTCTAGTCCAAACCCCTGCTCAGGCAGTACCTATAACATTTCAGACAAATGGTTGTTCAATCTCTTCTTAAAAACGTCCAGTGTTGGAGCATTCACATCTTCTGGAAGCAAGTTGTTCCACTGATTAATTATTGTAACTGTCAGGACATTTCTCCTTAGTTCTAGGCTGCTTTTCTCCTTGATTAGTTTCCATCCATTGCTTCTTGTCCTGCCTTCAGGTACTTTGGAGAATCGCTTGACTTCATCTTCTTTGTGGCAACAACCCCTTAGATCAGGGGTATCAAACTCAATTTCATTGAGGGCCACATCAGCATTGCGGTTGCCCTCAGGGGGCTGGGTGGGTGTGGCCAGGGTGGGTGTGGCCTACTGGATGGGCGTGGCTAGAGTGCATATGCCCTACTGGATGGGCGTGGCCAGCTCTACATCATTGGCATCAAGGGTGCCTATGGGGGCCTGGGCAGGAGTGGGACAGATCTGAGGGTCTCTGGCAGGAGGAGGGTCTCTGGGTCAGGGACAAGGCAGTGGGGGCCGTTCCCTCACTGTTTCCAGGATGGCTTCACGGGCCACATGAAACCACTTCGCGGGCCGGATCCGGCCCCCGGGCCTTGTGTTTGACATGTCTGCCTTAGATACTGGAATACTGCTATCGTGTCACCCCTAAACAAGTCTCTTGTTATGAGAAGCCTTCTCTTATTTGCACTATACAGTATATGTCTTTTGTGCCCAGTATTGCTCCTCTCCCAGTTCCAACTGGACCAGAGTGTGGGTGTATTTTTAGCACAGACATTGCCACCAGAGTGATCAAGAATGGAGACAGCAAAGATGACCCTTAACCAAACTGTGCTAATGAAAGTTTGCTGTCTTTGGAAATTCTTCAGAAATGGTCTGAGTTAGAGGTTGCTATGCTCAAAGAACAAATAATCTAAACCCAAAGATATTATTTTTTCCACACACACATTTCATTCTGGTAAAAAGAAAACAAAAGATTAAAATACTATTGCTATATTATCAAGCAAAGGTATCTAGAAGGAGAAAGAATAAATGCCATGGTAAAGAATGAGCAAGCTGAAAAAATAGTGTAGTGTCTCCAGAACAACATTTTCTCCAAAGCTCCTTCAGCCAAGACAGTATCATTTTATGATAAGGTCCCAGATTAAATTTCTGGTATTCTCAGGCAAGACTCCAAAATGCAGAACAGATCCTGTCACTCAGTGTAAACATTATTGAGACAGGACTGAGATTCTGGCTTATTGTAACGTACAATTGTATAACTAAACAACATTTTTCTTCTTCCTGTGTCCATGTGTTTTTATGAAATTATTGGCTTTTTTTACATTTGTTGCTGCATTCATTTTATTGTAGAATAGAGCTTTAGTTTTATTTGTTAAAAACAATGAGCTGAAAAAGGACCAGCTTACATTTTTGAGAGCTACAGGAAATGCTTGCCAGCGTTTCCTCTTGTTTTTTCCCCAGTGATTTGAAAAGGTCCACTGTAAATTGTACATATACCCTATATCTGATTATGGGAAAGAGGGAAGGCACAAACTACCATTAGAGGAAATAAAATTAGCAAATGATTTTAGCAAATGTCTTGATCCTTCTATTTAATAACTATTCAGTTTGTGAAAAGGAAGCTGTCTACTATTCCCTGCAGTAATTATTTTTTGAAGGATTCTTGAGATGTCAACTTGTTTAATGCCAAAGGTTGGTGGGGAAAAGGAAACAGCTGTTTTATGAGATTTCTCTTCTTCCCCTTGTGGAAATCATGAGGATTGGTGTCAGTATGCATATACATACACATGTACAAATACATGTGCATATTCACGCACACACACACTCACACACACAAAGATTCTTGGCGATCCTTGGTCTCTGAGAAAACAGATGCAGATGAAAGAACGCTGTCTCCAGAATGTCATTGACCAATATAATTGCTGTTTATTCCTGAACTCTTCATTTCATTGATCTAAAATCAGAGCTGAGGAACGTGATGGGGTATTCTGAACCTGAAGAGAAATGAAATAAAACAGTTCATCTTTTATTGTTGCTGAAATCCAATTAAGTCAGTCTTCCTCAATTTGCTGGTTCTCAGAAGTGTTGGATTTCAGCTTCCCATATTATCCAGCCATAATGTATCTTTAGCTGCAAGGATCAAAATCAAGCAAGCCATGATATTTCCTGTGATGCTGTATGGAAGTGAAAGTTGGACTTTATAGAAGAAGGTTAGCAAAAGTATTGATACTTTTGAACTTTGATGTTGGAGAAGATTCCTAAGATGATAGAGGAGAGCCAAGAAAGCAAACTGATGGATCATTGAATAAATTAACTCAGAGTTCTCACTTGAGGGACAAATGACAAGGCTCAAATTATCCTAATTTGGACACATTATGTAAAGACTCAGCTTGCTGGAAATGCTCTAATGCTGAAGAAAGAAGAAAGGATAAGAAGAGGATAGTCAGCAGCAAGGTAGATGGACTCTGTTACAGAGGCGATGTGCGCACCATTAAAGAGACTTTAAAGAACAGGTTAGAGGTAGTCTTGGAGAAAATCTACCAACATAGTTGTTAGCAGTTGAGAACAACTTGATGGCTATTAATCAATCAACATTACCTACCCAGTATCAATGGTCATGGTAGCTAAGGATTTATAGCAGCTAGTAATATTGTTGAGCCCTAGGTTGAGGAAGTCTGAAGTAAAGTTCGAGAAATTAAAGGTAAGAAGGATATATATTAAGAAGGATATATTTCTCTGTGTATGTGTGTTTGTGTCTATCTATATATGCATATGTATGTACAGATATACAGGTATATTCATACATGTTATATACATATACATATATATACATACAGTGATACCTCGGTAAACATCTTTAATTGGTTGTGGGAGGCATGATAAGTACCAAAAACAATGAGCAACAAACAATTTTTTCCCATAAGTAATAATATAGTGAGTCATAAGGCAGCTGACACTGACAAATTCTAGCTTGTGTGTTGAGTACCAAACAAAAGATGAGTACCGGGACAAAGTGCGTTGAGTCAAATTCTATGAATTTCAAAGCAGGTACCACTGTATGTATGTATGTACATACATACATACACACACATTAATTATAATGCAACTCTATACATTTTCCCCTGGAATGTATTCCCTAAAATAATGTAATGAGCTTTAATTCCAGGTGTTTAATAATCCAGGCATTTAATAAGAGAAGGAAAAAAAGGCTGAGCAAAGCTATTAATTTTGTTCTCTATTTTTATATTTGTATTTTATACAAGTATTTTTATATTTATATTTTATACAAGTAAAGTCCATGTTTTATTTTATTCATTGTATACTAATCATACTAATCATCCAGTACCACCAAAAAGTCATCCCACCAAAAAGTCTCTAGAAGGCTGTTTAAAATTAAAATTAATTAAAATTCAGCACTGAAGTCATGTGACATAAGCTCAGCCTTCTATTTTCAGAGGGCACTTGCCCAAAATGACATATATATATATATATATATATATATATATATATATATATATATATATATATATATATATATATATATATATATATATATATATATATATATATATATATATATATATATATGGGACACGGTGGCTCAGTGGGTTAGGACGCTGAGCTTGTCGATCAGAAGGTAGGCAGTTTGGTGGGTCGAATCCCGAGTGCCGCGTAACAGAGTGAGCGCCTGTTACTCGGCCCAGGTTCTGCCAACCTAACAGTTCGAAAGCACGTAAAAAATGTAAGTAGAAAAATAGGGGCCATATGGTGAGAAGGTAACAGTGTTCCGTGCACCTTTGGCATCTAGTCATGCCGGCCACATGACCACGGAGATGTCCTCAGACAAGCGCTGGCTCTTCGGCTTTCAAACGGAGATGAGCACCACCCTAGAGTCGGAAACAACTAGCACGCATGTGCGGGGGAACCTTTACCTTTATATATATATATATATATATATATATATATATATATATATATATATATATATATATATATATATATATATATATATATATATATATATATATATATATTGCTCAAAAAAATAAAGGGAACACTTAAACAACACAATGTACTGTATTTAATAGTAGGATGTCTTATCTTGTGTTCCCTTTATTTTTTTGTATATATCTATAAGGTAAAGGTAAAGGTTCCCCCGCATATGCGTGCTAGTCGTTTCTGACTCTAGGGGTCGGTGCTCATCTCCGTTTCAAAGCCGAAGAGTCAGCGCTTGTCAGAGGACGTCTCCGTGGTCATGTGGCCGGCATAACTAGACACCAAAGGCGTACAGAACGCTGTTACCTTCCCACCGTAGTGGTCCCTATTTTTCTACTTGCATTTTTACGTGCTTTCAAACTATATATATCTATATATCTATATCTATATCTATATATCCCTTATGGATTAGCATATTTAATTATTATTTTCCTGATATGAATTATTGATTGTCCATAATATCACCTGAAATTGCTTACAGAATTCATTATTTCCTAGAGAGCTTTGGCATCCACTGTGCAAGCTTAAAGGATATAACCAGGCAAGGAATATAAGAAATATATTAGGAAATGCTGCTGCTCATTTTAAAAATGCACACATTGTTTAGAGAGCACTCTTGTGATAACCTGAGGCATTGCAAGGCTGATAAAGAATCTAGAGGTAAGTACTCTAGAAACTGAAGTGTAAAAAAATAAACTACTAGGCATTTAAACCAAAAGGATTTTTTTTTAAAAAAATACTGAATGTTTATAAAGTTATAGGTCTTTTGTTGTGGGGATTTGATCTCTTTAAATAGCTCACACATAAATGAAGTGCTGGAAAATCTGGCATTCTATATAAACACAAAAAGATTTTAACTATAATTCTACAAAATGTCTGGCTAAATCATCGCTGATTGCAGTAAAATGACGTAGAATAGGATAAAATGTTTTATCCTATTCTACGTCATTATATACTCTCTGCCAGTAGATTCAGTTGTTATCATTATTTTAGGTACTACACTGCCTAATATTAAATATTTCATACTAAAGATTTAAAGCAGTTAGACTTTTTATTGTCTTAGACTACCTCTTGATTCGTTACAATTAAAAGGCTTGATTCCCATCTGTTCCCTGTTCTTCCACTTGATTGCAACAGTATATACCTGCAAAAAGTGTGCAGGGTATTGTATTTCTCTTTCATAAACTTTCAGAGAGCTTTTGGCAGTAGGAAAGTCATATTGGAAAAAAGATGAAAATATGTTGGTTTTCTTTAGTAACTTTCTGTGTAAATGCACTGATGAATTGCATTTTTGTCCTGCAATCCTAAGAATCTTGTGACAGAAACCAATCATCTACAACAGGGGTGTCAAACTGCCAGCCTGTGAGCCGGATGTGTCATGGCAAAATCGCGGCTACTCCATTGCTGGCAATGGTAAAAAAATCACGATACGTCACGACAAGTCACATGACATTGCGAGTTTGACACCCCTGATCTACAACATGGCCAATGCTCTTTGTTGTTTTGGGTGCATTTCTTCATATTTGTTGAAGCTGAGTGAAGGTCTCCCATACTTTCCATCTAGCTGTGAAGGGTGAGGATGCGAGGCTCAAACTCCATTTTGCAAAATCATTTTTAAATCTTCTTTTCTGTGTCTTTTTTCTTTTACCGTGACTGTGGAAGTAGTCTCTGACTAAGCAAAAAAATAATAATTATACAATGGTTTAATTCTTTCTTAATTTATCTCATTCTCTAATTCCATAGATGTATTTAAAAAGTGGCTTATTTATTTATGTGGCTATAAAATGGAAATTTGTAAAATGCCATTAAAGTAAACAGAAATTAAATATTGACAAGAAAACTACATGAACGTGAGGTCACTAAGAGTTGAAATGTAGGTTTTGAGAAAGTTGAGTTTGCATCCTTCTTATGTATAGAAAAGCAGCTCAAAGATGCAATTTGATACTGCAAAACTGCACAAAGATAAAAAGGTTAAAAAAAGTTTGTTCTTTCTCTTCTTATATATGGCCTACTCCAGACTGCATTGGATTTAAATAAATTAAGGGAATATACTATCATATAGGAAGAATATACCAACCTTCTATTTATTTTGTTTATCTTCGAACTTGGCCCCTGGATTTTATTTTATTTTTTAGCAATAAAGACAAGCTTTACAAGACTGGAGGCAGATGATTTTTTGTTTTAAAGTGGAACATATAAATTACGGTACTTATCTCTGATAGGTTCTAGTACTCTTCAGATATTCCAGAAATGCAAGTGTTGCAATCTGTCTAGCTCTCATATGCCTTAATCCACCCTGTGCTGAAAGGTAACAGTGTTACACCTGTTTAGTAGAAAATACCATCTTCTTTGGTAGGGGTTTATACATTTAACAATAAAATCCTTAGTGAGACAGTGATTATAAGTCCACCTTACTCAGTAGAAGAGAGTCTTATTACTGGCAGGATTAATAGATAAGCTTCATTAGTTGAAGTGTTGGTGCTCATGTTTTTCCATGAGTTGGAAGAGTAAGAATGAACATTTTTCAAATATGGCTATGCCAGTCTGGGTACATCTTGATTTTGCATAACTTAACAAGAAGCTATAGTGGTACCTTGGTACCCAACAACTTTGAAACTCATCTATTTTGGTACTCAACATATTTTGACATGGAAATTTGGTCCTGGTATTCATTGTTTGTTTGGTACTCAATGCACAAGCTACAGCTTGTTGGTGTTGGCTGTATTGTGACTCACTATATTATTTCTTATGGGAAATGTTTGTTTGGTACTCATCATTCTTGATACTCATTGCCCCTCCCAGAACCAATTAACAATGAGTACCGAGGTATCACTGTAATTTCTTACTGACACGTAAGAGAGGAGGGTTTATTCCCATCATAGACCAGCATCAGGCTCCACATGTAAGACAAAGGAGATTCTTACAAAAGTCTTCCTGCAACATCAGGAACTATTTTTAAAACTGATCATACCTCATTCTGATATGCATCCCATTATGCCTTCCCACAAACACAAGGAACAGCTTTCTGGAGATTATATGTATATGTATATGTATATGTATATGTATATGTATATGTATATGTATATGTGTATGTGTATGTGTATGTGTATGTGTATGTGTATGTGTATGTGTATGTATATGTATATGTATATGTATATACATATACAAACACACACATACATATATCCAGTATGATTTGCTAGTATATTCTTCCCTTTGTGCTAGTAAGTGCTTGGGTGGGTTTAGGTGTATATGAAAATGCAAGTTGAAAAGACAGCCCCATTCAGTCCTGAACCCCTTGTACATTCACCGGAAGGCATGAAAGCAGAACAAATCAGGAGTGGTGGCCCCATCGGAGTCAGCTAAGTTTTACAGTGGTCATGTGCATGTGCGTGCATTTGCTTGTGTGTTAACAGAGGAAGTTTCGTTTTGAATGAATAAAAAGAAACAAAAAAGGAGAGAGTAACTTTAAAAAAAAAACCAGGTTGTGTATGCCTGCCCTTCCTTTGCAGGTTGGTGCAGTTTGGTGTCTGAATCTGGCGACAATCAATGCCTTTAAATTGGCTCTTTCTTATTATCTTGGTAGTTCATTCTCTTTTTGCTTCCCCTTTGAGATTACGTGTGTGTGTGTGTGTGTGTGTGTGTGTGTGTATTACACACACACATATACACATATATACATACTCACACATATATACATACATACACACAGAGAGAGAGAGAGAGAGAGAGATGTGTCTACGTTTGTGTATGCATTTCTCTCTCACACACACAACACACACACACACAAACATTCTTCCCCCCTCCCATTCGCCGTTTCCCACCCCCACCCCCCCGGTTTTCCTCAGCTCCAGCACCACCAGCACCAGCCACCAGGACAAGTTGCTACGGAAACGGCTGCATGGCAACCGGCTCTGAGCCTGGGGTCCGTCTGCTGCTGCTGCCGCCGCTGCTGCTGCTGCCGCCGCTGTTTGCCGCCGCCGCCGCCGCCGCCGCTTCTCTGGCTGGCTCATTCTCCCGCGCGCTTCCTTCCTCGCTAGATGGTGTGCGAGACACCCGAGACTAGACACGCTCCGGACGCGGCCAGCGAGAAGCTGAGCGAGCGAGAGAAAGCCAAGAGGCGGCAGCGGGAGCAAGAGAGGCGGAGAGGCGAAGAGGAGGACGCGCAGCTTGGCCAGGACAGAGGAAGGCGGCTGCTTTCTGCCTTCGCGCCTGCCCGCCCGTTTCGCCGGGGTCGACGCGGAACTAGAGCCGCCAGCCGGAGCGCAGCCTTCGCGAGGGCATGGACGTGATGCTCCTGGTCCAGGGCGCTTGTTGCTCCAACCAGTGGCTGGCCGCGGTGCTGCTCAGCCTCTGCTGCTTGTTGCCCTCCTGTCTCCCCGCCGGCCAAAGTGTAGACTTCCCCGGGACGGCTGTGGAGAACCTGGTGGTCCGGAAAGGGGACACGGCGGTGCTGAGGTAGGACTCGCTTCAGCCTCCCATCCAGCGGGAAGCTTTGGCCGGGTTGGGTTTGGAGCGCTCCCTTCCCTCTGCTTCTCTCTTTACCCCCCCCCCCAGCCGTCCCCAGGTCTCGGTGTTGGCGTTGCGTGGAAGCTCCACATGCACTGGCGTAGCTCATTTCCCCCCCCCCACACACACACACACAAACACACTCCCCGGGGAAGCTGAGGCTCTTACTCTGCCTCCCAGATCTGCGCCACCCAAATGGGCCAAGCCGTTTGGAGCCAGAGCCTTTGGCCGGCAAGAGAAGAGAAGAGGGGGGGGGCTTCCTTCTACTTTCAAACTAGTCCCCCCTCCCCGTCGAAGGGTGGGTGTCGCTTGCCGCCCCATTTGCGAGCCCACTCCCTGCCTGTTCTCCAATCGCCTCCCCCTGCCTCTCCAGAGGGTGCAGAAGCGCTCCTCTATGCCCCCCCTCTCTCTTTTGATAGTCTCCCCCCCTTTCGGTGGTACTTTTAGCTCAACTTTGGAAGCATCTCCTTGTTGTGCTCGGTGGAATCCCCTGTTCTCTCTCCCCCCCTCCCCCCAGCAGCCACAGAGAGAGAGAGAGAGAGAGAGAGAGAGAGAGAGAGAGAGAGAGAGAGAGAGAGAGAGAGAGAGAGAGAGAGAGAAAGAGAAATGCTACTACGCAGTCAGCTCTTTCCTTGGAATGAGTTTGCAGCTTCTTCCTAAGGCATGTTTCTCCCACCCCTGGTAAGCTCTGAAAGCCGTAAGGGCTCATAGGAGAGCAGCTTACCCCCCCCCCCTTTCCACCACCACCACCCGTCCATCTCCACTTCCCACCCACCCCCCCTCCATTTGTAGCATGGCAAGCAAAGCGGCTGCAGTGCAGTGCCAGCCTTTTGTGCGACCCTTTCTTCTCTGGGGAGGGAAACGCTCTGCTGGTACCCGGAGTTCCGACCTGCGTGTGATGCGAAAGAACTGCCTTCCCTTCCCTCGGCTGAATGTCCCAACCGGATCTTTGCTGCATTAACACACAGCTAGTGCAGCAGGATCATGCATCCAGGCATGACCGTTTGGGAAGTGTATGTTTTGAGAGATTTGATTTCGGGATGGAACCGTAGTAATAAGGGTTAACCGGTGCAGAACGTACTGGCTTAGCTACTGCTGTTTTTCCCGGAGCAGAGATGTATGTGCTACATAATTGTATAACTGGGCTGTTCCAACCAGCTCCGAACTGAGCCTGCAGAATAGAGGAAACTAACTCTCTTTTAGAGCTTCCCCCCCTCCCCCCCGAAAGATGATTTAAGAACTTGGACTGTCACTTATCTAAGAAATGCAGAATGCCCAGCACTCAATTATTGAATATTTTGAAACTATAGAAAATAGTATAATAGATAACTTGTTGCGGCAGAATCTGAAGGGTTCATATATATATATATATATATATATATATATATATATATATATATATATATATATATATATATATATATAAACTTAAGCAGCAGATGCATTGAAAGGTTCTGATTTCCTTCTTAGAATGCTAAGTTTGTTGATGGAAGTTGGAATAGAAATGACTGATGTTCAAATTACTTTCTGTGGGAGACTGCCTGATGCTTTCATGTAACAGGATCTGCAGTGCAACCTTCCTGTGCCTGTATAGAGTATTGCTCAGCAATAACAGTTCCTTGAGAAGCACACATGTGGCTTAACATCCTTGGCATAGAACCAAAGACTTTTTACACAGAGAGGGGAATAAACCAGGCTAGACTATTAAGTGAATTGGGGTTTTTTGTTTAAATACCATTGGAAGGCTGCCTGTATTGAGCAACTGATTTCTTTTGAAGGGGCTTTTGAATTCTACATGGTAACAGAAGATTATTCACCAATAGTAGATCTATTTCCTCTATAATTAAAAAAAACTGCTTTGAGTTCATTAAATCTTCAGGCCAATACCCACCCAGCTACCCACTCACCCAATCCTTTCACTATAAGTTTTAGCTGGCATATTTTCTGTGTTTCTAAACTAGTCCTGGGGGGGGAGGAAACAGGTTTTGTTATTATTTATTTATGATATTAATAATATCAAGTGGAAAAAATGCTGTTCGTATCTTAAACATTCAGAGGTTGTCTTCTGCAGTAGTTTGAGCAGAAACAGCATGGCTATAAGATATTGCTTGCTTTGGGTGAAGCAGGTACATAAAGTAAGTACGGTAACTTGATCAGAAGCCTTACTTTCGGCATGGATTGCCAGTCCTTTCTTACTATCCCTCCCCAACAAAAGTTAGAAGAACATAGAAGGTATTTCTTCATTGTTTCAAATTCTGAAATTGTCAGCCCATCCCTATTTATTTTTCAGGCTGTTCTCATCTGGCTGAGGCTGAGAACACATTCAGTGTCTATGCACTGCTGGTTGACACATTTTTCATCTGTGGTAATATGCTATAGTTACACTCCATGGTTTTAGAATATATTGGAATGTACTGTTCTTGGGTTTCCTCTGCTACAGACAGAAAGTAAATGCAACCTTGGTCTCTTTATTTACAGTACTTCCAATGTAAAGACAGCCATGGATCAGAGTTGATGAGCTGAATTTTCTGTTGAGGTTAGAACTTAAAAAAGTGCTAAGTGAAAATCCTTAAAAAGCCTTTCAATCCACTTCCATCCTCAAGAACTTTACATTTAAACTAAGCCACTGATCGTGCCTTTGGATCACTAGATTATGCTTCTGTCACTAAAACATATGTATTCCTTTAGTACTGCTGTGAAGCTAAATATATTATATAAATGCAGTTGGCATTTTAGGGTCAAGCAATCATTTTCATCTCATACTTTGGAGAGCATGAGTAACAGCTTTTGAAAGAAAAGATACCAGTGAGACTACACAATTTTCATTAAAAAAAACACCCCAAGCAACTGAGTATAAATAGAAAAGGCAATATTAAAGCTGTTATAAAGCTTGGATGTTTCTTAAGAAATTGAATCTTTTGTACACTTATATCTTCTTTTGTATTTCTGGTGAAAGCAGAGTTGACTTATGTGAGATCAATTTTGTGACAAAACTGGTTGTTAACTATCAGATACAGACTTACCAATGATTTCTTGTAATTGTGACTGGGACAGCTTAAATTAAAAATAATCCTTCAAACCTTCAAGTTTACATTAATAACACCTTAAGCAATCTCTTGCAAATATGAAAAGGGAAGAAAGAATGGATATTACAACTGTTTTATAGATTTGTTATTTTATTCAGACGAACATATTTTATTTCAATTGTTCTATACAATTTTAGATTAAATATATTTGGTTTGCAGAAAGAAAGGTAATAAGCACAAGGGCATATTATGTCAATTCTTTTCAATATTGAGGTTCTGTGCATTAAAAAGAACTTAACTGATTATATAGCATGCATTCATAGGCAGTTTGTTTTTTCTCTATTCAGGGTCAAATTGTATCAAATGGAAAGAGATGCTGTGCATACTCAACCAATTGGGATACCTCTAATTATAAAGCTATATGTCTGCTGGTAACAAGTAATTAGGATCTGTTTGAAAATGCTGAATCTCTGAGTCATTCTGGTGGTTTGAGTCAGCAGTTTGGTTGTTTAATAAAAAAGATAGTTATGTTAAAGAGATACAGTATACTGGTGCTTTTAATTATTTTATTACCAATAGCAGAACTCTTGCAGAACTTTTTAGGTATGTCATACTGACATTTACATAAATGTCTTTGCAGTTATGCACTGGCAGTAATTTGTTTCCTCAAAAGTAGTGTTTAAAACAGGTAACTTATTAGTGGAATTTTGTGCCAAACTTTGTCCTTAATTCACTACATTACCTTAATTGTATGATTTCTCAAATGCCCCAAGAAGAATAAAATTTGGTGACGTGGCATTTTATGTTAGAAGTGTAGATTGGAGTCTTATTTTATTTTAGAGGTTAAGCTGCTTCCTAGCTTCTCATAAAGGCCGCAGCCCAGTTGAATAGGAAGCCCTACTGAACAGAGTGCAATGTGTTTCTGAATAAACATGTCAAGAATCACATAGCTTTGTTTTTGTAGGGCTGAATAGCAACCCAACACTTAGCAGAACTGAATAGAATTGAAATAAATTCTAATTTACAAAGAAAGGAGTTGAGTAACCATAGATTTGCAGCACAGCTTACCATTTTTAAGCAACATTCCTCATTCTGATGAAGTTTAGCTATAGGCCTCCATGCTGAGAATTTGGAAAATTATAATTGCAACACATCCAGAGGCACCAGAGGAAAAAGGCTAAAATTCTATAAGTGATTCAACATGGTGGACTGGAAAATTGGTTCATAGACATTCTTACTAGATGATGGTTTCACTGAAAACCTGAATTGACATTAACATTTTATTATAGGCTGATGAAATGTCAAAATCCTTTTTTTAAAAAAAAACTGGTATAATAGTAAAAATGTAACTAGGCATATTTATATACTCTGGGTCATCCTAATTAAATTTATAGTGGGCACGTGCATTTTGCTTTCAACATTTTGACCCAGTATCCCAACCGTTACAGTCGGTTATAGACTTGATGGAAATTATAACTCAGTATGGTAAGGTTTCTGGGTTTAAGGTGAATAGTAATAAGACTGAGATATTATCCAAGAATTTATCTATGAGTGAAAGGGATATGTTATCTAAATTAACAGGTTTTGAAATAGTGTAGAAGGTTAAATATCTAGGAGTATATATTGCAGCCTCAAATGTAAAATTGTATAAGAATAATTATGAAACACTATGGTTGAAGGTACAAAGGGACTTAAATAATTGAAAAAAATTACAATTATCATTACTGGGAAGAATTGCAGTTGTTAAAATGAATGTTCTACCAAAGTTTCTCTTTCTGTTTCAGATGATACCTATATTGAAAAAGGATGCCAACCTTGATCAATGGCAGAAGGGTATTAACGTTTCCGATTCGGAAACGGAACTGGTTAAAGACTGCATGATAAAGTGGGCACAAAATATTCAGGAACCAATTTCGTTGGACACCTGGGAGATAATTTGGGTCAGAAATGTTAAATTTACCCAGGCTCAAAATTTAAGAGAAAATTTTTATAAAATGTTTTATAGATGGCATCTGGATCCCAAGAAGCTGTCCAACATGTATCCTAATTTACAGTCTAAATGTTGGAGGTGTGGTAGTTTAGAAGCTACCTATTTTCACATGTGGTGGACTTGTAGAAATATAAAAGCTTTTTGGATTAAAATTTGGTGGAACATTCAAAAGATTTTTAAGAGAAAGATAAAGTTTTCCCCGCAATTGTTTTTATTGGGCATTGTTGTAGATTGTGATGTTAAAGAAACTAACTTGATGTTGAACATGATAACGGCAGCACGGTTACTGGTGGGACAATATTGGAAGAAGGATAGTTTGCCCACTGTAGAAGAATGGGTGTTTAAAGTTTCGAATCTTGCAGAAATGTCTAAGATTTCTGCTTATCTGAAGGATCATTCACAGGAAAGATATATTTCAGTTTGGAGGAGATGGATAAATTATATTCAAAACAAATATGGGACTAAAAAGTACCATTTAGCTTATGAGTAGATTTTAGTGGGATATTGTTATTGGTACGTTGTTTGTAGTTATGTTAAAAGAGAGTTAAAGCGCATTATGAATTTTGTTAATTGTATATTATGCATAATTTTTATTTAGAATATGATTATTGTATTTGGGGATTTGGGGATATATTGCAAAATTTTGTTTTTGTAAAACTCTTTAATAAAAAAAAACATTTTGACCCAGCTTTTCTGTTCAAAGAAGCAATTAAAACAATGGTTGTAGTGGTGAAGGTACTGGCCTGAAAACCAGGAGACTGTGAGTTTTAGTCCCACTTTAGCCATGAAAGCCAGTTGGGTACTTTGGGTCAGACACTCTCTCTCAGCCTAGCCCTCCTCAGTGAGTTGTTGTGGGAAAAACAGGAGAAGAAGGAGTATTCTGCCACCTTGAGTTACTTATAAAGTAACAAAGGCAAGATAAAAATTAAATAAATTAAATAAATAATTAAATAAATTAATTAATTAAATTAAATAATTAAAATAAATAAATAAATAAATAAATAAATAAATAAATAAATAAATAAATAAATAAAGTTAGATTACAGTGTGCTTATTAATATATAATAATAAAGGTTTACATAAAAGAAGTAGGTTACAAGTTTCAGTTCGGTCTGTTTATTAAACAGTAATTTGGAGGACAGTCATAGCATAAGGAGAAATAGAGTTCTATGTTCAATGATCCTTCCATCACAATAAGATACAAGAAGAAGTGGAGAAGTTGGAAGAGTGAAGCTTGCTCTGTCTTAGGTGGATTACAAACTAGATCTTCCTACTGCCAACATCAAGGTGGTGTATGCATGACCAACCAAGGATATGAATGCTAGGCTTTTTCCTGATCTTCGTTTTGTATAAGTGTCATTGCCTGTAACTTAATATAGACTCAATGTTGAACCTGTGAAATTGACAAAACAAGTTCAGTTTACAATTTCTCTTACTGAATTTAAATAAATGAAGTGAAAAACAAAAACAATATCTGAAAATTACTGTATCCAAGAAAACCTCATTATAGAAAGTAAGAAAAGGATTTATTCCCATATCAGCGGTGTTTCCATGTCTTTCCTTACTCCTCAACCAGACAATAGCTGCAATCTGTTGCTATAAAGAAATAAACTTGTTTCTCCTAGCCACCAGTTCACTCTATAATGGGATTAGAATCCACTGAATGAAACTCAATAATGGGATACATTAGTGAACAGAAGAAAATGCATTGCGCTTTGAGGATCTTCAATATATACACTTATTCACTCTCTTCCATCATTATTGCAAATATTTTTTCTTGTATGCCTAAATTCACACACAAAAAAATGCATTGAACAGCAATGTAACTTTGTTCCCAAATCATTTAATTGCAATAGCAATGAAGTAAACTTAACTACCTTTGGAGTCTTTTCTAAAAGAAATCTCTATGTTACATCTTTTCTGATATTCTTATACAAGTTATAGTTACAATTAAGTATTGTCCAATTTTCTGGGAATTTTAGAAATGGAAGCTTAACACATTTGGAGACAATTGGTTTAGAAAGATTGTTCTGGTTTTATATTTTGTGTTAGATTACTTTTTGAAATACTTTCCCAAGGTATTTCTTACTGTCACTAATTAAAAGTAACAAGTCTAGAAACATGATGGCTGATGGATGCTGATTTATTTAATACTACTTTGATTTAAAGGAATATATTTTGCATTTCCATCACCATAAGATTTGTAAGCTTCTGATGCAGGCATAAATTGTGCATATCCTTAAAATGAAATTTGCAAAATTTGTTCAAATGAGCAAAATGTGAACCCATAAAAGCATCTATATATAAAGTATGATTTAATATTTTGAAGTGTCCCCAATTTAACATAATAGGTTATTTAAGATAACCTAATAAGATTTTCTTCTGGGCAAGGCTATGCTCAGAAGTAATGTTTAGTAAACATTAGTCATACAGATTTTGAATGTTGGGTTTTTACTTCAGAGACTCTTATGTTTCAGTTATTTTCAAGCTGATCAGTTACAAACCTGATCATAGCTTTTCAACCAATGGTTTTTAAGTTGATTTTCTTCAACAAAATGAATGTAGAATGAATTATTTAAATACAATGGCACTGTTCATAATGAAATTAATTCTTAAAATTCTTAAAATGAATTCACAATTTTTGTTAATTGATATCATTTAATAAATTGTAGTCAATTATTTTTCAATGATTAAACAAAGCCTAATGGACGCGGTGGCTCAGTGGATTAGGACGCTGAGCTTGTTGATCCGAAGGTTGGCAGTTTGGCGGGTCGAATCCCGAGTGCCGCGTCAGCTTAATTGCCCCCAACAATCTGGGTCCTCATTTTACCTACCTCAGAAGGATGGAAGGCTGAGTCAACCTTGAGCCTGGTGGGATGCGAACCTGCACTAATTGCAGGCAGCTGGTGTTACTTAAGGAGGCATTAGCCCACTGCTCCACCAAGGCTCTTACTATATATAGTTTGAAAGCATGTAAAAATGCAAGTAGAAAAATAGGGACCACTACTGTGGGAAGGTAACAGCATTCCATGCACCTTTGGCATCTAGTCATGCCGGCCACATGACCACGGAGACGGCCTTGGACAAGCGCTGGCACTTCGGCTTTGAAACAGAGATGAGCACCGGCCCCTAGAGTCGGAAACGACTAGCACGCATGTGCGGGGGAACCTTTACCTTTACCTTTTTAATGGACTCTATTTTAAAAGCAGGAGAAAGTAAAGTTTCTTTTTCTATGTTATTCTGGACATCGCATTTGAAATAATCCTAAAAAGCAGTAATATGTGTTTCCTTAGAATATTGTGGGATTTTTTTTCTTTCTAATACCAATTTCCTTAACCTTTTGGTTAAAGATTAATCATAAACTAAGGGTAACCATATTTTCTAGTTTTGCCTGCTTTTCATTGTATATTTTTGTATATACTATATGTGTATACCAAATATTTTAAATTACTTGCTATCTATTTTGATTAGCCTGATTGTGTACTTTTTTCTCATAAAGCTAGCAGATATAACTTGGAAATTCTGAATACCATTTTATTTTGAGGAGAGATTTATTTCTAACAATTTAAATTAAAAATGCTACTGTAGATAAAAATTTTAAAAAATATTCAGGAATTGATATTTCATCCTAAATAGATTATAAAGAGAATCGTACATGAATATACAAATATTTGGCACTCAACGTCACGAGTCCTTTTGTATGATATACTAACTGAAGATGATGTGGTGGTTAAGATGCTGGGCTAGTCAGCTAGAAAGCTGGCAGACCAGGTTTGAGAACCGACTGCCACAGATCCCATCCTCACTCCAGTTCCTGCCAATCTACCAGTTTGAAAGCATGCAAATGCAAGTACATAAATAGTTGTGAAGGTAACAAGTGCTCCATGACATCATGCTGGCCACATGACTGGGGGAATGGCTCAGTGGCCTTGAAACGGAGATTAGCACTGCCTCTATAGTCGGCAATGACTAATGAAGAAAAATCCACAGGAATTTCTTTACTACTTGAAGAGGCTGCAGTGGAAGTTACTCAATTTGATTCATGTTTGTGGAATTGTGGAAATATTTACTACTTACTTATCTTTTACTAGTTTACAGTGCAACATTTCTGATTTTTTTTTTTGCCAAAGCTAAGAAGCTATTTAGGGAAGTTATCTTCCTGTCAGATATTTGCCAATTAACAAATACACACCTGGAAATTGAACCTGTAGTTCTCTAATATACACTTCAATTCATTGACTACAACCCCAGGTTTTTAACATTATAATAAGTTTCCTACAGTAACTATAAAAAATATTAAATGAAGAAATATGTTATTTAGGATTACTGTAAAATCAACTGTATTTAAAGTAAATAAAAGCAAATCATTTATAGATAGAAGACCTTACTGAACTTTAGGTAATCCTGCCTTTAGAGAAGCGGTATAGCTCAATCAGAGTGGCTAGCATAGGTATTATAAACACACAAATTCCCTCTTTCAATGCATTTAAACCTCTGAAGGTGTTGAGGAATACTTTGTAGGAAGTATACTTTGTAGGAAGCTAGGAAGATTAGTGGTCTTGTTCTCTTGAAACGTACTGGAGAAATTCTTGAATTTCTAAAGATACCAGTGATAAGCTATACCAGTGATAAGTTATACCAATGAATCCACTCTTAAATCATATTTACCTGTCTTTCCAAACTAAACTCGACTTTTGACATTTGCAGGTATGATAACTTCATGACTGTTCTGCTTTGTAGTTTACAACAATTTTGTGAATTAATAAAATCAGCCTTGAGCTCCATCAATTATCAGAAAAATAAAATATTTCCTTTCATTTATTCCTAAATTAGTTACTCCTGTTAAATATTGTTGAATGTTGTTGAACATTTTTCTTTGTGAACAAATTTGGGGATTTGTGCATTAATTTCAATATGCTTCTTTGAAAGTTATTTATTCGGAAAATTTATATTGCCGCCTATTCACTCATGGTGGCTCAAGGCAGCTTACAGGAAATAAAAACACGATATAAAAATAAAAACATAAGATAATAAAAAAGTAAAAATAATAAAATAATAGCCTCCCTAAATTTAATTAAATTATGAAGCATAATCATATATAAGTTATGGGTTCACTTTTATTATGGCTACATAGATTATTTAGGTAGGGTAATGTTCTGTAAGCTATCATTTCTTTTGGATAAGATAAAATATTATTTTATTCAAATCCCTCATAGAAATATTCACATTTGGGTCCTGTTTATGACAATGTACTATAGGCTGAGTGTTAAAAAGGAAGTTTTCTATATTAGATGAATGACTGATCCAAATATGGCTCAGTCATATTTGTAAACATGAAGCACCTTTGCATGTCCTGTATTTGGAAATAGCATTTTATATTTGAAAATATCATTTTATATTTGAAAAAAACAGAGGTGGTCAATCTAGTACCTTAAAGTTAGTTTTTTGTCTATAATCCCAGAGTCATAATGGGTTCTGGTGTCTGACACTGATGGGAATTTAATTCCAAAATATCTGCAGTAAACTGAAGTAGGATGCAGCAGCATGGGTAGTTTTTGGGATCCTAAGAATGCCCCCTATGACATCACTGCTCTGAGAGCTGCACTGGTTACCAGTCTGCATCAATTCAAGGTGTTGATGATCACCTTTAAAGTCATTCATGGCATGGGTCTAGGTTAATTGAGGGATAGTCTCATCCCACTGGGATTGGCCCATACCACTCTTGCCAGCAGATGGAGGCATGCTATGGGTCCTGTCAGCCCAAGTATTCCAGCTGGTGGGGTCAAGGATGAGGACCTTCTCTGCTGTTGCTCCTGCCCTCTGGAACATCTCCCCCCCCCGATGTGAGGTTGGCCCCAACCCTCCTATCTTTTTGTAAGGGCCCAAAGAGGTTGCTGTGCCACTTGACTTGGGCCCCCAATGGGGGAACAATGGAGGTGCTGATCGAGTAATAACAGATCCCACCTCAACCCCACTCCACCCCCATCTTCCCCATGTGTCATTGGTTTTAAGGTTTGATCTTAACAATTTTGTTTTAACTAGGATGTAACTGTAAGCTGCCCAGAGTTACACTATCATAAGATGCATGGCAAACAAACAAACAAACAAATACATACATACATACATACATACATTAATGCAGAATAAATCAAACTCTATGACTTCCTGCTTTTGAGAAAGAAGTAGTAATATAATTAGCTTAGCTGCATTACTGGGACATTTGGGAATTTAGCCAAGGATTGTCACGAAGAAAGGGCATTTTGGGATGTCACTTGACTATTTCACTTTGGTTGTGATATATATATATATATATATATATATATATATATATATATATATATATATGTATGTATGTATGTATGTATGTATGTATGTATGTATGTATATATGTATGTATGTATTGTCACAAGTAGTGTTAATGTTTGTATCAAGGAAACTACATTGGATCCCAAACTGGATCTAGATGGAGGTAGTCCTTATGAATAAGTGCGAGAGTTTTTAAGATATATTTTTTTGTTTTGCTTGAAGCTTTTTTTGTCTTATACCCCTGTTTCTTGTGTGTCTGGTACAGCATAAGCTGGTCTCCTTACCATCGGATAATAAATGCTATGCCTTTCTTTCTCTGATAACAGAAAATATCGAAGGTAGATGACAGATAGATAGATAGATGGTAGATAGATAGATAGATAGATAGATAGATAGATAGATAGATAGATAGATAGATAGATAGATAGATAGATTTTTGTGTGCGTGTTTTGCACAAACGTAAGCACATACATACAGAGGCAACTTGCTCCCTTTAAAGAAAAACTGGAGAAGCTTTTTGATTTGTTACCATAGAACAGCCGTCATACCAGCTGTTATCTAAACCATCTTGCAAGCTGTTGAATGAATCTGTTTGTCACAAGTGTGATTTTTTTTCCTGATGTGTGAGCTTTACAAAAAACAAGTTCTGGGTGTCCATTAGCAAAATTCTAGTTCACTTGTTGATAAATATGGAATGCTACATACAGATATACCTTCTCTTTATTTGTAATTGTTGACTAATGAATCTACAAACTAGGCAGAACTGCTGCTCAGTTTTCACCTGAAATCTCAGGTCTGGAAAAGAAAAGATTGGATAGCCACTTGTATAGGGTCTCTTGCTTGAACAGAGGGTTGGACTAGAAGATCTCCAAGGTCCCTTCCTATTCTATTCTGATTCTCAAAAATATTTGTGATGATAAATATTTTATATAAAAGCAACGGACAAGCTACAATATGTATTTATTTTTTAAAAAGCACAATATTTTTAGTTTTTGTCCAATTATCATTTAGACTTATTGAAGTACTGGGAAAATATAGCTTTTATACATTTTGTACATCAGTTCTGCAATTTAAGATTTATGTTTTAATTTGTTTTATTAAATGAATCAACCTGTTAGAAATTGAACTGCATGGTTGGATTGATTGCAGTTTAAAATGTTTGACCCCCTATTGATTAGGTTTGCAAACTGCCTGCTTATTCCAACTTTATTCATTCTGCCTTCTTTTTTCATATTTCATAATATTCATAATACAGAATATATCTTCCCCAGCTTTGTATCCAAAGTCATTGATGCATTGCTTTTCAAGGAGAAACCACTGTTACATTTTTTCCCCCGGCAATAAGAACCTCGGGTGACCCACAATTAATAGTGTTCACTTGAAATCAATGTATCTTTAAGTATGGCTCTTCTCCAGATCTTTAAAAAAAACAAAAACAAGTTTTATTGGTTTTCCAGTTTAAGATCTGTATATTTAGAAAGCATTATGGTGACTGGGTAATCAGAGACTCAGTAACAGAGTTTTTAGTACATAATTCAGGTTACATTATCAAAACATCCTTCTCTATTTCCCTTAACATTTTTTTTTTATTTTTTTATTTTTTTTTATTTTAATTCCATTTATATCCCGCCCTTCTCCGAAGACTCAGGGCGGCTTACAAGCATAGCAGTAGCCTTCATTCTATGTATATGCCTGCTTATTAGGGCTTTCACACACACCCCAAGCGGCATTATTACAAAGTCAGCTTAATTGCCCCCAACAATCTGGGTCCTCATTTTACCTACCTCGGAAGGATGGAAGGCTGAGTCAACCTTGAGCCTGGTGGGACGCGAACCTGCACTAATTGCAGGCAGCTGGTGTTACTTAAGGAGGCATTAGCCCACTGCTCCACCAAGGCTCTTAATACAACATGTTTAAACTAATAAATTTCTAAGAATAGCATGGTCAGTTAAAAGATTTGTCAATCCAATTTCGATAAAATATATCCATGTCCTGTGATTAGATTTTGCCTAATTTTGATTTTAATTATAGTATTCAAATTTAGCCTTTAACATCCCAAATAATATTCACAACCCCAATTTCCCTTATTTCATTACACCAAAAAATGTAACATCTAACATACATACAATAGCTAAATAGCTAAGCTCTACCTGATAGACATTGTATATTTCACATCTTCTCCAGATCTAATAAAAAAAATTAATATGGAACATTGAATAATCCATATTCCAACACTGATTTTCCCTCCCTTCCCCCGAAATATTACAATTTTTTGTCTAATCAAAAGAAACTACAAGTAGTCCTCAACTTACGTCCACAACTGAGCCCAAAATTTCTGCTGATAAAGCAAGACATTTGTTAAATGGGTTTTTGCCCCATTTTACCTTTCTTGCCACAATTGTTAAGTGAATCATTACAGTTGTCAAATTAGTAACACGTTTGTTAAGTGAATCTGGCTTCCCCATTGACTTTGTTTCTCAGAAGGTTGCAAAAGGTGATCACATGACCCGGGTGACTGCAACCATCACAAATATGAGTCAGTCAGGCATCAGTTTTGATCACGTGACCGTGGGGATGCTGCAATGGTTGTAAATGTGAAAAACAGTCATAAATTACTTTTTTTAATGCCATTGTAACTTCAAATAATCACTAAATAAATTGTTGTAAGTTGAGGACAATTTGTATACCCTTCACCAGGATGTTTTAGAGAAAGCATAACTACGTTTGTAGCATAAGACTGGAAGAATATTTGCTAAATTGTTAATTCAAATCATTGTTTTAAAAATACAGAATATTTCAGATTCACAATCCATATTATATATCACAACCTACTTGTGATGCTTATAGGTAATTATAATCACATCATACACAAATACTATATTTAATTTCAGTTAACTAGCTTTATTCCTTCTGTCAATGAGCTAAGGTGTTTTACTTCTATATGTCGTTAATTTTCTAAGGTAATCTCTCTCTATTGGGGATTATTGCTTTAATATAATATTTACAATCTCAATACCAATAATTATAGTGAAATGAAGTCCTTTACCTGCTATAAATTTAACCTCTTTAAGAAATATCAATTGAGCTACATATTGAGCTATTCTACATTTTCTGCCAACACAAGTGATTGAGTTACTTAAACATTGCAAAATATTTGGTTTCCTACTGCTTAATATGTAATTATGATTTTACTGTTTTGAATAATGAAGAATGAAATAATATTAGGGAAATGGAAATCTAATAACAACATGTTTGCTTTTGGGACTGAATGTGCCTGTTCATTTAAAGTACCCTTTCTCAACCTTTATTTTTTCAATATAATGGTACTTAATTCCTACTATTTCCCAACTTCTGTGACCAACATTCATGCTGTCTAGGAATTTTTTTAACAAAAGATTCATTATGTGAAAGGTAACAGTTTGGAGAAAGCTAACAACATGTGATGGAACTTAGTTTTGATATTTTGCTATAACTGAATTCCAGTCCTGTCTTATAACTTGTATAGATGAGTATTACTGATAATACTGATTTGCAAGTAGGCCCCTTTGTAGATGTTGATGTTGGTTGCTTAGTTACGGAAAGAACACTATTCCACCATTTTTAAAATACATTTATTTATATTAAAGTAATTGACAGAATAAACATTATGCATGTAGTACATACAACAATTATGAAAATACTGTTTTGTTTTTCATGTTTTACAATTAGAATCACCTCTTTCAAAAGCTCACATTGCTTTCCTTTTACATTGAATTATTGACCATATTCTAGAGACTTTGCTAATTATTGCAGTGTTCGCTTTGGAATGTCAATGAATGGAAAGGGCAAGTCAGCTCTCCAAATCACTTCATCCAACTCCACCTAGACCTGTCACTAAAGACAATGGCCAACTTGGACACTATCTGTATACTGTTCAATGTAATGAATATACTAATAACCATTTCACAATATGCATTGAAAAACATTAAATACATTAATAGTTAATGTGTAAATTAGTTGGGTATGTTATGCTCTGATAGTAACTCTGAGACATTTAGGCTGATAAGCCAGGGTTAAAATCTTGCAAATAAAACAAACAATAGAAGGGGTTCTTATTAGTTTGTGAGTTTTCTGCATTTAATTTTCATTTTATAGGAAAATACATATCTGTGCTCCATAGGACTCCAATTAGGTTTGATCCTAGAAGTTTGCCCTACTAAGGGGCTCTTTGTGAAAATATACAGAGCTGCTATTATTTTGGCACATGAATGTGAGAAAAAAAACCCCCTGCAGAATGTTGCTTTAGTTTTTATGCAACAAAGTTAATTATTTCCAAAAATCTACCGCGTTTTTATAACAATTAGCATTTGTTTTAGTTCCCTTCCCATTTTTCTCAAATTAACGATAGATATAACATTAATCTTCTTTTATTTGTTTTTGAATTTTTTAAATGGAAACTTAAGCAACATTTTTAATTATAAAGCCCATGTACCAGAACATGTTGAGCGAAGTGGGTGTTTATATACTTCAAAGGAACAAGAAATACATGGCACATACTAATACGTTTCTAGTAACAATGTAAATAATTAATAAAGTAAAAGGTAAAGGTAAAGGTTCCCCCGCACATGCGTGCTAGTCGTTTCCGACTCTAGGGACCAGTGCTCATCTCTGTTTCAAAGCCGAAGAGCCAGCGCTTGTCCGAGGATGTCTCCGTGGTCATGTGGCCAGCATGACTAGACGCCAAAGGCGAATGGAACGCTGTTACCTTCCCACCGGAGTGGTCCCTATTTTTCTACTTGCATTTTTTACGTGCTTTCGAACTGCTAGGTTGGCAGAAGCTGGGATGAGTAACAGGCGCTCACTCTGTTACGCGGCACTCGGGATTTGACCCGCCAAACTGCCGACCTTCTGATCAACAAGCTCAGCATCCCAACCCACTGAGCCACCGCATCCCTTAATATTGTGGTTCAATTCAGTGGTTCTAAAAGTCGGGGTGGTTACCCTTAAGGGGGTAACTTGGGCATATCCCAGGGAAATGAAACAATTTTCACCTTCAGGTTTGTGAGTTGAAGATCCAGTTTGGGAATGTGGTTGCCAAGAAACTGGGTAAAAAACAGGGTCTTTTTTTTTTAGCGGGAGCAATGACATTATTTGTGACTAGGAAAAGGGTAATTGGGTGAAACAGTTTAAGAACTACTGCTTTAGTTCTGCTATCTCAAGGTTAAGGCTTCATCTCTGCATTTTTAGTTCATTGTTAATTATCATTATGGCCACTGTTCCCAATGCACATATGGTTCTGAAAATAACCTATTAGTCCTTTTATGTGAATATAGTAAACATGTGAGATATTAACAGCATTTAGCAAAGGCCTTTATATAGTTATTACAGCACATGAAGAAAATGCAAGTACCTATCTAATCATAACATATATTAATAAATACATCATATATAATTAGACTTAGAAATGCTAGATGGCTTTAATTAGAAATGCTAGATGGCTTTAATTGTTGCTTGGTTTCACAAGCAACATTTGTAATTTGGTGATCATATTCATAAGTGCAGGTAGATAATGTTGGAAATACATAATCCTAAAAGAGGCTCTTTTTAAGTTAAAAAAAATACAAATATCCCTGGGTGACAGCATGATGCACTGTGATGCACATAATATTGTGTTTTCGATCCTACTTACAGTTCATTGCAATAATGAATGCAAAACTTGCCAGATATGTGCCATCAATTTAGTGGATTAGAATTTTCTGCTTTGTGTTGGATTCTTTGGTAGGCACATTAATGTGCACAATATTTTCTCAGGTTAAAAATGATTAAAATCACTCTCTCTCAGCCCAACTCCACACACAATGTTGTTGTTGTTGCTGCTGTGGGAAAAATAGGAGGAGGAAAAAGTAATCGTACGTTTACTGCCTTGAGATGCATATAAAAAAAATGGGATAAAGATATCTAAAAAATGTGGGAGTAAATGGATGGCACTGTTTTAGATGTCAACCTAAAGGTAATAATTGAACAACTGTTTTGTTTTTCACAAATAATCAGCATAGAGAGTGGAGCTTTGTTGAGCCAATTTTGAGTAGATCATTCTGCCTGAAAAAAAATGCTCTGATAAAACATAAGCTGATATTTTGGTTGAAGTTAGCTAATGGAGTAGTAATCCCATTGTGTCAGAGAAATACATAAGGCCGATGGACACTGAAATCACTGTTCCCTTAACCTAATACGCTTTGGGATACCATGCCTCTGTGTTTGCTCCTCTAGTGCAGGAGCCAGACCAAATTAGGATGAGAAGAGAATAAATTAAAGACAATGTGGGAAATGCAATTGCCTAGCTCTGGCTATGTTATGAAGTTGGTTAATAGGTATCAGAATGGAGCGGTGTCAGTCTGGATGAGCAATTATAGAAGAGGAACAATAAGTTGGATTGTATTTTATTTCCAAAAGCTACTGGTTGCACCAGAACAGGGCTTTTGTAATATTTAACATTATATAGTTAAAGTATATAGAATTTTATAACATAGTACATAGATTTTACTGTTTTTGTTTTGCTTTATGTTATACTACTATAGTATGCACTAGCAAAAATCCAAGCAAAAATATTCTGAGAGTACATTAATTTCCTTATATTGAGAGATATAAGAGAGATTGAGAGATTGAGATTGAGATTGAGATTGAGAGAGAGAGAGAGAGAGAAATCTGCAGACTGGAAAAAAAAATCTATGATTTTGCTGTTTTGGTGCAGTGTCCAGTATATGCAGACATGTGGTCCTAGCAGAATCAAATGGAGCCTAGAGGACTGCTTTGAGTGGCAAATAATTAATTAATAATGTATTGCTCTGTTGAAACCATCTCTTCAGATCTTGAGACACATAATACACTATTGTGATGAAACGCAAAAATAATAAACAAAATATATTTTACACTGAACTTTAACTAAACAATGTTTGTGTTCCTGATTCTGACATACTTGGTGGAATAACCATATATTTTCTACCAGAGAATAAAATAACTGCTTGGATTTGTACTTTGCATCTTCTTGATTCCAGTGAAGGGTTTCCATAATGATTTGGACATATGTGAGAGTTGTGCACACACAGAGAAATGCACACATGCCCTACAAGGTGCTGTTTATCATACATTAATCAATTCAGAAGATCAACAGCCTGGGAAATTGTGGATTGCTGTTATATTGGACATGTTGTTTTGATAACTGAATGATACGTGACCTTGAAAAATTCTTTAAGTAGTCTATAATGACTGCAGAGGGCATAACAGATTAGGTGGCAGCACATGCAAGCACTGCTAAGAAAAATGTAGGCATTCTGAATACCCACTCTTAAGCTTTACAGCTTATGTGATTGAGTTTAACCTATTTGTATTTCTTCTTCTGCTTCTTCCTTTATATCATCACATCCCGCTGTGTTAATAAGTTTTTGTATTGAAGGAACTTGCTGCGAAGTACAGAAAAGAATGAACAAAAGGGCCAATGAAGAAAAGGAGAAAGGAAATGTGATTCCTGAAGTATGTAATGCCCATCAGTAGGATCTCAGCTGCAACCTTTGAGGGTTTTGAGAAGCATATCACTGTTTTCTTTGGGGAAGGTAAGGAGGGGTTAGATTACATTTGTATTGATTTTGCATGCCTCTTGGAATCCTAATAGGCTGTGCAACAGTTATACAGCATTTCTGTTTTAACAGCTGTCTGTAAATTTTACACATAGTTGAAAAACATCTTTAGCAATGTGTCACTTAGTTGGATATATGTTTATTGTCCGTACACTTGATCTAATTCATACAATATTTGACTATTATGGAATTCAGTGCGGAAATTTATTTTATTTTTATCTATAACGTTAGGCAACTTATCATACATAGGAATGGTATCTGAAATGTCTGGTTCACCAAGTAGGGCATATCCATACTGCTGGTTTGCTCTGTCTCACGTACAGGCTATCAAGGCAGGGACAGGCAAACTCTATGTGTCATATGCCTCTGTTTTTCTGCTCTACATTGAAAGTAGTTATTTTCTATCTTATGTCAGTAAGGTAAAAGGTAAAGGTAAAGGTTCTCCTGCACATGCGTGCTAGTCGTTTCCGACTCTAGGGGCTGGTGCTCATCTCTGTTTCAAAGCCAAAGAGCCAGCGCTTGTCTGAGGACATCTCCATGGTCATGTGGCCAGCATGACTAGATGCCAAAGGCGCACGGAACGCTGTTACCTTCCCACCATAGCAGTCCCTATTTTTCTACTTGCATTTTTACGTGCTTTCAAACTGCTAGGTTGGCAGAAGCTGGGATGAGTAACAGGCGCTCACTCTGTTACGTCGCACTTGGGATTTGACCCGCCAAACTGCCAACCTTCTGATCGACAAGCTCAGTGTCCTAACCCACTGAGCCACTGCGTCCCTTTTTATGTCAGTAAAAACACTTCTAATTATCCATCTACAGTTTGCTTTCTTTTAGGCCAGACATGTCAAACTTGCGACGTCTTGTGACGTTGCGCAATGTTTTGGGTGGTTTTGCCATTGCCAACAATGGGATGGGCGTGGCTTCCAGATGATGCATCCAGCCCGCGGGATGGCAGTTTGACACCCCTGTTTTAAGCTAACCTTATTCTTTGAATGGCAACAAGAATGTCTTCTCACTTATGTCTGCAGCTACTTTTACCAATAGTGTAAAATATGTTATCACAAATGCAGCTGGCAGAGTAAAAATATTGATAATTATTATTTAATATACTTAATACTGGTAATATACTTAATACTGGAATTTGCAGTGACCTAGCAGTTAAGCTGCTGGGCTTGTCGACTGGAAAGTTTGCAGTTTGAGACCCAAGTACAGCATGACAGGGTGAGCTCCTATTCTTGTTCCACCTCCTGCCAACCTAGCAGTTCAAAAGCATGCAAATGAAAGTAGATAAACAGGTACCACTTTGGTGGGAAGATAATGGCATTCTGTGCTCCTTGGCATATAGTCATGCTGCTCACAGAAGTGTCTTAAAACAATGCTGGCACTCTAGGCTAGGAAACAGAGATGAGCACTGTTCCCTAGAGTTGGACATGACTGGACAGGTGAAACTTTCACTTTTTAAAATATACTTAATATATAAACTTTTTTTTCAATATATTTTTTCCAATATACTTAATACTCTGTTTAAAAATCAACCTACTTCCCCCCCACTTTTTCTGACCATGTTCAGAAAAAGTCTGAATCTTTTTTAAAAAGAAATCTTTACTTCCATTTATTGAACATAACAAAGAAATAATTTAAAAGAATAGCCATTTAATGCATAAATATTTGCTCTACATTTCCCAGTGCAGAATGAAAAGCAACTTAGATAGGCATCATATGAAATGGTCTGTGCTGGTGTCCGAGTGAATGAGAGAGGGAAGGAAAGGCTGATATAAAACACATTTGGAGCCACTCTTTTAAGGCTATGGCTGAAAGAATGACTGCATTGAAGAAAAATTGTGACAAAAATTGCACTTGTCAGATGGTTTCCTTGCTTCAGAGCTCTTTCCAAGATAAAATCCCAGTCAGATGAATGCCCTCAAGTTGTCTGATGCAGTCTTTCACTACTGAAGAATATTAGAAGCATAACCCAACTATCTTTCAGAATGGCTTGATTTGAGAAAAGGGCAAATTCATTTCTACTTGATAAAAAGCTGGATATGGCTTTTTTATTTTTTTGCTGAAGGGAAAAAAATAAATTTTTGATTTTCTTTTCTTTCATTAGGATGCCAAGGCTTTTATTGGGCAAAAGTTTATATTAAGAAGACATTTGCATAACTATTTTTTTAAATTAATTTTATTCAAATACAAATCATACAAACATAATACATATAAGTCTAAATAAAAACAATATAAAAATACAAATATTACAGTGTACCCACCCCCCTGGAGACCATTTTTATTGCCTCTATTTCTTCTCATATAACAACTAACAATATACAGTATATTTCAATTGTGCCTAACTATGAATTGAGTGACTGCAGAAAGCTGTTGTGGTTATGGCTTATAGCTCAATTCTTTTT
Organism: Vipera ursinii; assembly: GCF_947247035.1. Lineage (NCBI taxonomy): Eukaryota > Metazoa > Chordata > Lepidosauria > Squamata > Viperidae > Vipera > Vipera ursinii. Next base: position 71,687,429 of record NC_139516.1, on the reverse strand, counting down.
TTTAAGTCTTTATTAAAGCCTATATTAAAATGTTTTAAGAGGCAGCATGTTTTTATAGTTACGTCCTTACGCAAATTGCTTATGCAGAATATTGAGCCACAATCACTATCTCTTTAGATCAATCCATGTGAAATTTCCTTTATTGGTATTTACAGGTGGTTGTTTTGGTAGCAGTAAAATCTTTCACTTAGATTAATTACAGTGTCAATTTGGTCTAGTAGTTAAGGTGCCAGGATAGTAACCAGGAAACTGAATTCTAGTCCTGTCTTAGGCATGAAAAACTGGCTGGATAACTTTGGCTTAGTTACTCTCCCTCAGCCCAATCCACCTCATTGGGTTGTTATTGTGAGAAAAATAGAAAGAAGAAGTAGTATTTAGGCATGTTTGCTATACTGAATTATTTATAAAAAAAAATAAATGTTTCAATCAATCAGAATAGAGCTGGAAGGGACCTTGGAGGTCTAGTCCAACCCTCTGCTCAAGCAGGAGTCCTTATACCATTTCAGATAAGTGACTGTCCAGTCTCTTCCTAAAAACATAGAGTGATGAAGTCCCCACAACGTCTGAAATCAAACTCTTCCACTGGTTAATTATCCTCACTGTTAGGAAGTTTCTCCTTAATTCAAAGTTGCTTCTCTTCTTAATTAGTTTCTATCCATCGTGTCTTGTCCTGCCTTCTGGTGCTTTGGAAAATAAGTTGACCCCTTCTTCTTTGTGGTAGCCCGTCAAATACTGGAATACTGCTATCATGTCAATCCTAGTCCTTCTTTTTTCTAGACTGGCCATACCCAATTTCTGCAACCATTCTTCATATGCTTTTTTATCCAGGCTCTTAATCATCTCAGTTGTTCTTCTTTGCACTTTTTCCAAAGTCTCAACATCTGTTTTATAATGTGGTGACCAAAACTGAATTTTAAAGGTGGTGATTATGCTTGTATATATATACAGTATGTATTTCAGGGCACATATGAACCATATTTTTTTAGTGTTGGTTTGTCTGTCATAGATTTATTTTATTTTATTATTTTATTTTAATTCCATTTATATCCCGCCCTTCTCCGAAGACTCAGGGCGGCTTACAAGCTTAGCAGTAGCCTTCATTCTATGTATATGCCTGCTTATTAGGGCTTTCACACACACCCCAAGCGGCATTATTACAAAGTCAGCTTAATTGCCCCCAACAATCTGGGTCCTCATTTTACCTACCTCGGAAGGATGGAAGGCTGAGTCAACCTTGAGCCTGGTCGGATGCGAACCTGCACTAATTGCAGGCAGCTGGTGTTACTTAAGGAGGCATTAGCCCACTGCTCCACCAAGGCTATACATATATAGAATTATGCATCTCAGGAAGAACTGATAGGAAGAAGTAAAATAATTGGACACTGTTTTCCTGGAACAGAAAGGTGGGAGGGCAGAGGATTTTTTTCAAAGGGAGGAGGTGGTAGCCTATACTTCAGACTGAATAATTTGCAAAGTACTGCCACAGTGTCTCAGTCCAGACATGTTTTCTTGAAGTTTAGCCTCAGACTGCCACGAGCACAAAAGAGCAGCTTGAATAATAAATGTGTATATGACCTAGGTTTATAAGGGCTTTAGAATAGAAATTCTTCTTTTTTTTTTCAAAATTAGCAATCAGTGCTATTTCTGTGCCTTGTTGATTTTCAACAGTTTTAAGCATTAATTAGTTCTTTTACTCTCCAAAAGTATTTCACACTTAAAATCCATAATGAGTGTATATGTTAGCATTGGAAGGGGAAAGCTTTCTTGTAATTTCACCTTTACAAGCAATCACAAGTGTAATTATGAAATGCAATTCATAATTACACTACTCCAGTAATAAACAATAAGCCTGATAGATGTACTGTCAAACCCAATTCTTTATTGGCATGTGAAAATATTTATTTTTGAACAAAAAATAAAGCAGGCTACCCTGTTTAGATTTCTTTTAAATAGTTTGCTGTGACCATGCTTTTCTAATGCATAATTCAGTACAAAATGTGCACTTCTAAGCCACATTTGTATAGCTGCAGTGGGAGCTTTGTGTAGTTCAGCATTGGCAGTCAAATAGAATGCATCTCTAATACTTGTATCTCTGCCTAGTGATATCCTTTGGATTGGAATTATCCCTAGGCTTCCCCAAAGCAGGAAAGGATAAATTAAATCACATGTGAATATAAAAACTCCATATGCAGGTTTTTTTTTGTATTCTGAAATAATGCTATCACATTAAATACTTAGTGGGTTTTTACCTCCACTCTGTATAGACTTCAAAATGTTTAGAAGTTTAAATCTAACAAAATAAAATATGCATACACAAGTATAAATACTGGTGAGTTGAAACTGCATATGAATAAAAATTATATTATGTAACTCACTTCTACATTTTTTTATTTTAAAAACTGCTGTGGTTTACAATTTCCATTAGGTCCAGTCAGAAGGGCCAATAACCATATATTTTAAGAAATCTAGGGCAAATGTCAGGAAACATTCAGGATTAAGAAGGGATAGGCTAGGACCTCCCACATGGAAATTATTAGAATTTTTCATATTATTCCATATGTTAGAATAATATCTAAAATTCAGTAGTTTTGAAGCTGCCATTTAAAAAACCCAATATATTAATGATTGTTCTTATAGTCAACCAAATTTAAGCACAATACCCTCATAAATATTACAGAAATAAAAAAAGAAACTGAGATTAAAAAGCAACTGAGTAGTGAGTTAGAAAACTAGAATCAATAATACCATTTGTAATGTTGATGAATATTCAAAAGGGAAGAATTTTTATTATGCTGTTGCATAATCAGTTCACTCTTTTGATACCCCTGCCCTATGCAGCCACTGCCAGATTTTGCTATCTGCTCTTCCCTGTTGCTACTATTACGTTGTCTGATTGTGTGTTTTTTTTTGTTTTTTACTTCTGAACTTCTCAGTCACAGGGAGTTGAGCAATGTATAAATTTAAATAGTAGTAGTAGTCATAGTAGTAGTAACATCAGTTGGTTGGAAAAGAAGAAAAGGGCATTAGAAGAATATTTGAAGGACAGTGAAGAAGATACATTGAAACTAGTATACCAGCTTACTGAGTACTAGAAACTAGACTGGCTTACATGAAAGACCAAATTAAAAATAGAAATGATACATGGTATTGAGTAGTGGGTTTCAGTAGATAAGGAGCAGACCAGCATAGTTACAACATTATTTATTGACTCAAACTAGAACTGGAGAACTGCAGGCAATTGCCTGAAATTTATACTCTGAACCCACAGGGCCTTAACCAACCACAATACTTGAAAAAACCTGCCCAAATATGAATGTTCAAAGTTTCCCTCCAAAACAGTTGGAGTTAACATTCAGGGTCATCTAAAGGTTAGTTTCATTTTAGCTTCACAAGCAGTTGGAGTTAGTTTCACTTTAGCAGGGATAAACACAACTTTATATATATTCAATCCCCTTCACGCATTACTGTCTTGTTGTGGCGAAAGGGCTTGCATAATTCAATGAAGCTATGATCTATGCCATGCAGGGCCACCCAAGACGGACAGGTCATAGCATAAAGTTCTGACAAAACGTGATCCACTGGAGAAGGAAATGGATACCCACTCCAGTATCTTTGCCATGAAAACCCTATGGACAGTACCAAAAGGAAAAAAGATATGATGCTGGAAGATGAGCCCCTCAGGTCGGAAGGCATCCAATATGCTACTGGGGAAGAGCAGAGGGCTAGTACTAGTACCGCCAGAAGGAATGAAGCGACAGGGCCAAAGCCGAAAGGATGCTTAGGTGTGGATGTATTTGGTGGTGAAAGGAAAGTCCGATGCTGTAAAGATTTTTTTCTTCATAGGAACCTGGAATGTAGGATCCATGAATCAGGGCAAGCTGGACGTGGTCAAACAAGAGATGACAAGACTGAACATCGACATCTTAGGTATTAGCGAACTAAAATGGACAGGAATGGGTGAATTTAATTCAGATGACCATCAGGTATACTACTGCGGGCAAGAATCCCTCCGAAGAAATGGAGTAGCCTTCATAGTCAATAAAAGAGTAGGTAAAGCAATACTGGGATACAATCCCCAAAATGACAGAATGATCTCAGTTCGAATCCAAGGTAAACCATTCAATATCACAGTAGTCCAAGTCCATGATGAGGTGGTCACTGACCTCGAGCCAGACATCCTAGAATGTGAAGTGAAATGGGCCTTAGAAAAGCTGAACAACAAGAAAGCTAGTGGAGGTGACAGTATTCCAGCTGAGCTATTCAAAATCTTAAAAGACGATGCAGTAAAAGTGCTACACTCAATTTGCCAGCAAATTTGAAAAACTCAACAGTGGCCACAGGATTGGAAAAGATCAGTTTACATTCCAATTCCAAAGAAAGGCAGTGCGAAAGAATGTTCAAACTATTGCACCATTGCACTCATTTCATATGCTAGTAAAGTTATGCTTAAAATCCTACAAGCTAGACTCCAGCAGTATGTGGATCGAGAACTACCAGAAGTACAGCCAGGATTTTGAAGAGGCAGAGGAACTAGAGATCAAACTGCCAACATACACTGGATCATGGAGAAAGCTAGGGAGTTCCAGAAAAACATCTACTTCTGCTTCTTTGATTATGCTAAAGCCTTTGATTGTGTGGATCATAACAAACTGTGGCAAGTTCTTAAAGAGATGGAAATACCAGACCATCTTATTTGTCTCTTGAGAAACCGATAAGCAGGTCAAGAAGCAACAGTGAGAACTGGACACAGAACCACTGATTGGTTCAAAATTGGGAAAGGAGTTCGGCAAGGCTGTATACTGTCGCCCTGCCTATTTAACTTATATGCAGAGCACATCATGAGAAAGGCAGGGCTAGATGAATCAAAAGTTGGAATTAAGATTGCTGGGAGAAATATCAACAACCTAAGATATGCAGATGATACCACTCTAATGGCAGAAAGTGAAGAAAATATAATGCAAGAATGCTAGATCCAGAGAAATGTTTTTGTTCCTATTTTATTTGTATGAGTAAACTGATCGCTTCCTTTGCATTCTCCTTCTTGCTTGTTTCTGGGTCTGACAGTAACCAATTTGCTTTGTGATTTGTACTAGGCAAATTCTCTATTTTACCAGAATAGAAAAAATGCCTTCAGTTTTTGGAGAGGGGTTGTGTGGCTATGACACCTATTTTCAAAATTGTTACTGGATATTTCCTGTTGTATGGAGCTGCTAAAACGCTTTTGTAGTCATATAATGTAAAAAAAACATTTTTAATGATAAAAATATACTGACATATGAAGCTACTTCTTAATAACCATGTAATAGAGGAATAAATCTTTATCTAAAAATTACTGGTGCAAATACACAAAATTAGAGCTGTAACATGTGCCAGTATCATTTATAATAGAATTTTGGTGGAGGAAGTAGAATAGCAAGGAGATTGATACATTAAGAACTACATGAAAAGAAGAAGACTATGATAAAGTCACTGTGTATGAGTTGGGTGGTTATATAAATTTGATTAATAAATAAAATGGAAAAGATCTTTGGTGATTCCAGAATCTTACATGGCACTAACTGGATTTTTCTTCTCCCTTTTATTTTGAGACATGATTTTGAGACTAGTTTTAAACTGTAACTAGATTACACAAGAGAATAATATATATATATATATATATATATATATATATATATATATATATATATATATATATATATACACTATATATATATATATGTGTATGTGCACAATTGGTTTATATTAGAGACCTGCTTGAAATTAGATCAAGCCCTACATCACTTAACCCAATGCATCAGATTAAATTGTTATGGAATTTTTTTTGGTATATATATATATATATATACACACATATATATATATATATATATATATATATATATATACATATATATATATATATATATATATATATATATATATATACATACATATATATATATATATATATATATTTGGTATATATATATATACCAAAAATAATTCCATAACAATTTAATCTGATGCATTGGGTTAAGTGATGTAGGGCTTGATCTAATTTCAAGCAGGTTCAAGCCTCTGTTAAGGGAAACCTGAGTTCTAAATGTCTCTAATATAAACCAATTATGCACATGATTTGGTTAGGATTGATATTGGTGATATGTAGCCGGAAATGAAAGAAGTTATCCACTAAAGCTGATTAGTACATTCTAAAAGTGGAAGGAAGCTTCACTAGGAAAAAAATATTTAAATTTCCTCATGATACATCTGGCTGAGATTTAAATGGGTATTACATAATGTCAGCATATTTTTTATTTTGATTTGTTTCATATTTTATTTTATTTTGTTTGCTATATACAGGTTTTCAGAGCATATTATAAAAAATAAAATTAAATAAAACAATAAAAGCATTAATTAACAGATTTTAAAATAAAAATATATATAAAAGTGTTCAGATAATACATTGTTCATACATTATCCAAGCATTGGAGAATAAGATAACTGACTGCCACTAAAATGCCATTCAAATAAGTAAATGTTGCTATGTAGAATATTTAATTGGGATGCCTCCAGCTGTTTGAATATTTAGGATGGGGAATCAAACCAAGGAGAAAACTAAGATTTCTCCTTAGATTTTTAGGGCAGATCACAATGGCACACTTTATTAGGAATTCTGCTTCCATGTTGTCTAATGATGGGAGGAAAGTAAATTAGTGATGGGCTTCTTAAGGTTACAACAGACTTTTATGATCTTAATTCTGTTGAAACACTATTGTTTTAACTACTGAGTCTTTTTCACTTTTGAATCAAGTAAAATTTGCCAGTGTGGATTAATTTCTTTATTCATATCTTATACAAGCATCAGTTCCATATGTCAGAGGGTAGGCAGGTTCTAAAAAAGAGTCTTTTCTGACAATGTAAGAGAATAAACTATAGCAAGTAAATACAGAAGCAAGTCCTTTTTTCCATGGAAGCAATCTGTCCTTCTGGTGGAAAAGATGGTTCAATAACAACCCAGTATAAATATATTAAAATGAGCAGATTGTTTTTAATGTACATTCAGAAGCATTTTCCATGGCCAGTTCCACAGCACCACAGAGTAATCAGCTGTCTCCAGCAGCAGTTTTAATTGTCATGAAAGAACAACATATTGCTAGTTATTCCATGTGTTATTGTATTTTAGTAGTGGTAAATGATATTTGCTGTATTATATACTTGATGTGCCAAAACAACTTATCTGGCTTCCTTTGTCTTGAATGGGAAGATGCTATTTGCGGCTATGCCTCGGCATTAAAACCTCCTGAGCTTGCCTTGGTTATGTAAATATATGGTTTTTCATGGACATTACCATGGGCTAAACTTCAGCAAAAGCAAAAGACAGAGTATGCCCATAATCAATAGGCTTATGGGAATCTTTTTCAATTTCATTTTATCAAGATAACCATTTTGAATAATTCCTGCAATTGAATTCCAGGGATAGGGTATAAATGACAGGCATTGACATTACATCAAGATATTAAAAACAAAACTACCACAGCTGTGTTGAAGAAAATACTTTGGAAGTGTCCCTAAATATTCACATCCATGCATAAGTGAAAAGTGAAGCTCAACCTCTGCAAGACCAAATCAGTTTTATAATATCATTTAGGAATGCTGAATAAATTCATGAATGGCTATACGTAGACCCTTCCTGAAGGTCATGCCATTTATCATTATGAACCAGTTTTCCTCTTCTGAGTTGGTTCACAATGCCATTATTACAATTTGCATACTCCACTACAGTGATTATAAAATGATATTGGAATTTGAATATCATTTTACTTATATTTAAGAAAGTAGGCGTATAACCAATAAGGGAAGGATTGTGTAATCATGCAATGTTTTCCAAAAATGCTGACTTTTTTCAGATCAATCTATCAAATAAGATTTAACACCTGTGCCCATTGCTGCAGTCTTATTGCATAGATGTCATTATAATTCAAATTTAATATATCTATCAGAGCCATTTGAATGTACATACATGCTTATTAATAACTAAGTGTGAAAGTGTTTAAGGCTATTATACAAAATATACAAAAGTTTGCTGTGCTTCCTTATAAAAAATATCACACTATTTCCACTTAAATTCTAGCAGCCTGGATTTTAAGATTAAGGAATTTTTCTGAAGACAAGAGTCCATCTATTGTGAAAATTAGCCCTTCTCCTTGTTGAAAGACTTTGCATGCTCTGTTGCTAGGAAGCTAGCCATACCAGAAAAACAGTTGAATATAATATTAGGAACACAGACATTTCCCTTACTCTAAGTTACATTTTTGGACCCTATGTTCACTATCTGTCTGTATTTTTTTTAACTTTAACTAGAAATGCCACTTTAGTTGAATCTGGGATCTTATGCAAAGCATAAGCTTTGCAATTGAGTTATTTATTTGTCTAGTTTTTGATAGTGATCTAAGCACTATGTAAACTATTATAGAGAACAATCACTTATTAGGGTTTTCTGAAATGTATTACTTGATAAGGTTAAAAGGAATTTCTCATAACATTCCTTATTATATAATCTTTATAGTTTGTCCTGTTTACTGTAGACTTCTTAATTTGCTTTGAGCAGAAGCTGGATTTACAGCCTAGATTAAAAATAACTTTAACAGCCTAGATTAAAAAAACTGTACTATATTGGTAAACGTTTGAAGTTCTGGATACTAAATGTAGTAATTATTACCACTTATAGGCATTGTAGGCCTTGATAACTAGGAATCTTTGAAATTCAGTGCTACCTTATCCTGATCAGTTTTATTCTTGCCAAATCGGGTATAGATTTCTCATATTAAGAATATTTTTAGCTATTAATTGCAATTAAACATTTCAGACATAAATAATAATTTGTGTCTTTATAATGGCACAATAATTTTGTGCTAAAATAGTTTTGACAATGGTTCCGTGAGAAACTAGTATAAGATTATTACAAAAGAACATTTGGATTTATATATTTTTAAAAAATGTAATATCAGACAGATACTCTTTTCTGATTCTCATAGATTTTTTTAAAAATTTGGTCTATTTCAAACTTAATTTTAAAAAGTTATTTTAAATGTTTTTTTTCTATTGAGGAGCAAAATTAACTGAGAAAGCAATTGTTTTCAATTTATCCTACTAAAACTTTCATGAAGTTAGAAAATGGAATTAGAAAAAGGAGATGCAATTAAATTTTAGCTTTTCATCATGGTATTCTAAACTGATAAGGCCATTCTGTAGTCCTTTATTTTTTTATTTTTTTTTATTAAAATCCCAGAGAAGGTGACATTGCTTGATAACAGGAAGTGAGAAAGTCAATCCTATTTATAGAAATTACACTTTAGGCAATAGATTTTATTCATACTTTTAACATTTGAACTTTTTAATGCTATGATCTGCCCCACATAGTCCAATCCAGAAACTATGCCTGATTTTTTAGCATTTTTCACATCTGAGAAACCAGCCAAAGGAAAAGGCAAATGTACATATTTATTTATTTATTTGTTTGTTTGTTTGTTTGTTTAGTTTTCTATACCACCCTATTCCTGAAGGACTCAGGGCGGTTTACAGGGCAGCATATAAAAGACAATATAAAAAGATAATATAAAATTAAAATGAATTAAATTAATTAAAGCCCAACAATTAAAACTATATTAAAAAGCTAAAACCCCTTCAGTCCAGGCCTGATAAATCGAAAAGCCAGGTTTTCAGGTCCTGGCGAAATGAACGCAGATCGGGGGCGGTCTGGAGTTCCTCAGGTAAATCATTCCAAAGGGTAGGCGCGCCCACAGAAAATGCCCTCCCTCTGGGGATCACCCACCGGCACTCCCTAACCGGCGGCACCCTAAGGAGGCCCTGTCTATGGGAGCGCACAGGACGATGGGAAGTTGATGCTGGCAGCAGGTGCTCCCTAAGATAATCCAGACCCATGCCATGTAGGGCTTTATATATACACTAATCCCATAAGGCTGACCTGGCATTCATTTAATTTAATAGGATTAAGTCACAGAAAACATGGGATATCTTCTTTCTATGATCCAATTAGAAAATGTATTCTGATAATTACAAACTATCAACCACTGTGGCAACATCTTTATGGTATTTATCGAAGTTGTACTGTGTAGTTTCAACTATCATAGCTCCTGTTCTACCTGATTTTGTGCATGGAAACTACTTCTAATGCTCCTGACTCCATTTATGTTAAATTGTTCAGTGGGCCTGTTGTGTTCTCTATTATGCTGGCTCTCATTAAATATTACATCACTTTGGTTTCATGCATTTTAATGTATATATTTGATTTACCTGGTGAGAAACTCCTATGGAATCTTTATAGAATAATGAAACAAAGCCATTGTTAGATATTCAACTAAATATGACTTTCATCTGTATATCAACAGCATTATATATTATTTGTATGCAGAGGTTAGAAACTTTCTTACTCAGGTGGAGGTGTTTTGCTGATTGATTGCAGGTTATTTGATTTTCAAAAAAGTTTGTGTTTAACTATGGAGCAAGAAGTAGTCTTCATATATAAATATAAATCCTAAGAGTTGACTTCCAATATGGTCTGATTGTTTAACCCAAAGGTGATTTTTCAAGAGACCACTTGAAGGTTTATCTCTGTCCTCAAGCTCACCTGAGTGGTGCAAATGGGTGTAGATACCTTGTGGACACAGACAAGCCTCCAAGTGGCCTCAACGACTCTCTAAAAGAATGCAAATGACCAGTGTCTGCAAGGAATATAAATCCTTCCATTCCCCACCATCCAGTCAGAGCTGAAGAAGATTCTTGGATGAGAAGCAAAACAAATTCAGAGAAAAGCAAGAAAGTCCAGTTGCCTCTTGAAAAAGCACCTCTGGGACAACCATGACCTAGATGACTGAGAATCTCTGTAGACATCTGATTGTTTAAGGAATAACAGCACAAATCAGATTTTTTGCAAGAAGATGCTGATATCAAGTACTGGGGAAATCAGTAGATTCAGGCAGTTCAAATGGGTGTAATGATTTATTGCAGGATTTATTTCTACAATAATTTGACCAACTAATGGTCAAGGGGAAAGAGTGGGAGTTAAGAAAGGCATTTAGGTGGGCTGGACTTAGATCTCTTGCAGGCATGCAGGGACTTGTGACTTATGATGCTTTTGATCCCTCCCTCAGGCTCAGCCTGGTCATGTCCTACAACTGAATGATATGACTAAATATTTCAGTTTTATTCCTGAGCAGAGGGTGAGGAAATTGTAGTCCAGGAGCAGTGGGTATTTCTAGCCTTGCATGGAAGGAAAGGCTGCCAACTTCCTTTGTTATATTAGAAATGTATATGCTGCCAGCAGTTCTGTGATTCATAACAGTTTAGCTCAGCCTCAATGCAGAAGAATCCAAGTTTGAAGGTTGTACTCTAGAGAAGGAGAAACCCTTTTACAGAACTTTCCTTTTTCTTAGAAATTAAGCATGCACACTCCACAATCTGGAACATGAGTAAAAACATTCCACCAGCTAGACTAAAATCTCCCTCTCCCTTCCTGCCGACCAAAAACAAGTAAATAAAATCTAATTTCCAACTTGGTAGGCTTTGTAAAGGTCTTCCATAGAATGAAGTAGCAACTTCTAAGGTGGTTAAGTTTTAAAATGCAAAAAAACCTGAAGCATTACTGAGAACTAACTACTTAATTATATTTATAGAACAATTCTATGAAGTAGTTTTAGATGATCAGATCAAGCATCTTCTAAGAGAATCAATCTTTACTGTTTAGCATAAGACTCAGTCACAAGAAAGTCAATTGTGTTGTGAGTTTATTATGGGAACGCTTGTGTATGTCTAAACAAACTAGATTACAGAAGTCCCCTAGTAAATGAGAAATGGAAGCTTGGATTCATCACAAAACATGATTTCACCATATTTCTCCATAAAAAGGGGGAAATTTTCTAATATTTTCTGAGGTTTCTCTTTTGTTTCCAAAATGTTTGTTTTGCCTTTTATTTCAAAATGGCACAGGCATCTTCCAATCTAGTGTTAAGATAGTGTCAAAAAAGTAGTGGAGTACATTTGGAGAAAAATCTACTAAATATCCTTTGTGGAAGTTATGAGAAAAAGAAAATCTTGTAAAGTATTACAGAAAATGTGTCTTCTAAGACACTTCAGCTCAGTATTTGCTCTGAAGTTGAATATCAGTTAGTAAGTAATCGATGTAATGCATCACATAAATACTATTATCCATAAGAACTTTAATTGCCCTTCATCTTTTCATTGTTATGTATTGTCTGCATATGGTCAATGAGGACATTCTAAAATCTTGCCATTTCCAGGCAGTTATTTTTAACTCTGAATATGCAGTTTTACATCTGGAGAGGACAGTCAGATATTTATGGTTTCTTTTATGTCATTCTCATTATCTACAGGCTATTGAAAACTAAGGCTGAAAATAAAGCATATTTTCGATTGGCCATCTATAATACAATCTATGATACCTTCATATATGTAGCATACTTAAGAACAGCCTAAGGGCATTCCTGTAGCCTATGAAGTAGCAACTTCTAAGGTGGTTAAGTTTTAAAATGCAAAAAACCCAGAAACATTACTGAGAACTAACTACTTGATTATATTTATAGAACAATTCCATGGAGTAGTTTTAGATGATCAAATCAAGCATCTTCTTTACTATAGGAAACAGCAAAGAATACAGTGAAACCTTGTACTGCTCCAATATGTGATCAAAAACAGTGTGAAACAATTATGTTCCTTTGCCATAGTGTTTATCCAACATGTCTTCCAGATATCTATCTCCATATTCCTATAATAGCATGAATGATCCTAGTGTGAAATTTATTTATTGTCCCACATTGCATATTATAAGGGGTATAAATTTTAATTCAGGGCAAAATCATGAAAAATCATTATTTTGGAAAATATAGGTTGAATTATAGAAATGAACTATAAAGCAAATTTTCAGTAAATAAAATCCTGTTAGATGTGCTGTTAGGGAACAAAAAATAACTTTGATATTAACTGCAGTGTATGCCTCCCAGCATACACAAAGGACAGCACAGCAGGAGGCTGATGGTGCAGATCAGCAGAGGGGCTGGACAGCTCCGGGTGATAACTGCTCACTCAGGATAAGCCTAATGACTTAAGCTGTTGACAGCCCCAGGCATGGTCATCCTGGTGGGAAGCCAGGATCTACACCCATTGTCACCTGCACTGGCAGGAAGCCCAGGTTTGAACTGATTGGATGCCATCCACCTGGGCAGGTACAAATAGACGCCAGGCTTCCCTGTTTCCCCAGTTCGTTCTGTTCAGAATAAATTCATCTTCACCCCAGCTCTGTGTCCGTCTCTATGTGAAGCACGCGACTTTACATTAACTGTTTATTTTTTTCAGGGTTCTTTTTTTCTTATTATATGAAAATCTCAGCTTGATGTAGATCAGTGGTCCTCAACCTTTCTGGCTTCATGGGCCGGCAGCAGCAGTGGCGGGGGTAGGGAGAAGGGGGTGGGTTTATGTGCGCATCCTAATCCCACACATGTGCATAGGAAACTTCATGCGCTTTGCCTGCTGCTTGGGTGGTCTGGTTCCCAATGATCCGTGGACCAATACCAGTCCATGATCCAGGGCAGGGCACCCCTGATGTAGATAAATGTTCTTGTATTCTTCATTTTTTCAATGCAATACATACTTTATTATTTATTTGTTTTAGACCACTACTTTCTCCATTAGAAGAGTCAAATTACTATTTCAAATAGATATACTGCTTTGTTCTCAGTTTACTTTCCATGAAACTGATTGATTGCATTGATACCTTATGATAATTTCCTATATTATAAGAGAATATTATCAGTGAAAAGTGAATTCTTTGATGCTTGCTTGCAGCATGTGTATACATTAAGTACTCATTGCACGAGTGCCTGAAATCTTTGACAAAATAAGTATAATTAAGTAAATGTGCCAGAGCCTTTGAACCTTTTTCCATAAATGCATATCAAGACCATAGTCATTCTTCAGATACGCTATTAACTGCACTAGTAAAACCTGTAATTAATAAATAAATAAACAATGAAAGTGCAGTAGAATAAATCAGTTTCCTTCAGAAGACACTCTTTGTCCTTTTGGGATCTAGACCAGAGGTCCCCAACCTTTGGGGCATCGGGGACCGGTTCCATGGAGAGAGGTTTCTCCATGGACTGGAGGGGGTGTAGTTTTGTGTGCTGCCTGCATCTTGCAGATGGGGCTTTGCTTGTTTGTGCAGCCCAGTTGCTGGCATGCCACGGCCTAGTACTGGTCCATGGACCGGGGACTCCTGATCTAGACCTTAATCGAGGTGTGTGTGTGTGTATACAGTGCATTCAGAAAGTATTCAGACCCCCTTCACTTTTGTCAATTTTATTGTACTGCAGCCTGACTCTACAGTTGTTGAAATTCATCTTTTTTTCTCATTAATCCAACCTAATCTAATCATAATGACAAAGTGAAAACAGAATTTTAGAAATGTCTGTAAATTTATTTTTAAAAAATCACTTAGGCATAAGTATTTATAACCTTTATTCAGTACTTCATTGAAGCACCTGTGGCATCAATTACAGCCTTGAGTCTTTTTGGGAATGACGCAACCAGCTTTACACACCTGGTTTGGGGTTTTTTTTCTGCCATTCTTCCTTGCAGATCTTCTCAAGTTCAATCAGGTTGGATGGAGACCATCCATGGACAGCCATTTTCAGGTTCTCCAGAGATGTTCAATAGGGTTCAAGTCAGGGCTCTTGCTGGGCCACTCTAGGACATATATAGAGTTGTCCCTAAGCCACTCCTCTATTGTCTTGGCCATGTGTTAGGATTGTTGTCATGTTGGGAAGTGAACCTTCTGCCCAGTCTGGAGCAGGTTTTCAATGAAGTTATCCCTGTACTTTGCTCCATTTAGCTTTCACTCAACCCTGACCAGTCTCCCAGCCCCTGCTGCTGAAAAACACCCCCACAGCATGATGCTGCCACCACCATGCCTCATGGTTGGGATAGTATTGGGCAGATGATGAGTGGTGCCTGGTTTCCTCCAGACATAATGTTTAGAATTGAGGCCAAACAGTTCAATCTTGGTTTCATCAGACCAAAGAATCTTGTTCCTCACAGTCTGAGAGTCCTTCAGGTGGTTTTTGTAAGGGGTATATGTGTTTAATCATATATGTATATATATGGTTAAAATGTTTTATACTGTATGTATATGTTTGTGTGTGTTCTGTGTGTGTGTGTGTGTGTGTGTGTGTGTGTGTGTGACAGAGAGAGAGAGACACATTTGTAATTCATTTAGTGTAATTTCATGTTTTGTAGAATGTGTGATTTCTTGTATCAGGAGTAAAATGGTAAAATGTAGGGAGTCCTTTCCTGTTTAGTGCCCAGATGTCAGTTTGGACATTTGAGGATTGAATGGAGTAATATAAATATATTTTTATTTCCAATGGCTTCTGACCTTCCTGTTCAGAAACAGAAGCAGTGAGGTAATAAATATTCTCCCTTTGTTAACAGGGAATACTAACCAATAAACTGTGCTAAAGGCAGCTAACAAAGCAATAAAATAATGGGATTAAAATACAATTATTAGTGTATAATTGTATAATCAAAAATAAAAACCAGCCATTAAAGCAACAAAAACATTTATCATCTCCTATTTCAGGGGTGTCACACTGCTGGCCTGCATGCCAGATGGTCATGCCAGTTTTGACAATGGGGAAAAAGTCGTGATACAGTACGTTGCAACATGTCACGTGATGTTGCGAGTTTGACACCCCTGCCCTATTTCTATGCCTTAATCCAACACAAAGAACTGCTTAAAGAATGTTTGTACTTAAAGTGGAAGGATATCAGAATGAAAATACATTGATCACTCATGGGAAAGAGTTCCAAAGTTTGAGATCTACCACAGAAAACATGTTATTTTACATTCCCCCTTTCCAGTGGTGTTTATAGAATTATAAATATACTATAAATCCATTTCAAGTTTTTTATTGTTAGATAAGAAATAAAAATATCAAATGTATATTTTTTATATGGAGAAACAGGGTGATGAGTTTACAGAACCCATTTTCTTTTCCTTTTTTCTAACCATGTTGAGATGAATATGGTACATGCACACTATTTATTTACTGATTTTTTACATGCATAATTACATGTTTTCTAAGAAACTGTAGATTGGTCTTAGACAGAGAACTCTCTCAGACTCTTAATTTATTGGAATAATTCATTAGTGAAGAATTTCTACCCAAGACAGTCACAGGTAAATCCCATAGTGAAACTGCTAATTAAAGCAGCAATATGTAGGAAGCCTACTAATGAAATGCTAGACAAGTTGCCGAGCAATCTAATATAATCTTGAATTTTAAGTTCCATTATATGTCTTCACAAAGGTATCAGTAAATTCTGCAAACTACGAGGATTAAATTCACTATGCAGTAATTCTATTACTGCTATTGAAAAGTCTATTTATGTGGCAAATAGGATTAACAAAATCTGATGATTTAGATTGGATCATATACAAAACATACGACATAATGGCATCATGCAATGGCAATTTTATAATCCCCTCCCAATGTGGACAAATATGGTTCAAATATTCAAATATTCTAATTTATTAATTAGAAGTATCCATCATCATAGCACTGCCCAAAACCTCTGCTCCTGCTAAAATCACTCAAATAATGTTAGCTCCATCAACGTATTCACATAGAGATATGCAGAAGAGCAACCCATGAAAAAGTCATGCGATGACACAAAGTCATGTGAAACTTTTTCACTGTATATACCCACATATATGGTTGAAGAAATGTATCATTTTAGCAACCTGAACAGCAGCCCAAAACATTATTTTAAGAAAGAGAACAGCACTAGCAGAAATGGTCAAAAAACTAAAACACCATGAAGAAACAGGAAAAAATTACATACAACTGCATACCTGGCCTTAACTCATTCTACTGTATGCAAAGGCTGCTATTAAAGAGCAGTGTGACAATTGCAATCCTGATACTATGCTGTACTATTATGATAGTTTCTGCTTTGAATTCCTTCCTCTGCTTAGTTTATTCAGATGGGGGAGCATTGTAGAGGAAAAAAAATTCTTAAAGTTATCCTAATTGTATTAATAATCATTTGTAACTGTAAATGACGTCAATGACAAAATTCTAATTTAATGTTGATAAATCTGGTCTGCTTTATATCATGTTTTCAGAGCACTTTGCAAAAGAGGAAGCCAATAGCACTTACACTAACACACTACCCCATAGTCCTTTATAACACTCTCTGTGCAGTTTATGTTAGCATAATTTTACCAACATCAGAAGGATGGAAAGCTGAGTCAATCTTTAGCCAGTCAAGATCAAACTTATGGCAGTGGGCATTATAACCACTGCATTCTAACTGCTGCACTTCCATGCAGTATCCTATATTCATAATGTCCTATGTTTTAAGAGCAGGGAAAGCTAAATGATCATAATACTCAAATTGATTATTAAAGTTTATAAACCCATGCAAGTTTTTCCAATGGAAAGTTCATTTTTAATGTTTTTACAATATTACAAATAGTTTTAAACCTTTTGTATCTGCCACCATATTTGAGGCACCCAAATGCAATTAACTGGAATTTTAATGGGCCATATTTATTGTGGGCTTGTTTACAACACCTTCCAAATATTTATTCTAAAGCCTTTCTTATTTAAAAACTATTGGCAAGGATACAGTATCATTAAGAGAAAATGTGATTACTGCAATACAGGCTTAAAATGATGTAATGTCATATTTTTGACATAAAATGTGGTTCATTTATTAATTAAATGATATTCAATGGAAGGAAACCTGACCATTTCCTATCACTTTCTATATTCAGTTGTGTAAGCTATAAAACTTGTCTGAAGAATTCAGAGCTGCTAAGTAAGTTTGGATGGGTACAAAGAAATTATTTAATGTTGGTTAAAAGAGAGATGATGATTTGTATGTGTTGGCTTTTTATTTTAAAGAAAGATTGTCTCAGGACAATCACAGAATGGTTTTAGTTTTTGACAGTTATTAGAAAATGTACAAATCCACCAACTCCTGAGTTCTTGAACTCAGCCTGGATGGTTATTATAAAGCAGCCATCAACATATTTCTTCTTCATGACTTTATCAACCACTTACAGTATATATTTGTTTATTGCACTGTCTACAGAGCAATATGCAGTCTCTGAATCCAAGCAGGATCCTTCCTTCACATCCAAAAGTCATTTCATGAGAGATGATAGAAGTTTTGGCTGGGAATTATATCAACATCTTTTTGTGGCATGCCATATTTAATTTATTCAAAGGAGCACTTTGCATGCACGAGAACTATGGAGAGACAGTAATAAACAGCAAATTAGCAGTAAATTAGCAATAAGAATACATAATTACCCAAGGATGATTCAAGTCTGTCTATTAACTATATAAGTATGTGTTAGTCAATTGCTCAAAACTTAGCCAGGCACTACTTAAATTCTCTTCTTGTCAGTTCTAATCTAAATACTTGGGTAGTCAATTTGATTCTTATGGAGAAATATCCCAACTCAATTAACTAACAGATTGGAGGTATAATGACAAGATGCACCTTTATTCCCTAAGAAAGAATGATGATTATCGGGTACCTCTTCATGATGGAAAAGGGGCTTTTGGATAGGCAGCAACAGAATATGTATGATTTTGTATGCATAACATTGAATATTCATATAATTAAGTATGTATAACCAAGCAAGGTGTTATCCAGTCATGCACAGATTGCTCTTGTAGAAAATTCATAGTACCTGTATTCTGTGCAGATCTTATCTCATTGTCTGTAGATAAAGACCAGTTCTGACCAGCTTAGGGATAAGTGGCCATGCCAAATCATTAGGTTAATGTAATTTACTTCAGGAAATTTTGTCAAGGCTGTTACTACTGTCTGCATAATCTACTTACTTCATATTATCGCCTTTATTCACTAAGCTCCCTTCATTGTCTATTTAGTCTCTGCTAGCATGGGCATCCAGAGGAAAAGCATGGAAAGAGGGAAGGGCAAGAGAGACCATATACATCTTAATGTCACTGTGTAATTGATGTAAATGATACACGTATGTAATTCATGCCTCACGCGACTGACATAAAATACTGAATTTGTGACATTTGAGCAGTGATTTCCTGATGCATGTTGTAGTATCATCAGGATAGTCTGCCAGCAGTAAATGATGTGAAAGGATTTTCGCAGTTGTACTGCAAATCTTCTAAAAACTTCATGTACTTTAGCTTGGCCTCATTGTTTCTGTTCTCTGGAATTGTATTTGCAGCTTTTTTTTCCTGCAGCACCTATAACCATGATCTGTCTACCTCTGATTCCAAGCCTTACGTTGCTGTTCGTATTTACAGATTGCACTCAGAAGTATTCCCTCATCTAGCTAATCTTTTTGTAGCTTTCGTCTTTCTCTGACCAATTCTATTTCTTCAAGTTTCTTGTATTCAGTTCCATCCCTTTTTCCACTCCAGCAAATGCCCCATTGTTTTATTGAGACTTCTCCCAATCTCTGTGTGTGTGTGTTTAGATGGGCAAGTGGAGGTGCAGCTGGAAAAGGTAGCCTTATTCCAGAAGATTTGACTGCCTGCTCCTGTTTTTATGTGTTTCACTGTCAAGCCTGTTAAGCCTGTTTCAAAAGGATACAGAGTGGGAAATGTTGTATACTGCTGATAAAATAATGGAAAAGGAGAGATATATGCCATGCCAACCAGGAAACTTTGAGAGACGAGTTGAGGAAAAGTGCCAGCAGCACAAAACCAGAATGCAGCCAGCAGATCAAACAAATGGAGGCATTTTAGTATGAGGGAGGTAGCCTTTCCCCTGTCACAGGGGAAAGAATGAGACTGAAAGAACAGTTCTTAGAGGCAACGTAGTGAGGCAAGTCATCAAGGAGCCCTAACAGTCTGAGTTGCTCATGTCCTGGTATAGCCTCCCTGCTCATTGTAAGCTGCCAAGAAAAAATGGGTGAGAGAATGAACACACAAGAGAGCTTCTGTGAAAAGGTGCCATAGAAAGAGAAGCTAATTAGAGACTTGGAGAAACAAAGAACCGGTATGATACATTGAGTGCAGAAAACTTGTTCTAAGCAGTAAGTGGGTAGTAAAGCTTGTGAGGTAGAGTGAAATCCATTGCCAAAAGTTGTTGTTGTTGTTTCTTCTCCTCCTCCTCCTCCTCCTCCTCCTCCTCCTCCTCCTCCTCCTCCTCCTTCTTCTTCTTCTTCTTCGCTTTATTTATTTTACTACACTCAGGTTTTATTTAGAAAAATAATTGTTTTTGACATGAGCTGTGAAAGGAGGAATCCCCACTGACGTTTTCATGGATGGGGTGCAGGGATTTTTGTGCTTACACAACAGCAGAGGGATGTAAGGATGATCTCTTTTATCTTCATTCTTCTTCACTTGGCCTTTTTCAGACAAATGTTCAAAAGACTGCTGAGTGATAAAAAGAACCGTGACAAAAGAAAGGGGGTGAATCCAGCACCCCCGTAACAGATACCATGATTATTTGAACTATAGCATACAAAATACTTTCTCATTCTTTCCACAGTCATTGACTAAAACTTATTTAAGTAGTTTTTGGTTTTTTTTTAACTCAGCCTCAGCTATCTAAATTGAAGCCTTTGAGCAACTCTCCTTAAAAGATCAGATATAGGAAAGGAACTTCGTAAGGATCAAAACTATTTGAAGACAGGTTCTGGTAGATAGGCCTGAATTTGGGTTGGATGATTGAATTAAGAAAATAAAAAAGAAATCTTAAAAAATGATAAAAAAAGAAGAAAGGAAGATAGGATAAAATCTGTTTTCAAATTGATGTTAATAATTTCATTTTTATTTCAACTCAACTGTGTTTGTCTTTTTTATATCTTAATGGTAATATGTAACAGTATATGGGAATGATCGTGAGAGAAAAGTTGAAGGGTAAACTACACAATGATCAAACAAATGATAATTGAGTCTGCAGAAAAAAATGAGAGAATGGCAAATGTCTCAGAAGGGACTCTTCCCACTTTTTAGGACTGTAAAGCTATGGGGGAGGTGGAGATGAGACCTTTGTTAATGTAACCTTAAAATAATACAGTAGTACCTTTATGCTTGCTTCTTGTCCCAATTATTTTGCAAGGGTGATGCAATACCCTGTCTTGGTTATCATTTTTGGAAATGATATAGTCTTGAGAAATAATTAATAGAGGACTGCTATTTCCTTCTCATGACTGTATCATTTCCAAAAAAACATTTGTACTTGCCCATACTGTATATTAAAATTTCCATGCTATCTTTTGCTTTCTCATTTGGATCATCCCAATATCTTTAGACCTCTTTTTCCAAAAAACTTGTCTTTCTTTAGAAAGGTGTATTTTTACTTTCTCAAGACAAGACAGCAAATAGAAGCCACCATAAAACCCAATCACAATAAAACTGGTGTGGTCAAAATGTGATGTATTTTACAAAATCAATCCATGTTAAGACAATAAAATCACATTGATTGGACAATAGCAACAGTATCACTTTCTTTCTCTCCAAATCTTTGCAGCATCAGTATAAAATTAGGCTACCCATACTATGCCGGAGAAATAAAGGCTGAAAGTAACTTGTATAAATTGGGATCATATTCAGGGCTATGGGTGTCACATCAATTTATTCATGGCCAAGCTGCAGCCATATATCTTCAAAGAGACCCGTTGTCCCAAGTTTAACTACTCAATAAGAAATGTGCAAAGTATATGTGTTGTGATAAACAGTGTGCCTAAAGAACTTACCAGTACAACTGGAGAGGATCCAAATGATTGTTTTCTAAATATAGTGAGTCACTGGATCTTAAGCCTGGGGCAACAAGCCCTAACGTATGGTTAATATCGGTATATACAAGTTGCATAATACAGTATTACATGTACTGAGCAAAGAACAATCATTAGGCAATGGCATAGGTCAAATGAAGTGAGATAACAAGTTCTCACAGATTGCCTGAATCTTGTTTGCAAAGACATAACAAAAAAGGTGCTTTAATATGCATTGTTGTACCTCATTAGGAAGTATATACAGTATTATAAACACATAGATCATTTCATCATATTTTTTAGGAATCTGGTCTAAGGAGTCTAGCAAATGAACTTTACTCATAGAGCAAGGGAAAAGGTCCAGATCTCTTACTCATGCCCAGTTATGTGATTATAAGAGTAGTTAGGTCTTACTACTTAATTAAACTATTAATTACCACTTAACTATTGCTCTTCAATCAATGCTAATTCTAAATGCTACTAGGTACTCATTTTTATTTAAACAAAGTATGGTGCCTTGTCAAGCATTTGATGTAGATATTTTCCTTAAGAAACCATTTTTTCCCCACTTTCTTCAATGTCTGTAAAAGATTTCTCCAATGATGTCTCATATGATTTCTCAAGTTGACAGACCCAGAACTGGGAATCTCCTGGTTGGCCTAATCTGGAGCTGCTGCAACAGCTTCAAACCATTGCATTTAATGCAGGAAACCCAGCATAGATAGGAAAAATACTGAGTGTGCGAATGGGTTAGAGGCA
Organism: Vipera ursinii; assembly: GCF_947247035.1. Taxonomy (NCBI): domain Eukaryota; kingdom Metazoa; phylum Chordata; class Lepidosauria; order Squamata; family Viperidae; genus Vipera; species Vipera ursinii. Next base: position 71,664,877 of record NC_139516.1, on the reverse strand, counting down.
ATTAGGAAGCCAAAATGATTTTTTAAATTATTGTTATGAAGAATAACTAGGACAAAACAGGTCATATGGATGCTATCTGGGGCAGGAAAGTGTTAGGCTTGGAGAGTGCTAAGGTATGGTGGACAATTGGCTTACTTATGCATGATACAATCATAAATTAATTAATCTGCAAGAAGGGTTTGCAATTTTGCATATCCTTCCTGGGAAAGTGAGGAAGTAGTCAAGATTGTCAAGATTCATATGGCCTATATTTTCAATTTCCTTTACAGCATGTGCACAGAATCAGCAAAGCTTTAAGAGCAAACTCTAATTCTGAAGAAGCATAAACATTCAAGGGAACCTATTCCATACATTGGGGGGGGGGAGGGGAAATACTCTCAGACCTGAACAGAAGCATGCATTTCCAGCTGTTTTAGGTTGTGGAAAATAATTTCAAATAGTGCACCTCATATAAGGGATTCTGCATTTTGATGTCTAGAAAAATATACTCCGAGTAGCAGATTTCCATGAAATTGGTAGTGTTTTAAAAGCATGGCATTTACATATTCAATAGTACTCTTTATCTGTAAGGTAGATGAGATAGACAGTTTTAATGGATTTGGGATTTGGATACTTAATTTCTATAGGATTTATAGACTATTTTCAGATCCCACAGCGACTCAAAGTCTTTCTTTTTCTTTGGGATAAATTGTTGGGTTTCTGAGCGTGCAGGGCTACTTCAGCTTAATTCTCATTCATATCAGACAATAACCATTCCTTTACCTTAAATTGGTAGTGATGAAGAAAAAGAAAGCATTCCGTTTTTTTTGTCATGACGCACTATTACAATATCTAAGATTATGTCAGGTATATGAAAAACACTAGATGCCATGGAGAAATTACATTTTCCATGGTAACTTGGCAAATGGAATACCACTATTGACCTCTTTACAAGTTTCCTGACTATTTAATTAATTAAATGTAGAGGCTGCCCAACTCCAAGCAACTTAGGTGGTTTATATTTTAAAAAGTACAAGGAAGAGCCAAGTTTTCAAGCACAATCAGAATATCATCACAATAGGACACATGGAGCTTTTTAGAGGCTACTGATTCAGAAGGTAGCCATTACAACAGACAAAGCATACTTTCTTCCCAGGTCTCAATAGATCAAAATGTTTAATCAGAGGGACTTGAAGCTCATCCACATTTTGATTTTTCTGGATGGGCAGAGATAGTTGGCAACTGAAATAACCAAATTCTATGAAGATAACAAATATGAGAAACTGCTCCCTTTTGCCTTAATACCTTGATATTTATATTCAGGTTTTGTGTCAAGAATTGCATAGCAAAAACTGGAAAAAACAATTTGATAGAAACCTGGAGGGAGGAATTCATTCATTTTTTCATTCATTCATTCATTCAGTCAGTCAGTCAGTCAGTCAGTCAGTCAGTCAGTCATTCTTAGATTCTAATTTATTCTGGGTGACTCAAAGCATAAAAACAAAATAATGACTATATCTTTAAAATAGAACATAAAATAGTAAACAATATGGCAATCTGGTCAGCAAGCACAATTTATACCCAACATCATCACATCTTAATTTGGGATTTGGATCAAACCTCTAACTATACTTCAGTGGCAAAGCATGTGCATTCATATAGTAGTCATGAAATTCAATGTCAAATTATTCAACTACCTAAGAACAGATAGTATTAGCCTAGAAGACTTAAGAGTTTGACATAATATATATTTTAAACTTCTAAACCCAGATTCCAAATAATTTAATTGAAGCTTCTTTTGAAATTATGTGCACATTATCTGTTTTCATATTTTTGAATTTCAAAATGGCTATGTTGGTTTCACTACCAAGTGACAGATATTTTTTTAGCTGATTTTTGTCAAATTAAATTGTAATTTCTCTGGTCTGTTACTGAATTAAATAAATGCAAGGTACTTTGGCTTTGGTTTCCTTTGGCTTTTGCAATGACAGGGATTAACTTCCTTTTACTGCAGTGTGATGGTGGGTGGTATTAGATGTTGTGTACATCTAAAATGTGCAAAACACAGGACAGTTAATCAGAAACTTAATGAAACAGCAGCCAAACAAACAGCTGCAATGTCTTCCTCTTGGGTACAAGCTCTCCTTTGTCATTGATATTATATTATCCCTTGTTGAGTCAGAGAAAGCTGGGTAGAGGTAGCTTTTGCACAATATGTTGTGCAGAAGGTTCTGCCATCTCTTTTCTTTTTTAGTCTACTCAATTAGTCCCTTCAACTCCTGCCTCCAGTTCTGCAAAATACTATATACTCAGTGTAGTGCCTGTTAATAAAATACATTTTTATGTATTGGAATGTGTTTGACATGTACTAAATCAATTTTTATGATGCTGTTCCCTCATTTTTAAAGCCAAAGAATTGTTGAGAGTTGGGAGAGTTTGTATTATTATACAGAGCAAATAATTCTTTTCTGTACTATTTTTCTTTCCCAAAAGAAACAAACCTATACTGATCTTAAAAAGTTTAATCCCTTTTCCCATCTGAACACTTTGTGGAATTTGGAACTATTTTGATATAATATTATGGTGAGCTAAGCTATCACTGCTTAGTCTGTTCTTTTTAGCAATAATAGTGTTCATGCACTAGCACCTGCTTCAGCATTGATGGTAGCAGCTGCTTGGGTTTGGCAAAAAGGAATGAAACCTTGATAGTTTCATAGTCTTTGCTATTGTATATTTGCTTCAAACAGCTGCTGCAAATTCTATAGGCTTTTCTACTGATTGGCTTTCCGTTGTCCTAGGGATTGGTTCATATATTGCACTGTTGACTTCAAGAATATATTTGGAAGTAAATATCCATTGAATTTCTTCATAGAATTAGCATGATGGGCTTCCATGTGTAGCAGGACACACTGTATTTTGAATCAATATACTTTATTGATTTAAACTGTTTTATAAGTTCATTTCAAAAAGTGATGTTACACATTGCCTTCTATATAGTCCTGCATTTCTATATTAGGTTTAGAATCCAAGGTGATATAGTTATTCATGGCACATATGCAAAAATATTTTTCCATTGTTCTTGAAATAAGTAGTCTTAGTTGATACATATCAAGGTTTGGGTACATAAGTAATGTTTGTGAGAAATCCCTCCCTTATATGATATCTATCTACTCTTGTAATAATTGCAAGTTGCACAATAACATCTGCTTGGAAAAGTCAGCTAAAATTGTTCATATCTCAATAGTTGAATATATAGTTGAATTATAAGTTAACGACTAGAGCGGTATGGTGACCTACAGATGAACACACTCACGTCCCACTCAAAAGGTTGAGAGTTTAACCCTAGGCAGTGACAGATGCCAACTCCACGTAGGCATCAGAAAGGGCATCCAGCCAGTAAATGCTCAGCTCCATTCAGTTGCCCCGACTCTAGACAGAAAAAAAGGGAATAAAGGGTCATAAAAAAAGAATAATGACTGTTATCCTTTTCATGCCCTGGTAGCCATCTTCCATGATCCATCACACAACTTTCTTCTTAATAGTCTGGGACTTCCTGTTCCTGTTTCCAGCGGAGCAGTTGGAAGATTTGGGATGCCGAACCCTTCGGCTGAAATTTCTTTCTGTTGGGGACCCTAAAGGGGCCAGAACCCACCTTGAAGAGGTGGAATGAAGGAAGAAAATCCCAGGGACTTAGGAGAGACAGCGGTCTCCCCGAACAGTCCAGGAGAAGCCTTCCAGAAACCAACAGAAGAAAAGACTAGCTAACTCCATTGTCTAGTCATAGATGAAAACAACGGAAGTCACAAGCTCTATGTTAAGCAGATTTTAAACAGCATGCTTGAATCTGGGTAAGAATATTGATTTTCTCTATCCTACCTATTTCCCTGAAGAAGAAAGTCCCCAAAATAAGAGATCTCCAGGGGGAAAAAAGGAGGGGGTTTCTACTCCTTCCTTTTGGCTACCGGAAATGGTGAAACTTACCCTTTAGAGAGTGAGAAAAAGACTAGAAAGATCTGAAAAATGAGCAAATGCTGACACCTACTGGTGGGTGAGGATTTTTGTCTCTGACCTTCAAAGTTCTTAATAAGTACAGCTGTGTAAATAAAGTGAGACTAACAAATGTGAAACAATGAATACTTCACAAAAGGAAACATATGATAAGCGGCAACCATTTCAAAGGACAATGATTTTAAACTGCAAAGAAATACAGAACAACTTTGAGAGTATGAATCAATTTATCTCCAACTTAATTTCACTCCAAAAAATTTCCCAGGAAAATACGGTAGAGATGACTTAACGTAATTCTGAAGATAGAGAGTTAAAGATGGAACCGTATAAAATAAAAAAAATCATGATTTAATTCAAGTGGGAGATATTTCAATGCATCCAAGCAACTTTGAAGATAAGAAAAAGAATGAGAGAGAAACAAATGAGCAAAATACACTGATTACACTGAGGGGGGGAGGTTGGGGGGAGGTAGGGGGGGAGCAGGGAGGGGGAAGGGGGGTTTTTTAAAGGAAAACTGTATTTTAAAACTTTTCAATAAAAAAAAATACACTGATTAAGAAAGGCAATGGCCAGAGAAAAAAGATTAAAATGGAAACCAAGAAAATAGATGATGGGACTTATCAGAGAGAATACTTAAAAAAGTATTCTCTCTGATAAGTATTGCATATGGCTAAAGAAATGGAAAAAACTTTGGAACATACTACTCTTAGAGGGATTATTTTTTAACTAATACAATATGTTTTTTTTCTTTTTCCTTTCTGTAAAAAAAAGTTGAAATAATTTAAACAAAGCAAACATTTTAGTTATTTAAATGTGACAATAAGAAAAGCATAAAAATGTGTTTTGAATAAGAGTTAAAGGATTAGATGATTAGATCTATTGAATGGAATGCTTAAAGTTTAAGTAGATTAAATATATTCTCCGCTGTGGTTAAAAAGAATAAGAAATTGAGGGAATAAATATATATTAAATTAGGAGGGATACATATTTTAAGTAGTATGTTATTTTTTGTATTTCAGTGTTTTTGTCTTTTTTCTTTTCTCTTTCTTCTTTTTCTTCTCTTTTTTGTCTCTCTCCTCTTTTCTTTTCTCTTTCTACTTTTTTACCTATTGATTAAGAAATACAAAAGTATGAGAGGGCTTATATGGGAAAAATAGAATTAAATCCACCAATGTAAATGTAATTAATTGTCGAGAAAACTGTCACTAGTAAGAATATTTAGAATTTGGGGGGAGAAATAAACTGAAATAAAAGCACGGTAACCGGATTTACAATAAGGCAACTAAAAGAGCAAATAGGAATATTGGAAAAACTATGTACTTAATTGTTGTCTATCAAAATAATAATTGTTTTAATGTAATGTTTGCAAAGAAAGATACTTTGGGGAAAGGGGAAATCAGCTGAAATTAACATATGGAATATAGATTATAGAAATCAATTGTTAAAGATTGTCTTATAAATGGTACCCAGACAACATATTGTTTACAAATTACTGAATGATTTATGTTCTGTTAAAAAAACCCAATAAAATATATACAACATAGCAGTCTGAAATTTCAAAGTTTATTGAATTTTTCAAGATTGCAGTGAATTTATGGTAAGACCTTAAGATAATTGAAAGGTGAGAAAATTGAGATTTAGGAATGACATATTATAACCAAACTAAACAAACAAACAAATAAATAATACCCTAGTGGTAATACAAAGTCTCAGTTCAACTCTACAATCAAAAAGAAACAATATATATGACCATCAAAATGCTTTTAGGGTTTACAATTGTTCTTTTTGAAGCTCAAAAACAAAGACTTTTTTTACATGTCATTTCTCATGTCTTTTTCCCATTTCACACATTGACAATTCCAAATGAGTAAGTTTTTTATACTTTTCAAAGTATAGAAGAACATGCTGGCAATTACCTATATGAGCTATTTCACAAAATCAAAATATTATAAATTTAAGTCTTGGTTGTTTACCTATATAATAAGTATTAATTGATTTAAATATTTTGTGTTTAAAAGCCTCATCATCCTTACCATACTGATGTAATTATCACAATAGTTCTTATATTCGCTGACTGCATGAAACATGTGAGGCATATATACAGATTCAGAAATAAAATATGTTTTTCTTCAAACCTGAAATTATTAACAGGAGCAAAATTAAAGAAAAACTGCCAGAGCTCCAAATGGTATGTGTCAATTGTTACTTTTCTACAAGGGGAGTAAATGTCCACTGTATACAGTGGAAAAGCATGTTGTAGTGAACATTAATCCCCACATAAGATGAATTATGCACACAAATCCCTTAGTAACTGCAATTCAGAAATCATTATGCCTTGCATTTTACCCAATAAGATCTGTTTAACAGATTGAAAGAGCAATTAAAGTCTACTTCAAACCATTTTAAATGCTGGGGTTTTTTTATTCTGAAACATTTCAATTATCTATTTCTAATTTAGGGATGGCATGGAGTGTCACTTTGTGTATATGTTTTAATGATCCAACCTATTTACATTTCCCCAGTTAATGAGTACATAGGACAGTGATTTTTTTCTTTGGATTGAACACTTCTCTAAATTTGTGATGTAAAAACTGCTTACAAAATACAGTTGTAAGATATTGGATACAAAATGCACATATCTGGAAGGGATGATTATAAAAATGCCTAGGTGTGCATAAAAATCATGTGCAATATATATTGACAGAAATAAATGAATAAATTCATTTTTTTATTTTTGCTTTCTTCCTCTTGTAAACATATTTCCATTTTAAAGCCAATAGGTTCAGATTGTATAATTAGTGGATCTGCAACTCGGGAACAGCACCAAAACTTGATACAATATATATAAAATTTCATGGCACCATGTACAATATTTTGCTGTGAATACACATTATAATGAGGAATTCAAAACACTACTACATTATTTGCAACTGGTTTTATTAGTCAAGGGAATTTATTATGGAGACTGGAATGTATGACATTTTCCAGATGAACCATTTCCATTCATAAATTAACTGATTTCTTTCTATTCTTGCAAACCTATTATTTTTAGAAAAATACTTTGTCTTACGAAATGACTATTTTATACTGTATTTTTAACCTGCTTTGTGTTTTGGGTGAAGACTGTGACTCTAAAAGTCTCTTTGGGAATGTCAGTCATAAAAGTTGAATTGAAATCTGGAGAATATCCATGGAGAGCATTTCAAATAATATTATTTTCAAAAATAATATAGGCTTAGAACCTTTCAACCATAGTTAAACATGTAACATGAATATAATTGAAATAATTACTTTCATTATTTTCATTAAGAAATAATATGGGAGACAGTCTTCTAGACAAGACTGCCAGATGGAGGTAATATAAAAATGATACATGATGAATTTTTCAAAAATGGATGTGGAAATATAGTTGGGGTAGGATATGAGATTTTAGTAATCACATAAATGGTTTTGAATGAAAAATAAATCCATCACAGATATTTCAAAAAAACACAGCATATTCATTGAAACAGAACCCATGGACAGCAGCAGCTAATACAGTCCAATAATATATATCACATTCTGCTGAAAAGTTTTCTAAGAACAGCATTTACTTGGAAAAATTATGTGTGTGTGTGTGTGTGTGTGTGTGTGTATCATATATATATCATATATTTGTAAAACTACTCACAAAAATAAGCATACATTTGGGAAAGTTATATTCCAAAAATATAAGTGAAGGTTATTGTACCAAAATGCAAAACATACATTCATACATTTGAGATCCAGATTTATTTATTTATTTATTTATTTATTTATTTATTTATTTATTTATTTATTTATTTATTTATTTATTTATTTATTTATTTATTTATGATTCATGTGGTTTAACAGTGATCCACAAATTTATTATTCTGCCGCACGCAAATTGGGTCAAAATGAATGATTGATTTGTTTAATGAAAGTGATATGTCTTTCTGTTTTGGAACAACGTGTAGACAAACTAAATAAATTACTTAAAATGTTGTTCTTTCCCTTCCTGGAACACTTTTTGAGAGGACCTTTCATAGGCCAGAAAGTACAATAAGCTATGCATAGGTATGCAATTTCCCTCCCTCCCTCCCTCTCTATTCAGTACCTAGGTATGTTTCCCTTTAGTGTAAAATAACTGCAAAACGGAAAGGCCTTCAAAAAAATCTGTGATGTGAACATATTAAAAATAGCATATTTAGCTGTGGAATTCCTATCTCAATAAAGGATTTCAAGGATGCATTGCACATTGCTCTGTTTTTAAATGCTGCATTTAGTTCTTTCTCCCTCTCCCTCTCTCTCCCTCCCTCCCTCTCTCTCTCTCTCTCTCTCTCCCTCCCTCCCTCCCTCCCTCCCTCACACACACACACACACACACACACACACACACACACACACAAGGGGACTCACTCCAACTCATTTTCAAATATTTTCATATTTCAGTATGAAATATTCTGGTATTTTGATTTAAATTCTCCTGGTTCCAGGATACTGATTGTATTGGTTGAGGCAAACTGAACATCTATTAAACAAGCTGCAGATTAGTAAAATATATTTTCTGTCTTGTTAACTGGGCAAAGGGTTGAATTGGTTCCTCCCAATTTTCCCAGGCTGTTCTTCCCTCCCACAGTATAATTATTGGAGAGTCAAAGTTTTTACTACTGCTTTTAACTGTTTTGAGAGAAAATAAATAAAAATAATAGGAATAAATACATATTTAACTCTGTCTCTTTCTGCATATATGTAGGTGTGGAGGATATATGTATCATTTCTACTGAATAATCTACACTTAGGAAAATCCAGATTTATAACACTGTATAGGATATACTCTAAAAATTCAGTGTTTTTCATAACTTCACAAGACCAATTGGCCACTATAGCAACAAAATTATTTCATGCCAACTTCCAGTTCATCACAGGTTTATAATCTTGTATGCACATGGTTCTGTTTTAGAAGTACTATGTGTTACAGTATGTATCCTGAAATTATTCATCATTAACGGTTCTTCATTGTGCAAAGATAACATAAAATTTTCAAAGGAATACCAACTTCCTGTTACATTTGTTCATTACTTGTAGAGAATCGAAATAATAGGTAGAAGCCGTGCTGTTTTTGGACACAGATGTCATACTATACAAGGTTAAATAACTCCTGCTGACAGATTTTATGGGATGGCAAGATTGTAGTAATTTGCTACTGCAGTATTCAGTAATTTTAAGCAATTGTCTTGGAACCTTTAAGGCTTTCTTGTCCAATTCTAGAATTCTTTGCAGCAATCCATATTCTTTGTAGTCAGCCAGTGGTATTTCACAAATGCCGTGGTGAAGCAGAAACGACAATGTGCCACATCCCTTATTGCTTTCTCAATTCTGTTCAGCACTGAAAACTGTGTCCATTTTCTGCCAGCCATTCTAGTCCTCCAACTTCTTTCTTATTTTTTTTTAAAGGTAGGATGCAGTTGTTTGCCATCAACACGAGGCTGGCTCCAGGCAGTAATAACTGCTTCTTTGAGGGAGGGTAGCTTTCCTGCTGCCTTGAAGGAGGCAGTGGTGAGGCCCCTCCTCAAGAAGCCTGCCCTGGACCTGGCTATTTTGAACAACTATCATCCGGTCTCCAAACTTCGCTTTCTTGCGAAGGTTGTTGAGAGCATGGTGGTGCATCAGCTCCCTCTGTTCCTGGAGGAAACTGATTACCTGGAACTGTACCAATCGGGCTTTAGGCCCGGGTACAGCACAGAGACGGCATTGGTCACACTGGTGAATGATCTCTGGTGGGCTCAGGACAGGGGTTGTTCCTCTGTCCTAGTCCTATTAGATCTCTCAGCGGCTTTTGATACCATCGACCATGGTATCTTACTGCGGCGCCTCAGGGGGTTGGGAGTGGGTGGCACTGTTTTGCAGTGGTTCTCCTTCTACCTCCTGGGTCGTTCGCAGTCGGTGTTGGCAGGAGGGCAGAGGTCGGCCTCGAGGCCTCTCGTTTGTGGAGTCCCTCCGGTCAGTCCTCTCACCTCTCCTGTTCAACATCTATATGAAGCCGCTGGGCTAGATCATTCATGGTTTTGGAGTGGGGTATCATCAGTATCTCTACCCCAAACCACCCCAGTGATGCCCTTGATGTGATGTCCCATTGCCTGGAGGCAGTCCGGGTCTGGATGGGGAGGAACAGGCTTCGGCTTAATCCCGACAAGACTGAGTGGTTGTACGTACCGGCATCTTGGGAAATTCAGTTCATTCCATCTTTAACTATGGGGGGGTGAGGTGTTACCCCCCGTAGATAGGGCTCACAACTTGGGTATACTCCTTGACTCACAGCTCAGTTTGGAAGACCACATAGGGGCTGTGGCCAGGGGTTGCAGCCCTATCTGGACCGGGATGCCCTGCGTACAGTCACTCATGCGCTCCTGACCTCTCGGGTAGACTACTGCAATGCTCTCTACATGGGGTCCGGATTACCTATGGGAGAACCTGCTGCCGCCGTCAACTTCCCTTCATCCTGTGCGCTCCCACAGAAAGGGCCTCCTCAGGGTGCCATCGGTCAGGGATTGCCAGCTGGTGGCCCTCAGGGGGAGAGCATTCTCTATGGGTGCACCAGCCCTTTGGAATCAACTGTCTGTTGAGCTCTGGATGGCTCCCAACCTTCATTCTTTCCGCCGTGACCTGAAGACTTGGTTGTTTGAACAGGCCGGCCTGGACTAAGGGTTTGGGTTTATTTTTAACTATTTATTGTTGGGGCTAAATTAATTTAATTTATTTTTAATTTTTGTATGTTGTGTTTTATTGCCCTGTACACCCCCCTGAGTCCTTTGGGAGAAGGGTGGTATAGAAATTTAATAAATAAATAAATAATCAGGCACCAAAGTTCTATAATTTTTCTCCGAGAGTGTTCTTTGCACAGTTCTAATTCTCAATTCTAATTAAAGTTAGTACCATATTTTATGTCACAAATTCATGGCATTCATATATTAAAATTAAAATTTATCTCTGTAATCAGAGAGGAGCTCGGTCAGCTTTTTTATGTGTTAGCATTGCAGACTTTCTTTTTTTAAAAAGTGATCAATTGCCTTTTCTTCTCTAGTCAGCATTTATCAGTTATAAATTCACAATATCTCTCCAGGTTCAGAGGCTTGTTCTCCATGACAGATTTTGGGATTGTGGGTGATTTAAATTTATATTAGAGGACAATACAGGAATGAGGAAGAAAAATCTGCATAATCTTCTCAGCTTTGGCCTCTAATGCCTGCAAAATATGAATTGCTCCTAGGCAAATCGTTAAAGGATTTAGGGCAGTCATATGTGAAGAGCACACCAAGATACAGTTGACAGGCTCTTGGAATGCAGATCAAATATTTTAGATACCATCTGGACACATAAGTAGTTTCCATACTAGAATTGCACTGGGGAATTCAGTGGAGATTTTGGTGCATTTATTGAAAATTTTATTATGATGGATGCCATGCATAGGCAGAACTTATTTATTATTTTCAGCCAGCAGCAGGAGGATGTTTACCAGCAGTATTTATAAACATGTGTTTATAGGAACAATCCACCGAGTTATGCAACTCACTCATTTCAATAAGGCTCATGCAGAGTTCCTGGGCAAAACCCATTGTAATGAATCAGCTCTGGGGATCTTGGCTGGATTGTACTTGTACAAAATAACTTGTGTGTCAGCAGGTAAACTACCTATGGTTAATGGTATTGTGAACAAATAAGAGAACACTTGTACTTCCTGGAAAGCATTTTGTAGGATCATTCTAAAAGCAAGAAAAAAACAACATTAAGAAATAATTCCCCTTCATGGATTACTGGCTTGTCATGGCGAAGGGGCTTGCGTAATTCAATGAAGCTATGAGCTATGCCATGCAGGGCCACCCAAGATGGACAGGTCATAGCAGAGAGTTCTGACAAAACGTGATCCACTGGAGAAGGAAATGGCAACCCACTCCAGTATCTTTGCCATGAAAATCCTATGGACAGTACCAAAAGACAAAATGATATGACGCTAGTCGGAAGGCGTCCAATATGCTACTGGGGAAGAGCAGAGGGCTAGTACTAGTTGTGCCAGAAAGAATGAAGCAACTGGGCCAAAGCCAAAAGGACGCTCAGCTGTGGATGTATCTGGTGGTGAAAGGAAAGTCCGATGCTGTAAAGATTTTTTCTCCATAGGAACCTGGAATGTAAGATCCATGAATCAAGGAAAGCTCTATGTGATCAAACAAGCGATGACAAGTCTGAACATCGACATCTTAGGAATCAGTGAACTAAAATGGACAGGAATGGGTGAATTTAATTCAGATGACCATCAGGTATACTACTGTGGGCAAGAACCCCTCAGAAGAAATGGAGTAGCCTTCATAGTCAATAAAAGAGTAGGAAAAGCAATACTGGGATACAATTCCCAAAATGACAGAATGATCTCAGTTCGAATCCAAGGCAAACCATTCAATATCACAGTAGTCCAAGTCTATGCCCCAACCACCAGTGCTGAAGATGATGAAGTTGACCGATTCTATGAAGCCCTACAGCACCTTATAGAACTAACACCAAAAAATGATGTCCTTAAAAATTAAATGGAATGAAATTAAATTAAAATCTCTTAAAGTTACTTCAATCTGAAACAAACTCTATCTTCAAGCCTCCTTTTACTAGCAGTGATTGAATGTTTTTATATTTCACAGTTTGTTCAATAAATCTTTCTTAGAAATATCTTCAATTGCTGGAGCCGCTTTCTTTAGTTAGCCTCTTCTACCAACACTGACTATCTTCTTCCCTAGAGTCCTTTATCTCAGTTTTCTGAAAGAGGTAGATTCAACTCTTTCCTAGAATTCTGAATTGTAATGTTGGATAATGTTGGATGTATTTTCTAATAAATGCTTTAAAAAAACCTCATTTACTAAGTACAAAGTGGATCCTCCCCTGCGAATACTGAGAATTGGGTGAAGTTTCAGCAATTTAATATTATTTTTCCAAAAGATCTGGAATTAACTGGTTACCAGAATCTTAAATTACTGTCATCAATTTAACTTAGAATTTCATAGTAAAATGCTCATACAATAACATTTAGCCATCTGGCCCACATGTTGCCAATTTAGAAAATTAAGTCTTCTAAGCTTTCTGAGCCCCAAGACAAAGAGATTCTTATGGTTGTTGCTGTTTTGTGCAGGTTTTCTGAAGGAAATGCAATCAGTACAAGCAAAAGACAACAGACAAATGGAAACTTGATCAGTTGAGACCAGTTTTCTGATGGTGGTGTTTTTTATGGCCATCATCTTATGTACTAAAAGAAAACTTGACATATGATGTTTGTGAAGTCCAAAACAGTTGAGTGCTAGGAAATAATTTTAATATGAATTGTTCCAATATTAGAGCCACTTATCTAGGAAGTAGTAGTCTTAGTTAGGTACTAGCACCAAGAAAGTGATTGGACTGAATAGCAAAAGCATTACAAAACTATCTAACTGACCAAACTTTAACAAAAACAAAAACTAACACATGTGGCTAATGGAGTGGAAAACTGAAGAAAATGAAATGGGAGTATCCTGAAAGAAGTCATGACTAGAATTTTGGACAGGAATACCACACTGTTCTTTTTGTTGCAGGAATTATTTCTTTTGTTGTTGTTAGCTGTGAAGTCGTGTCCAACCCATCATGACCCTATGGACAACGTTCCTCCAGGCCTTCCTGTCCTCTATCATCTTCTGGAGTCCATTTAAGCTCATGCCTACTGCTTCAGTGACTCCATCCAGCCACCTCATTCTCTGTCGTCCCATTCTTCTCTTGCTCTCAATCTTTCCCAGCATTAGGCTCTTCTCCAGTGAGTCCTTCCTTCTCATTAGGTGGCCAAAGTATTTGAGTTTTAGCTTCAGGATCTGGCCTTCTAAAGAGCAGTCAGGGTTGATCTCCTCTAGGACCGACCGGTTTGATTGCCTTGCAGTCCAAGGGACTCACAGGAGTCTTCTCCAGCACCATAGTTCAAAGGCTTCAATTCTTTGGCGCTCAGCCTTTCTTATGGTCCAACTTTCACTTCCATACATTGCAACTGGGAAGACCACTGCCTTGACTATATGCACTTTTGATGACAGGGTGATGTCAAAGAGATCTCTGGTCCTCCCTATTCTATTGTTTTCTTCTATTTCCTTGCACTGTTCATTTAAGAAGGCATTCTTATCTCTTCTAGGTATTCTCTAGAATTCTGCATTCAATTGGGCGTATCTTTCTTTTTCTCCCTTGCCTTTCGCTTCCCTCCTTTCCTCAGCTATTTGCAAAGCTTCCTCAGACAGCCATTTTCCTTTCTTGCATTTCTTTTTCTTTGGGATGGTTTTAGTTGCTACCTGTTGTACAATGTTGCGAACCTCTGTCCATAGTTCTTCAGGCACTCTGTCTATCAGATCTAATTCCTTAAATCTATTTGTTGCCTCTACTGTATATTCAACAGGGATATGATTTAATTCATACCTGACTGGCCTAGTGCTTTTCCCTATTTCTTCAGTTTAAGCCTAAACTTTGCAATGAGAAGCTCATGGTCTGAGCCACAGTCAGCTCCTGGTCTTGTTTTTACTGACTGTATAGAGCTTCTCCATCTTTGGCTGCAGAGCATATAGTCAATCTGATTTCTGTGTTGACCATCTGGTGATGTCCATGTGTAGAGCCGTCTCTTGGGTTGTTGGAAAAGAGTATTTGCTATCACCATCGTATTCTCTTGACAAAATTCTATCGGCCTGTGCCCTGCTTCATTTTGTACTCCAAGGCCAAATTTGTTCTGTACCAGCCTGCTACCGGCCCTGTAGAAAAGGCAGGGACAACCCCTTTTACAAGAAGGCAAGAGGCTGGAACTAAGCCTATCAAATTTAAGGATACAAAAGCAAACAAGACACGAACCATGAAACAGGAGCTATTCAAGCGGTTGCCTTCAGCAAACCAGCCCTCCCACGCATTCCCCTTTTATACAATTCAGGGCGTAGCTTCTCTCTGCCTCCTTCTGAGGTGCCCCATTGCCTTCCTCTGTTTGAAAAGGGCCAGCTGTGGGTCATCTTCATCCACGGTGTCAGGCTCACACAGCTGGGTCTCCGTCGTGACCAGGTGGTAGGGGCCTGGCTGAGGGCTCTCATCAGCAAGCTCTCCAACCCCCTCAGCAAGCTCTTCAACCCCCCCTCCTCCTCTGAGTCATCTGACCCAATTGCCGAACCCACAGGCTGACCCTGAATCACAACAAAACTTGCCTGTTATTCCAGTTATCTTTTGGCTTCCTACCTTAGCATTCCAATCCCCCATGATGATAAGGACATCATTTTTTGGTGTTAATTCTATAAGGTGCTGTAGGGCTTCATAGAACCAGTCAATTTCATCCTCTTCAGCACTGGTGGTTGGAGAATAGACTTGGACTACTGTGATATTGAATGGTTTGCCTTGGATTTGAACTGAGATCATTTTGTCATTTTGAGGATTGTATCCCAGTATTGCTTTTCTTACTCTTTTATTGACTATGAAGGCTACTCCATTTCTTCTGAGGGGTTTTTGCCCACAGTAGTATACCTGATGGTCATCTGAATTAAATTCACCCATTCCTGTCCATTTTAGTTCGCTGATACCTAAGATGTCGATGTTCAGACTTGTCATCGCTTGTTTGATCACATCCAGCTTTCCTTGATTCATGGATTTTACATTCCAGGTTCCTATGGAGAAAAAATCTTTACAGCATCGGACTTTCCTTTCACCACCACACACATCCACAGCTGAGTGTCCTTTCGGCTTTGGCCCAGTCGCTTCATTCTTTCTGGCGCTACTAGTACTAGCGCTCTGCTCTTCCCCAGTAGCATATTGGACGCCTTCTGACCTGAGGGGCTCATCTTCCAGCGTCATATCGTTTTGCCTTTTGGTACTGTCCATAGGGTTTTCATGGCACAGATACTGGAGTGGGTTGCCATTTCCTTCTCCAGTGGATCACGTTTTATCAGAACTGTCTGCTATGACCTGTCTGTCTTGGGTGGCCCTGCACGGCATAGCTCATAGCTTCATTGAATTACGCAAGCCCCTTCGCCACTGCAAGGCAGTAATCCATGAAGTGAACAATGAATGTATCCCTACATAAATAAGTGCTTTTTAATATAATGCCTAGATGGTTACAGAAGATTCATTTTCTGGGAGAAACACTTACTTATGTTCAATTGTGTTTAATATAGTTCACTTTTAGGCATAAGACGTCTGCTATGGTATATGGATAATTTATAATAGAATGTATATAATGCCTACCTATTTGTGAAGATGGCTTTTTCTAATGTCTGCCTGAAGTTAGTTCTCCTCTTCTTATGAGCTACTAGCCACTTTAGTATTTGCTATAATTTTTCTATTATTACCTTAATGAGATGGGAGGAGGAAGCAGGAAAAAGAAAAGCAACCTTTCGTTTTATTATCAGTTTCTGGTTGCTATTTATGCAGATTTATGGGACTTGAATGCTATTAAATAAAATATCTTATGCATTTCCTGGTGGCAGTTGCATATTAGGACAGTTGTTTTTAGGAATCAGGTAATGCAGTATGGCAGAAGTTACAAATATGTTGTTTATTTAATAGTTAAGGGAATTTGTCACATATGTACTTTACTTATCCTGTAAGGAGTAGTTTTTTATTAACCAAATACATATACAGTAACTCTTATTGTCTCTGACTTTATTACCTGTATTGTGTTGTTATTGTTAAAAAAACATATTTATTGACAAACTATTGTGATAGTGATTAAAGAGTGACATATTTGTGTGCATTTTTATCATAATATTTAAAGAAAAAATTATTTCATGATGAATTATATCTATTTTATCAAATTTTACGATGGATTAGGGATAATGGTCTCATTAGATCTACTGTTTATTCCTATATATTTATTTATTTATTTATTTTATTTTATTTGTATACCGCCCTTCTCCCGAAGGACTCAGGGCGGTGAACAGGGCAATAAATACTAAAATACAGAAATACAAACATTAAGAAGAGATTAAACCATAATGCCCAATACAACAAATAAATTACATAAAGACAGTGATAAAACCCAAACCCATCAGACCAGGCCGGCTTGTTCAAACAAATAGGTCTTTAGATCACGTCGGAAGGAGCGAAGGTCGGGAGCCATCCGGAGCTCAACCGGTAAATGGTTCCACAGATCCGGCGCACCCACAGAGAATGCCCTCCCCCTGGGGGTCACCAGTAGGTACTTGATGATACATGCAAATCAGATCTATCTAATGGTTTGAAACTTTGTACACATTTTTGAAAAGAGTGATAATTCTAGAACTGAGAATTAACTTGTTTATAATCCTTTTTATTCATGCATGTCATTCTTTGAAGTTATTTCTTAAATCCTTGCCACACCCTAATGGACTATCACTTGGCAGCCATGAAATATTACTTGGAAGCCATCAGAGAATGAAATGCATAGATTTTTCAGTCTCTCCATGTAGAGACTGAATTCTCATGTCTTCCTTTTGCAATAGTTTGATTTGGTAATAGAAGTAATCTCCAGTGCAAAAGGATAACAATAAAAGGCTTGGAGACTGATTAAGCACTACAGCTTTGCTTCACCCATTAATCAAACTCGGCAGCTATTTATTGCTCTGAATTGTACAATGCAGTGGAGATCACTCTCTAAGCATAATAAATGTAGTATAATGAGTAGCATCATGATGAAGGTTCTGATGTTGTAATAACAGGTTGTTTAACTAATATTCCTAGTCTGGGTACATCCCAAATACATGTTATAGACTTTCAGGTACAAATAAAATATTTCAAGTGGGTTCAAGATTTTAAATTTGCATCAGAAGAAGAAGAAGCAATGAAATGTTCCAAAGTTTAAAATAATTTCTGGCGATAACATAATGACTAATTAAAATTATTATAACTGTTATATCACGCTTGGGACACTATTAAAATGAGATGCTGTCAAGAGCACAGGAGCAACTGAATGATATTCTGATTCATTTATAAACTACAAGGGAAAAGCAAAGAAAAGAGGATAGGAGAAAGGAGGTGGTTAGAGCAAGTAGCACAAAGGAATTATAATTACCCTCTGTTTAGTTTTCAGTGCAAGCCAATCTCTGACACCTATGAAATATGTTTCATTTACTTCAAGAAGTGTATGACTGTGTGATTTCATTACAAATTACAACAATATTGTGACAATATTTTCCATTTACTTACTTTCTCAATAATACCTATTTACAGTGCTTTTTTTGTAAAAGAAAAAGGTGCCGGAACTCACACATGTCATACAACCTGCCTTGCCTACCCTACAAGGTTCCATCCAAAAAAGGTGCCGGAACTCCGTTCTGAGCCTTGTATGAGAAAAAAAAGCCCTGCCTATTTATATATTTTACCCAAACACTCTCATATAAAGTTGAAGTTCTGTACATACTCAGCATTGGAAAAGTGAACCTCATTAAATATCATGAAGCAACAATTGAGTAGATAAACCTAGATGCTACTAAAACTATCCAGGAGTCTGCATGCTACTAATATGTCATTATGGGCAAATATACAGTTGATTATTTTATTAAATTTGAAGATATTTAAACAAAGTAATTGTGAGGTTTTTGCATAGGTAAAATTTTGTGTTCATTTTGTCAGATTTAGTAACTTGCTTTTAAAGATGCTTTTGAAAATAAAGTTATATGTTCTAAATGTTATGTGTTTGTGTGTGTGTGTTTGTGTGTGTGTGTGCTTTTGCTTTTGTATTATTTGCTTTTATATAATTTCAGATTTTTCCCCTAAAATATTAAATACACAATAAATAAACAAATAAGCTGTCTGAGATTGCAGGTAAAGGTAATTTATATGCTTTTGAAAATAGTAATGGTGGTAGCAAAGGAGAATAATGTTGATATTTAAGAAGTCTATAATTAAACTGCTAAGCTTGTAAGCCACCCTGAGTCTTCGGAGAAGGGCGGGATATAAATGAGATTTAAAAATAACCCCAATAAAGTGTTCAATTGGTTTTTTGTAGAACTATGCATGGCCGATATTGGTAAAGTTATTAGAGAGTCCTTTTAATATCTAGATTGTCTTTCTTTTCCTTTATTTCTGTTGCTGATAAGAGTTAAATACTCCATTGTCAATGAACATGGGGAATTGTTGTTTTGGGCAACTTTCTTGTATGTCTTTGAATTAGTCTCTGAGAAGGCACATTTCTCTGTAGAAGTTTGTAATGATTATAGACAAGTATATTGTTTATCTCTATGACAACTCTATTTTGTTCTTTCTGATAACTGTGCTTACTCAGATCTGAAGATATTTCCATGGTATTTGTGGATGGGCATTTATTCTTTACTTGCTAACTGCATGGCAGTTTGAAACTGAATTGTGCTTGGGAGAAAAATATCTCCATTCTGTCTTTCATCTCCATGTATTTTAAATAATATGTAATAATGAAAATAAATAATCACATTTTCTCTTGAAAGATAAATATATAGAGTCTATATAGACTCTTTGGCGAACTACCCAGACATGCTATCTGGAGATCTGATTTGGTTGAACATCACTGTATGACTGTTTTTTGAACTCCTTAATTTAGATCTCTATACATGAATAGTCAATATAAGTCTTGGTATAAATGTTTTGATCAGAATAGGGCTAGAATAGATGGTTGATCCATTGTAAGGATGATGGGTTAATCAGAATTCATATTATTTTTCTGGATGGTTGTTTGCTATCTCTCTACATTTTTCCAAGTCATGGTGGAATTGGGTGGTCTATAAATTTAATGAAAAAGCCAGAAGATAAATAGATCATAGCCCTCTTAGGTTTCCATTTGGTTTCTAAGAGTGTTCTCCTTATCAGAGTCATATGAAGGCATTTTGTTTCCATAAAGAAGATAAAATAACAGAACTGGAAGGGACCATGGAGGTCTTCTAGTCCAACCCTCTGCTCAAGCAGGAAACCCTATACCATTGAGGACCCAGATTGTTGGGGGCAATTAAGCTGACTTTGTAATAATGCCGCTTGGGGTGTGTGTGAAAGCCCTAATAAGCAGGCATATACATAGAATGAAGGCTACTGCTAAGCTTGTAAGCCGCCCTGAGTCTTCGGAGAAGGGTGGGATATAAATGGAATTAAAATAAAATAAAATAAATTTCAGAGAAATGCTTGTCCAATCTGTTCTTAAAAACCTCCAGTGTTGGAGCACCCACAACTCCTGGAACCAAGTGAAGATTTCTTGCATTAATCATAATTAATATCTTGGAGCAAACATACCAAAATAATTGCTACTCAAAGTACTGTAAGTGTGTAATTTTGGGATGGCTGGCTTCTTTTATTCCTATTTCTATTTAAAGCCTTTTGTTCTCCTTTTGTTCTTCCATTGCTTCCTTATTTTTAAGAAGTTCTGTTTTGTATAATTTGGAAAAGAAAATTGCTATAAATCTAGGAATGAATATTTCTGGCTAATATTGTAATACCTTCCAATATTTAAAGATAAGTTTTTATTTTTATTGGAAACATTTTATTTACAGGTTCTAAGAAATTGATAATTGCTTGTTTTTTTTTAACATAATATTAAATTTAAAAAAAAACACAAATGAAAAGTAAACAAAGTCTAATTAACACTTTAATTTTAGAAAGTTATAATAAAGATCCAGATACATTTGAAATTAATTTGTGAAATTAAATATAAAGAATCCTTTTCTGTAGGAAAGTTGACTTGTTTTGATTTTTTTCCCTACAACATAAGAGATAAGCAATTTTAAAAACTGAACACAAGAGGGAGCTAAATATTTTAATTAAATGAGAAGACTACATAATCCTCATTAACAGCTACAAAATGACACAAATTATTATTATATGGAAACTACTGGAGGATATTTTTGAAAACATGTCATCAGAAGTTAATATCAATGTCAATAGTGATTTGCGTGTATGAATAGACTGGATCCAAAAGTCCATGGAGGTTCTCGGTGATCCAGGTCATGAAGACCAATATTTTAGAGGTGTAGGCACAAGGTTGCAAGACCCCATTTTTGTTCTTTTGCAGTAATACAGTTCCGACTGCCACGTTGCTGGCGTCAGCTTGGATTACAAAGGGCTCCCCTGGGCAGGGGGTGCTTTAGGACTGCTTCAGCAGCAAATAGTCTTTTTAAATTCTCAAAAGCTGTTTGTCAGCTCATCATCCATGCTAGTGGTTGGCCCGGTCGTGGCTTCCCTCTTCCTTTGCCCCCATTATCATCTAATTCTAAAAGTAAAGCATAGGAAAGAAAAAGGCTGCATCTCCATATGTTGTCAAAGCAAGAACATCCGATGTTAATTAGAATTGAAAAAGCTTCTTAGATGAGAAGTGAAATGTATTAAAAAAAATCAACAAAATCCAGTTGCTTTTTTTTTTTAAAAAAAAATCCACCTTTGGAACTGGGTCCAAAAAATCAGCAGCAGAAAAACACGTTTTTCTGACAAGACAGAGACTGAAATAGTAATGAAGGTGGACGCCCAAATGACAAAGGGACACAAAAATAACATGGAATAATATGTTTCATTGGATATACAAAAGAAACTGGTTGATGTTTTAAAAATCAAATGGGAGTTATAAATATGAATCAAGAGAGTGATCTGGTTATTCTTTAATATTGATTTTCAAAAGTGGTTTGTTAAAAACTTGATGAATCTTGTAAGAAGAGATTGAAATAAAGAAATGAAATAAAGTTCTATAACATTACTTGAATGGACTAAAGATTAACATTGTTAGAAGGAACCCAAAAGGAATAATTCTAAAATTGGTTTATTTCACAAAATTAAAATAGATATGTTGTTATTTCTGGCAACCTTTAATGAATTTTGCTACACTATGAACCGATTATTTTGTTTATAGATAAGAGATGGGATATGAGATGAGGATATCATTGGTTGTAAATTAAGAGGAGGTGAAAAGTTACCTTGTGTTTATACTTGTGATGAAGGTGGGAAGTCCCTTCCTTCCTTCCTTCCTTCCTTCCTTCCTTCCTTCCTTCCTTCCTTCCTTCCTTCCTTCCTTCCTCATTTTTTCTTTTCTTTTGCAATGTGCTCTTTCTTTTTATTGTGTTTCTTTTAAGAATAATAATTTAATTTTAAATATTTTTAAATTATTTTTAAAGAGAGAAATGAATTTCTAAGAAATCCTGTCAAATATTCTGTACAGAGGTAGCATTCAGTAACTAAATAAAGTTAGTTGTTTCATATTGCCTCATCCTAAATTATATTTTATGGGTTATTGCATTTAAGGATTGCTAATATGTCAGACAAGGGATGTGGTGGCTCAGTGGGTTAGGACGCTGAGCTTGTCGATCAGAAGGTTGGCAGTTTGGCGGGTCGAATCCCAAGTGCCGCGTAACAGAGTGAGCCTGTTACTCGTCCCAGCTTCTGCCAACCTAGCAGTTCGAAAGCACGTAAAAAGCAAGTAGAAAAATAGGGACCACTACGGTGGGAAGGTAACAGAGTTCTGTGCGGCTTTGGCGTCTAGTCATGCCGGCCGCATGACCACGGAGACATCCTTGGACAAGTGCTGGCTCTTCGGCTTTGAAACGGAGATGAGCACCAGCCCCTAGAGTTGGAAACGACTAGCACGCATGTGCAGGGGAACCTTTACCCTTACCTTTTAATATGTCAGACAAAATAAATGAATGCTGTCCATCCCAAATCCCTTTAATAACATTTCTTGTAATTTTATATTATTCAGATAGAAACTAGAGCTTTTTCCTGCACAAATACAGTGCAGTTTATTTTTTGTTCTTTCCAGATGTTTAGCAAATAGAACTCTGTTTAAAGCTAATCATATTAATAATAACTGAAGATAAGAGGGAACAGAAAGAGCAGCCTTCCTTATGATTCTTGCTTTTCTCACTGTCAGTGTTAGAAACTGAATTACACTGCTGGGTAAAAAATAATATGTAATTTGTCTTAAGGCCTGTGGTTAGGGTTACTAATTTTAGAGGTACTGTGACTTTATAAGTGTAATATTTAGAAAATAAAGCTCGAAACAAAAAGTAGTTCTTCAAAACGTCATCTGTAAAGATCATACTTTTTCTAAAATCTGTTACTTATACCTGCCTGTCAAAGAAAGTGAGTCTGCAACTATTTTATTTCACAGTGGTCCGAAAGGAGAGTTGTGAGGTGGGAAAATTATTAAAGTTTAAAATCCTCTCTATCAATGTATGTATTTGAATCTACTATGTTTTAACTTTTTTACATGTCCCTGAGCATGATATAATGTCCTTTTGTATTGTTTACATTTCCATCATGCATTTGAAATTCCTTTATACATTATCAATAATTTCTCTATCATCAGGTATGAACATTACATCATTTTATAAAAATTATCTTGAAGATCATAATATAATGTAAATTTCAACCTTTTTGACAACACATTTTACTATTGATCCATACAGTATGTATATTATAACCAATATTCTTTACCAGGTACTTTTTAATCTGTTGTTCCTCTGTTTCAAATTTCAACCAAGGTTTATACATTTTATCAATAACATTCATCACTGCTACATAATTGTATTTCAAATTCTGTCTTACTTGGTTCTATACCATAAGTCTTGGATAGATGTTAAAACTTTCTGGTAACTTTAGGTGAGAAAACCATTGACAAGTATATCCTTCTACCATTATTTTTTCTTTTGTTTAATTATATATTCCTCTTGGTTATTTTCTGATAATTCCTGATACATTAACCATTTGTATTTACATGCTGTTTCTCTTCTATAATATGCTTCTTGTATGGAGATCCATAGAGATATTTTTGGACACAGCATGGGTTTTATGTGTATTCTCTACTCTTAAAATAGCATTCCTAATAAAATTATTTTTTAAATCTGCATTAATTTTAACTTTATCTTGCCATAAGTAGCCATGTTATCGAAAAATTAAGTCATGAGCTTAACTCTAATAATCTCTTGTTTCTCCACAATACTCATTAATTCATCCAAACCAACAAGCTGCAAAGTACAATTCCAAATCCAATAGATTCAGAATCTTTGCATCTTGTAACATTTAATATATAACTCACAGCCTTTTCCGTTGCCATACAAATTTAGATATATCTTTTGGCCATTGTTTCAATGATACATCAGTTGTCAAAACAGGTATTGTATAAAACAAAAACATCATTCTAGGCAAAACATTTGTTTTTATCCCACAAATTCTCCCTAATTCTGTCAAGTTTAATTTCTCTCATCTTAACATATCCTTCTTAATTTCGTTCCATGTTTAAACACAATTATTGTGAAATAATATACAATTTGTATTTGTTATAATACCCAAGTATTTAATTCTTTTTCTCAGTTTTAAAACTATTTTTCTGCATAAGTTCTATTTGATCTTCTAATTTCATATTCTATTTAATGTTCTAGTTTTTTTTAACAATTTCAACTTCTGATTGTTAATCTTAAAACCTGATAGCATATAAAGTCTTTAATTTTCCATTTCTATTCACTCTGGTGAATCTTCCAAAATTAACACGATCTGCAAAGGTCCTTAAGTTTCTTTTTAAAACTTAACTCCTGTGATTTGTTTTCATCTTATATTATGTCTCTATCCCAAGAACTAAAATGAACAAGATATCAGTGGGTATCATTGTCTTATTCCTTATCTTTTGAATCTCAAAGGTTTTGTTAATTCTCCACTAACAATTATTTGTGCTCTCATTCTCTTTTCTGTGCCTTTTTAAAATTATTCACAAAATATATTAACTTCTTTTTTCAATCTTCTGCTATTGTTTTTTTTAATAACAACAATCTCCATCTAAAAGAGACATTTTTTCCTTTAAAAATAAAGTCATTGTATTATGATCTAAAAAATGTCTTTGGTAATGTCTCTTCTTTATGAATATTAATAGCCAAAGTCCTAGAAACTGAAATCATAACCGTTCTTGAAAAATATCTATATCTTTCAGGAAAATAAATATATTCTTTTGAATTGCCATATTTATATTATTCTATATTTTTCTACAACTTTAAATTATCTATTTAATCTATTTATCTATAGTTCTTTTTATGGGGAAACTACCATATACTAAACTTCTAAGAGAAACCAATTTTCATGTGGAAAGTCTAATAATTTATCCATGAATTCTTTACAAAATGTTTTTTTTAATCTTCATTTGGGGCATATAATATCAATATTAAAATATTTAGATTAATTTGCATTCCAACATACCTGCCATAGTTGTCAGTCAGTATAAGTTTTGAATATAGTTGAGGATTTGTATATAAAACTGCAGTCATTGACTGAGATGGGAAGCCATAAAAATGGAATAAATAAATCAAACTCCATTTCTTTTTTTATTCTTGCTGAAATAAATTCTTCACCAAATATTTTATATCCTTTTTCATAATATCCATAATATGTCATCTTCCTCTTAACCCTGGATATTAGACAGGGACATAAGGATTTTTGTCCCTCTCCTATCTTGTCCATGTTGTCCATGGATTTCTCTATATCTTAAGCAAAATTATTTTTTTCTGTGTCCCAGTAACACCAACTTGTCCATATCTTTCTGCACCTCTTTATTTACTTATTTACTTTCTAAAACTTCCACTTTCTCAGTAATTTGTTTGAGGTCTTCAGCCAGTTACCTTGCAGATTCTTCAATCTTCTTAACTCCTTTCATAGATCCTTCTATTGAAAGTATTGAAACTATTGACAACTGTTGCAGTTGCCTTCTTGCCAAACTCCTGCAATAAATCTGGTGAAATCTCCTTATTTATAAGTTGTTCTAGTGAACTCCTTCCTTCTTTGAATGTTGCTGCTTTCCTTGTGGTGGCCATTGTGAGAAAGTGAAAGCATGTCAATTACTAGGTTGAAAATAAAATACAGACTTCTTTTTTCCTGTTTTTCTGTTCCCTGTTTTGAAAAAATTAGTTCTACATGGTTACAGTTACACACTCTGGTCCATATTACCTTTATCTTCTTATTTTGTAAAATTCACCAATTATCTGCTTGCCATAATAATAAACAATCAGCACGTTTGTTTAATTAATGTTACTGATTTCAAAGTCACTTTCATCAGAAAAACATTCTTCTGTTTTCTAAAATTACTCATTTTATCTGTTTAAATATTTCTTAAATCAAATCTTCATTTTTTTCTTCTTAATTCAAAAAGTAAGCAGCTCACCAAGTGTTTTTATTCATTCCTGCCATTTCAGAATACTTCTTTTAGGTTGCAAATTTAGATTGCTGTTTTAAAAGGTTATGCTTTTTTCCTAGTAATATGTCTATAAAGTCTATATGGTGGTTTGGGATGCATTGATATTCCTTCAGATCTCAAGCTGCTCAACTCATGATCGAGCACAAGAAATTCAATTCCTGTGGTCTCCTCATGAGGAGCAGCTATCCAGGGTGCAAGTGGGTGATCCCATATCTCTCCTTCCTCCAGAGAGATTTCCTTCAGCCAGAACCAATTTTCTAGTTGCCAATTTCACCACAGGGCTATTACCTCTCACAGAACTGTTTCAAGGGACATCTAACCTGCCATAGTTCTTCACCTGGAAGCATTTGCACTTTTTCGTAAATATGTTATATAATTGTCTTGGAAATAGATCACTAATACAAGTCTTAAATTTCCACCCAATTAATTAATTAAATCAGAACTAAATCACAGATGCCTAAAGAGTACAAATTTTATTCATCAGAACAGAATGACATTTTGAAAAATACTCAAATAACTGCAGATTTATGAAATTCATGAAGTTTCATAAAGATCAGTTTTTAAGTCCAGAACTTTTAATGTGTCCATAATGTTTTTGTTTTTCACCGAGATGACATTTACAAGAAAGTTAAATTGTTCTTATGGATGAAGAGTGCCAAATTTATCGCAATCCATGCTGGAGGTTTGAAAATTGCTTTTTTTCTGGTAACATCTTTGTTCTGAGATAGAATATGATGATATTTACAATGTAAAATAGCTCCTAACATGAGCTGGATAAATTGTGTGAGTTTTGTGAAAAGAGAAGGGCAATAGGTTAGAAATGACAATGCCTCTTCCTGAATTCAAAGCAGCTCCTTGTCAAGGGTTTAGCATGAGTTGAAGTATTAAAGCTTAATTATCTAGTCTTTTCCATCATACAGTGTAGTTGTTAAGCTAGTCATCTAGCTAAACTTGCTCTTACAATAGCATTATGTAATTCTTAAAGATGAGAGATTGATCAGTAATGAAGTGGAAACAAATGGTAAAATAGAGAACCTCTCTCCTGAAGTTTCTCCACCTCAAACTTTAATGAACTGACCACTGATATTCTGATCAAAAGATTAGTGGGTTTAATAATAGTCTTGACAATACAAGTCACTTGACAAGCTTCATTAAAGTGGGTCACCCTCCTCAGAACCTTCCATATTAGGATGTTTATATTAACAGGGGAAAAAATCATGTTGTCATGTCCACTTACAACTTGTTGAAATTCCAAAACAATAAAGCATACTGGGCTTTGGAATATGATGGCCTAATATCTTCTACTTTCTATGAGTGTCCCAAATTACTAGGATCTAATCAAAACCTTTTCTATGGAATACTCTTCTCCCACTCTACCTTCAAGATATAGAGAACCAACTCTCTTGACATTTTGCAAAGCAGCTGAAACAATGTTTAATGTTCAATGTTCAGTGTTTCAAATTTAATCTATAATTTAATTTATTGGATAACTATAATGTTTACCTGATTACTGGCAAAATTTATTTTAACTCTTAGTATTGGATTGAGATTGGGATGAGAAGGAAGGAGTCACTGGAGAAGAGCCTAATGCTGGGAAAGATTGAGAGCAAGAGAAGAACGAGACGACAGAGAATGAGGTGGCTGGATGGAGTCACTGAAGCAGTAGGCGTGAGCTTAAATGGACTCCAGAAGATGGTAGAGGACAGGAAGGCCTGGGGAAACATTGTCCATGGGGTCGCGATGGGTCGGACATGACTTCACAACTAACAACAACAACAACAATTGGGATTTACAGTAGCTGTTTGCTTTTGGCCTTGTACTTTTAATTGAAGAGCAATATGCAGCTCTAATGTAATTTGTGGCAGTTTGTGCTACTGTATTTATAGTTTGGTGCTAGAAGAATGAACATCTACAGTCAGAAGTTAATAAACACAAGGATTTTGGATAGTTTATAACATTATAGGTATAGGCCCATATCAATCCCTTCATGTTTGTTATTTTACTAAACTAAGCAACAATGTTCAGAACTTTTTGCTTCAGGGCTGGAACATGTAAGGCAATGTAAAAAGCTCAAGTCAGTTACATTTTCCTGCTATGCCTAGATTCCTTAAAATTTATATAATAACTTTCTACTGTTTGAGAAATGATATAGCCATCTGTATTTGCGTAAAATAGAGCCTTTACTATTTAAGAAAGAAAAGTTTTGTCCAATCACATAATGTTGACATAACTAGCATCAAATTAAAAGAACTTGGAATTTTACATTTTCTGTTGAAATCCACCTTAAAAGCATCTGTGCAAATTCCTTTCGTTCCACTTTCACAAAGTAGCAGTATTCATCTATATGATATGTTATTTAGCTTCATGTTATTGGTAATGTGCATTGCTTCTGATTATATTTCAGCTCCAAATTATTACTGGCAGATATTACTATTTCTTGGCATCTCAGTTTATTATGTTTTGCACTCAGAACACAGCAATTCATTTTCTCTATTCAAGACACTATGTCACTTGTGTAAGTTTCATGATTTATTACTGTACTTGCCTACTTTCAATTTAAGTGTCCAGCTTCTTAGCCAGATATTTTTTGTTCCTGACGCTGTTCTTGCTTGCTTTTTTGCCAAAGTCTTTCACGTACGCAGCACCATGATCAGTATGATTATATTATGTAATTTTAACTACTTGTGTTTTTTTCTTTCTTCAGTTTTTAAATATCTACATCTTTGCATGGTAAATAAAAATTATTAGACAACAAAAGAAACTCACATTCTATGTACTCATATTTTATATGTAGGTTGCTACAACATATATATGGAACTGAGAATCCACTGTCTTTATTCAGA
The DNA here is from genome assembly GCF_947247035.1 of Vipera ursinii. Taxonomy (NCBI): domain Eukaryota; kingdom Metazoa; phylum Chordata; class Lepidosauria; order Squamata; family Viperidae; genus Vipera; species Vipera ursinii. The sequence goes on along the minus strand of NC_139516.1, from coordinate 71,635,879 downwards.
TATTGTGAGCCATGCAGTAGAAGTACAGGAATATTAAATTTCATCTGAAAATTGATTAATACATATAATAACCTCTTCTGCTAAATGGAACAATTCTAGGATATTGTACAAACATATGTTTAAATGAAATATTAGTCTCATTGTGCTCTCAATAATATGCATAGCTTGCTTTTCACCTCTCATTCTGCAAGAATTCATGATTTTATGCCACAAACATCATCTACATAGTTAGAAATTCAATGTAACCCACTTGACTGGTTTTCAAAAAAAAGCTGTTCTTGGTGTTCATGTCAAAATAATAGATTTGAACACAAACTAATATTAAATGCTGAAAATGAACCATATTTATAATTATTACTGTTGTTTATTAAAATGTATGGTTATAGTGCAACAGTTTGGTAAGTTACCAAGTTATTCTATTCATAGAAATAAATCTAATATGCTTTCCATAGAATTATATGTTTCTATAGAAACAGATAAAGACTGGAAATTTACATCATCATTATCATCATCATCTACATCTACCCCCTGCCCCCATGAGGCACTGCCTCAATGTGTGTGTGGGTCTTGCATCCACTCAGGAAGATGGGAGCTATGCCAGAGGTTCAACCATATTGGACAAGTATCACCACAGGAGTCAGATGAAGAGTGTTTCTGCCATAAACAATATGGTGAGACATAATTTACAGAAATCTATACTGAATCAATTGTCATCCAGGTCAATTGTCAACCACTATTGTGCTAGGTGTTGTAATTCTTGGACACCTGGTGACAAATGGGTTAGAAAATGTAGGACTATTGGCTGAGCAATTGTGGCCAGCAGTTGCAGGACTATTGGAAAAAAGTTGTTTATTGTTGTAAATATATAAAGAATGAAAACCAAGAAATAATGATTTTCTATTACAAATCAAGTTCAATAAGAAAAGGATATCTAACAAGAATGCACCAATTCTCGAAAGAGCAACATCAGAATAAAAAACAACAGACCCCACAGTCATAACAATTGTTTATATGAAAGACTTGGATAGTGGATGTTGCAATACCTGGAGATACAGAGTGGAACACAAAATGTAAAGACCTGCAAATGGAAGAAGAACTAGAAGTAGAATGATTGTGGCAAAAGAAGGCAAAGACAGTACCAATCGCAATAGAGGCCTTAGGTGCCATGCCAAAATAACTGCAATAAATCTGCAATGACAAAATCCCCATCAATTGCAAAGGACATCTTTATTAGGAACAGTTTACATTCTGTAATGATACCTTTGATATTATTAAACTACAACATCTGCCTATCCTAGGTCCTTGGGAAGGACTCAATGGGTGGATAAAAATGCCAAATCCAATCTAAACATCTCTGTGACTGTCCAAAATGTATTATATTTATGTGTCCCAAATGAGGCTTCCCCAATTGACTTTGCTTGTTGGAAGCCAGCTATAAAGGTCTCAAGATGTTGCAACCATATTAAATATGAGCTACTTGCCGGAGACTTCCGGTCCTGCACGTTAGTGACTGATTACGGGCTTGTGGATCGCCACACCCCACAGCTAATTTTCATCCTGCCTGGAGACCCTAATGGGTCCAAGTCGCTCCAGAGAGGCGGAAAAGAAAGAAGGGTGCTCCGGCGACTCTGTAATGATGGCAGTTGCTTCGTTCGTCTTGGGGAAGGCCTTCTAACCTGACAGGAGAAAGGCTGTATTTCACCAATCAGCCCAAGCTACTTGCAACCAAAGTCCAAAAGAACTAACCAGCACAACAGTAAACAGCGTGCTTGAAACTGGGTGAGGAATCTGATTTTACCTTTTCTATTCTACACTTAATTTCCTGGAAAAGATCCCCAAGAAGCAAAATACCTCTGAAAGTGAAGGAAAGGGAATTCCACCCCACCCTTATACTAACGGAAGTGACAAATTAAAATTTCCATGGAGGATCAAAATATATGATAGTGAAATAAATTTATAAACTTGAAAGCTAAAATTTAACTTTGGACAAGTTTAAAATTGTAGAATGGTTAAGACTCTCATTTTAAAGTCCATTGTTCACATTGAAAACTAAATAGATGCTGACACCTAGTGATGGATGAAGATTATGACAGTTATGATTTCCTTAGAGAACTTGCCAAAACCTGAGAAAAGCTAATCTGTGTTTATGACCTTCAAAGCTTTAATAACAAAGAGCAACTGTGACAAAAAAGACAACAATCTGGGCTGCAGACAAAGAGAGAATTATAAACTTTAGGAAAAAAATTTTTTTGAACTCTTTGGATTACAAATATCTATTTAACCAGGTGTCAAGCAATAACAATGCCTCAGAGTCACTTGAAAAGCCTATACATCGGAAACTTGACACCGGGACTCTAAAGCTATTTGCAGATAAGAAGGAAAACTTCAACTTTTGGCCATCATGGATCAGAGACATGTAGATAGAACATACCAAGAAAACATAAATACCTCTCAAAAGGAGATATATAGTATACTGCAATTAATTCAAATAACACTGAGTTCAAATCACAAAGAAATCCAAAATAACCTTGAAAATATAAATCAATCTATTTCTAAGTTAACTCTACAACAAAAAAACTTCCAGGAAACAACAACAGAGAAGGAGCAGACAAAACAAGTGGACATAAAACTGAAAATAGAGACTCAGACGGATTTTAACAAAGCAAGAAAACATGACTTAATCCTAGTGGGGAAAAATTTACAAGAAATGGGAAAAAAACAACTCATCCCTTAAGACTACAAAATAAATCTGAGCACAAAAAACAGATTGGATAGAATGGAATGTAGAGATGTAGAAAACATCAGAGAGAAAGGAAATGATAAGAGAAGCAAAGAAAGAGAAAAAGAAAAAGATTTTCAAGAAATGTGGAAAGGGAAAAGCATCATATAAAGAGACTTTATTTGATTTACTTCTTATACCTACAGCAACAGTCATGAATATATGGGAAAAAAATTGATTCAGCAAAACACATTGATCAAGAAAGTTACTGGTCAAAGGAAAAAGATGAAAGTGAAAATTAAGAAAATAGATGATGGGATCTACCAGAGAGAATATTTAAAAAAGAAACATTTGTTCGAATATGGTTAAAGAAATAGAAAAGATTCTGAATACATATGTCATTTTAAGAGGGATGAATTCCTTAAATATTATTGTATGCTTCCCCCCCCCCCTTTTAATGTTATTTCTTGATATAAGTAAAGTAATACTGTTGAAATAGCTTGGAAGAAGGAAATGTTTTAGATAGTTAAATGTGCTTGAATTTAGGGAAATTATAATGTATAAAAAAGAAAAAAATGTTTTGAATAAGAGTTCAAGGATTAGATGACTAGACACATTAAATGATATATTTAAAGATTAAAGATATTCATTTTGGGAATGAATATATGTTAGCTTAGGAGGAATATATATTTTAAGTAGTATTTTACTTTTTATGTCTCCTTACTCTTGCTCTCTTTTCCTTTTGTTTACTGTTTTTACCTATTCTTTAAGAAATGTAAAAGTGTTGAGATGGTTTATATGGGAAAAGTGGATTTGAATTTTTAAATGTAATTAACTGTTGAGAAAATCTTAATCAGCAAGTATACTTTGAACTTTATGGGAGAAACAAATCTAAATAAGGACTGTAACAGGCTATAAGATGAGGCAACCAGAATGATTAGATAGAAAAGAAATATTATATTGATGTGATTATTATTTCTAGGAATATTAGGGAAAAATCATATATGTAACTGTTATTTATCAAAATAATAAGAACTGGATTATTTCAAGGTTTGCAAAGAAGACATTTTGGGGAAAGGGGGAAATCAACTAAATGTACTATGTGGATTATGGATTATAGAAACCAATTGTTAATGATTTTCCTTTACAAATGTAAACCCAGCAAATACACTGTTTACCAACTATTATTTATGTTTTAAAAATCAATAAAATATATGAAAAAATAAATAAATGTGAGCTACCTGCCGAACATCCAAATTGTAATCATGTGATTGTGGAGGAGATGAGATGGTTGCAACTTCAAGAAAATGTTGTAAATTACTTTTTTGAGTCTGTCATCATTTCAGACTGTTGTTAAATGAACATTGATTTGTGCTTAGATTGTAAGCCGCCCTGAGTCTTCAGAGAAGGGCGGGATATAAATGGGATTAAAAAAAAATCTGTGCTCATCAGCTGATGAGATAGTATTGATTTCTTTTAGTAGAAATAATTTAATTGAGTTGTTTTTAGTATACATTGTATATAAAACTAGGTTGCAAGTGTTGGGTCTGCAATCAAATCCAGCAATAGAAATATAAAAACAACTTTCTAGTAAAATGGCATTTCACATTTTGCTGAAGGTCATATAGAATTAGCTGATTGGATGAAGTGCTTCCTATTGTTATGCAGTATTCTGCTGCTAAATAATTATTCCAAGTAACCCATACTGATGAATTATTTCAGGAGAAGGTTTAATATATTGTAATGGCTATAAAATATCAATTTGTTATTAAGATGTGTTGATTTTCCTGATTAATGTGAGTTGCACATAATTTACTGCATATGGAAACAAGGGATGCTATTTTTGTTTTACATATCCTATAAAGTGAAGGTTGTTCATCTAGGCCTTTGGTGATAGAAACCCCACACTTCATCATGCTTGCCATAGCTTATTTTTTATGTTATATTAACTTTATTGTAATTTGTTTGTTTAGTTGCTGTGAAGCCCCCAGAGTTGTTGACAGTTGGATAGCATACAAGTTTAATAAGTTATTATTATTTACTTTATTTGCCATATATTCATAGCTCTATATTATTTAAATTGATGGCTACCTACAGTATATAACAAAGTATTATGTGATGAGGATGGTGAAGAAATCCCCCACAAATCTTGTAATTTTTTTTTTTAGCATTAGATTTTCCCATGCTATGTAGCATACTGGGCTCCAACATTTTCAATTTTGTGTGAGTACTTCAGCATCTTCCCATGTGTTGGGAAGAGTCTTTAAGTCTTCCATGAATGTTCTTTGCCATGTATTTTGAGGGCATCTTCTTGATTGTTTAGCATCAAAGGGAGTCCATCTTACTGCCATCTTGGGGATTCAACTGTTCTCCATATGGAGACTATGACATGCAAGTTGGTGTCTTCTGAGTCCAATAGTGTTATGTAATTTTCAGGAGAAACTCTTTTGGAACACTTCTTCAGTAGAATATGGTCAAAATAGTACATCTTTAGGATAGGTCAAAGGCATCTTTGTTGGAAGATGTCAAGTCGCTTGTTAATACTCACTGATGCCTTCCATGTCTCTCTGGGATAAATGGCTGTCGGGATCACTATAGAAGGAAGCAATTGGAATTTAGATTTCAGTAATCTAATCAATGAGGACCAAATTTTATTCATCCTCTGTAAAATGGCCATTGCTTTTCCAATGATGTCCATATATCTGCATCTCCATTTCAGGCAATCACACCAGCCAAATAGGTAAACCTTTGTGCTTCCTAAGTCACTGTGGTCTGAGTGGTTATTTCCCTTATATATGTGGTAGAGCTCGCATACATGATCTTTGATTATTCAACATTTATCCTGAGGCCAATTGTAGTTGCTTCTTCATCTAAAGCAGTTGTCACTTGTAGTTTTGCAATATCATCTGAAAAAATAGTCTTACAAAAATGCTGGGTTTTTTTTCTCCAAAACCTTTTGGTTTCCAACTCTGAGAACATACAAGGTCACTTTAAGACATTGGGAAAGGCTGCTATCTGATCACCTACATTCGCCTTCCAAACATTAATTTTTTTTAAAATTAATACCAGCCATATATTGATATACAATTGAGGTATACACATATTTTAAGCTCAGAACAAATTATGAAGTATCAAAATGAGACAGATAAAACTTCATCCATTCATATTTAGAAGAATTAATATTATATCCAGAAAGAGCTTGAAAGTCATCAGTTGGTTTAATTAATTTTTGCTTTGGAAGATTCAAGCTTATTAAAGAATACCAATGTAATATCTGCATGTAGACTTTTTTTCTCCTTACCTGCATTTATCATTCATGGAGTCCCAATATCTTTAACTGTGCAACACAAATCTGACAATGAAATATAGTGAAGATAATGGTACCAAACATCCCTCTTAATAAAAAACCCTTAAATTAAATCTCATAGATCTTCAACTTTGTTTTCAGAGAAGAATAAGGATTACAATCCATTTAAATATTTATGATGAAATGAGCATTTTGAAATAATAAAAAATAGGTATTGCCAAAAGATTTTGTTAGAGGTCTTCCCTGTATCCAAAGAGATAAATATAGGGAGCTATCATGTTTAATTCTGCTAATATTTACTAACAATCTCTCGATATTTATATGTGATGAATAAACCTTGCTTGATCGTAATTTACCAAACTTTGTAGAATATTTTGGAAACAACAAGAATCCCTGGTAATATCTTAATATCAGTATTCACTAATGAAACAGATATATATTATCTCAATTATAGTATTCAAAGTTTATGCAAATCTATGCAAAAATAGTCTTAGAAAAATTTAAAGGTAGGGTGCCATACATTATTTATTTATTTCAGTTTAGAGGAGAACTATCTATTTTATAATACCTTTCATATTTCTTCTGTATGGCTCAAAATCTGTGTTAATTAAATATGAAAAGTAAGCTTACAGAAAAAAAATCTAACTTCAGAAAATTCTTTTCTTTTTTGTAAAACTTTGATTAATTTGTTGAAATTTTAAATTTAAATTACATATGTTGATGGAGGAGAATATTTGTAGCTCCGGTTGAAATGAGGGGTCCTTGGTGCTCTCTGAGTTTCGTTGTTAAAATGAAGATCAGAGAGTACCGACCTCTAATTACATGTGCCTTATGATTAACCTGCATCATTGAAATAATATTTTTCTAAGGCTCAGTAGGATGCGGTGGCTCAGTGGGTTAGGATGCTGAGCTTGTCAATAAGAAGGTCGGAAGTTTGGCGGGTCGAATCCCAAGTGCCATGTAACAGAGTGAGTGCCTATTACTCGTCCCAGCTTCTGCCAACCTAGCAGTTCGAAAGCACGTAAAAATGCAGGTAGAAAAATAAGGGACCACTGTGGTGGGAAGGTAACAGCGTTTTGTGTGCCTTTGGCATCTATTCATGCCAGCCACATGACCACGGAGTCATCCTCAGACAAGCGCTGGCTCTTTGGCTTTGAAACGGAGATGAGCACCAGTCCCTAGAGTTGGAAACGACTAGCACGCATGTGCAGGGCAACCTTTACCTTTACCTAAGGCTGACAAAGGTTCAGAATATTGTGAAAAACCTAAAACCATTTTTTAAATAAGCAATGAGCTATAAAGTGTATTTTCAAATTATTCTGTTCTGTAATAAATCAGTGTATTAGTGGCACACTCTTTGATCCTAGCAAAATTCAATCATCCCTAATTTCAGATATTGCTCATAAAATTAACATGGGGAAAATATGTATCAATAATTTAAAATATGTATCAATAATCTAAAATCATAGCTTATTATTTGTAACAATAATAATTGTAGCAATAAATAATTGTAACAATTGTAATGCAATACTTATATCTGGTGTTTAAACAAAAATGAAGAAGGGGCTTTACTCAAAACAAATGAATTGGAACAGATGCCCTATCTGCAAGTCCAGGAGACTCAAGCATATCAAGACTAAATGCTAGAAAAAGATCTGTCTATTAAGAAGGTATTTAAAATCTCTTTAACTGAGTAAACAAAAGTTATAGGCAAGTGTCTCAATTTCATGATTCCTGTCTGTCAAAGATAAGGTTGTGTTTTGTTTTATTCACTAAATGCAAACATTTGTTTTAATATCATGCTAATTTGTGAAATGATTCAAACTCAAAAATAAGCAGCAACATTTATTTTCCTTATAATAAGGTAATCAACTATACTGACATGCATTTTGTAGTGCTCGCTTGCATTTTAAGAAATGGGGAAAAAAGACTTCATTGCGTCAGAGATTGTCCCACATGATTCTTTCTTTCCTAAGTGCATGGAACAGGGCAAATTGGATTTTATTTACAGCCTGAAACCCAGAACAAGATTTGAGGTACATGTTATTCCCATTTTATCTATTTACCTATGTAGCTCAGAGAGAAATAGCAAATTAGTTCCCTTTACACAAGTATTTGGCCCTGTCTGTGTTGGAAGGCAATGTAAAAGGGATTACGGTATGTTTTTTAAAAAACAGTATAGTGTTCAGTTCTTATTTTCCCAAGCAATTTTGACCATGTTGCTATTCTAAGAGTAATTTGGTTATATTTCAGAGGTATTTCAGAGGTCTAAGATTCTGTATCTCAGACTGAAGAGATCTGCATTTCAAGCTTATGAAGATTCTGCTTCACCTTATTCAGGCCTGGATTTGGCTTAAGACATCCTGTTTCTGTTTAGAATTTGCCCTTGGCTAAAACTAATGTCCATCTCTAATAATCAGGCATTGGATTTTGTATCACAACAGGCTATTGAAATGTTTTATCAGTGAAAAATGTATCGGCCCTTCAACAAATATCTCTAGGGAAAACAGATATTGAGAATTTGAAGTATATTAATGAGGAAATGTTTGCATCTTCAGCATTTTTGAGATCCAAGGAATCAATGTATAAAGGTAGCCCCATTTTTTTAATTAATGAGATCCAGGAGGAATACTAAGCTTCTGAATGGGCCACTGCAAAATTTGAAGTGTACTTCACTTATTGGTTCAAAACGGCAATACTAAGTAAGTTGATATCAAAAATGAACTGAATAGGTTTTCTCTCTAACTGGTGTTCTGAGATACTATGTTGAGGCAATGGTAAGTAACTGTAAAAACAATATTTTCTCCAAGAACTTTTTCGCAAAAGGCATATCTGAGACATATGTTCACTTAGGTATGAATAATTATTTGATGCTTAGAAGCTATACCAGGCCCACAGGTAATATAATAACCAAGAACAAGAGATGATGAATATTTTTTGCTCCCCTTTTAAGGATTATAAATACGAAAAAGAAAAATGGTTATTTCTAAAGGGAGAATAACAATATAAAGAATATATTGTTTATTATAGACAATTTACATAAGGGGATGCCATTTCATCGGCCAGGAAGTTGGGTACAAAATGGGTCCCATAATGAAGATAAAATAGCTATGAGATGAGCAACATACAGTAGTGGCCAAAATTGTGGAAACCTTTTGGGAAAAGTTTATTTTTGAGGTTTGATGGCTAATAACACCACTTTTGGGGGGGAGTAGTACCATAAAATTATATATCAGTGGAAAGATAATTTAATCAAGAATGTAATGCAACAAAGTTTGTTCAGTTATCTGTACTGTATTCTATATGAAAAGTTATAGCCAAATAACCAGAAAAAGGAAGCACAACTTGCTTAGGCTGATATCAGGTAGTTTTCCTTCATCTCATTGTAACCAATGAGCATGAGTGTTTAGAGAGCCAATCAGGTGTCATCTTGTTTTGACAATGAGCCAATCAGATCACAGTAGGATTCAGTTATTGATGTCATGTATTGAAGCTGAGAGGAGGACATTTGTCAGTGTGTTATGTGTTCGCTATCAAGTTGGTTGGGGTTTTTTTTTCCTTTCATTTAGTGAGCTTGTAAAACATAATAAAATTAAAGTAATGGTGCAAAGAGTTGACTGGTTGACCAGAAAACAATGTAAAATAGTATTATTAAGTGAACAAGGCTACAGTTGTAAAGAAATTACAAGAAAAACTGGTGAAAACTTAACCAAAGGTGGCTTTCTACTGTACACTTTTCCCAAAAGGTTTCCACAATTTTGGCCACTACTGTAGACATTTGATAAATTAAATAATTGCTGAATCTTTTATGGACATTTTGCAGAACATTGAAAGAACTAAAATGATGATTTTTAGATTGGATGATTGTTGAATAAGAAGACAATGGGGTTATAGTTATGTATAAGAAAGAGGAATAACAATTTTGATCATAATTGCTGTAATGACAGTTGGAAATTGCTTCTTTAATTCTCTATTCCTTTTTTTCTTTTTCACATTTATCATTTTCCTTTTAATCTTACTTTATATTATTTCATCTTTATATTTTATCTTCTTGTGAAATAGTAGGTCCTTACCACAAGAAATTTATTTTGAAAATATTTAAATATTGTATGTCACATTCTTAATAAAAATGAATTGAATGTTGGATTGATTTATATGAATTATGCTATTTCTACCTCAAATCAGAATACATCTTGGTTTATTTAAATTCTGTTTTCAACAAAGAATTCCTCTGTATGGAGCATGTTTTAAGGACTATTAGAAAAATAGAGTTTTATTCTCTAATCAAGGCTTGCATTTTAATGAAAAGTTGAATAAGAAATCAATTTGTGCTTACCTTCCAGTAGGAAATTGTATAGTCTGTATGTACTGTATGGTCATGTATATATTATGATAGAACTAGTTTTTCTGCTGTGCTTATGAATGAGCTCATTCTCATTTTTTCTAGATCTCATCTAGCATATTCTGTCATTAACAATAATTATTTTAATAAATATTTCACTGAGCCTTTTTATTAATATATTTTAATTTAATAAAAAATTAAAATATAATATGCTAATTATGATTTCATTTGTACATTGGTTTAAAGAGGAAAGATTTTACTTTATGCCAAAAACTAGAATGAGATTAGACTCTACATTTAAAATAATATATACAACTTTGTTAACTATGTTAATGAAAAATAATGTGCAGGTGCATAACAACTTCAATTAATATTCTTTTCTCATATGCCACTTAAGTTGATATAATTCAAAAAGGAGTCAAAACAGTCTCAATTCTCAGTCTCAGTTATGTTCTGAATTTGAAATAGTTCAAGATTTAACCAAAAATTCTTTTTTATTATTATTACATGACTGCAGGAAGGGATTTGTAGTCATCAAAATGATGTTCGGCTCTAACCACCAGTTGCATTGAGAGTTCTATTTCAGCAATATTTAAAAAGTTATATATCCATATTTTGTATCCCTGAAATTGAATGTTTATCCAGTTTTCTGTGTAAGCATTTCTAAAGTTACTCTATATCTGTTAGCTGCAGTGCAGAATACATCAGCTAACCTAGGTACATCCTTTTACCTCCCCCAAAATGTTATTATATACAAATTTATTGTTAATGGGAACTAATGCTTTGAAAGCTGCTCAGGGGAGTTTCTCTAAATGGCTTAAAATTGTGAATGCATTCCAAGAAGATGGTTTAATTTTAGACTTCTTGGCACCCACTAGCATGCCTAACACATTGATAGATTACTTGAGTAGATATTAAATCCATCTACGAAAGCAATCAAATTATCTTGAAATAGCCAGATTATTCTTAGATTCATATTACAGTAAATTAGTTTTTTGAACTATTTGCAAGAGTAGAATGTATGACTGTAAACTGCGGATAGTTACAATATAGTTAAAGTATCAAAAAAATTAACATGGGTTTTATAGTTTTCTCCACCTAGATTCTATTGAAATATTTTATGAGACTCTGTTTTGTGCATTGGGCTAGAATTCCACATAACAGGCATGAGTTATTAATACAGTGACTGTTAAGCCAATTTATATTCTGAGAGATTTTTCTTCATCTGAATATTCTGATTTTTGTCTTGTAAAAGATGGTTGAAAAGATTCCTTTTTTCTGTTCTCATGTTAAGTTCTCTGATATTTCAAAATTTTAAACAAAGTTCAAAGGTTTAACCTTGGTCAACAATTGTGTAGTCAGTATTGATTCTCTGCCTCATGATGGAGGTAATTGGCTTTTTAAAAAATCAGGAAATTATTGTGAAAATGAAAAAAGGTTGAATAAAATTGGGATTGGCCAATTCATAATTTAAGTTTCTTTAACATATCTTGATAGAACATTTTGTTATTAACCTAGTAATTGGATAGTACAAGATGGGTAAGGCATTGAATAGATTTTTTTTTTCATTTTCCCTGTTTGTAGGATAGTTCTGTTATATTCTTATCAGAAGACAAACTGTATCACTACAAGGAAAAAAAGCTGAGAAATTACCCTGAAATCAATCTATCTATCTATCTATCTATCTATCTATCTATCTATCTATCTATCTTTGTTTATTTATTTATTTTGTATGACTGCCCATCTCATCTAAGCAACTCTGATGTTTAAAGCAATAATCCAATGAAAACCAGGTAAAGCAATTTACAGTATATAAAAGCATCAGTAATTAGCCCTGATCAGGGGTAGAATCCATCCTTAATTCAGCTCAATGCAGCTATTGTAAAAGCTCCCTATCATTGGACACCCAGACACAGAGCCATGTTTTGAAGATTGGAAGGTTGGGGTCAGTCTATATTTCAGAGCGATAATATTCCATAGGATGGCTGCCATAGCAGAAAAAGGGCACCACCAGATTGCACTTTTGTAAACAGGACCCATAACATGTATCTCCTGCCAGCTCTGAGGTAATGGGGAGATGCAAATAGGGAGAGGGGTCCCTCAAATAATTCAGATCCATGCATTACAAACATTTGCAGATCATTACCAGCACCTTGAAATTAACCTGGAATTATCTAGCAACCAGCGCAGTTTGTGGAGGAGGGTTGTGTTGATCAAGGAATGCACATAACTGCCTGCAGCACCAAATTTGGTAGCAGTGCAGTGTTTTTCAAGGGCAGTTGCATCCTGGTAATGCATTCAAGAGATGATTAGGGCATGAGTGACTGTGAGCAGATCCTCCCACTCCGAGAAGAGGCACAACTTGTACACAACATAAAGTTACACAAATACCTCCTAGCTATGGCTGCCACCTACTCTGTGAGCAGGAGAGCCAACTCATCCACAATCAAAGAAAATAAGTCCCTGGAAACTGCAACTCCCCAAATAGTATTGAGCCACAGTCTGTTGTTCCCCATCCAGATTCTTATAGCCTCCAGATATACGGATAGGATCCTGGCAACATTGCTTACTTTGCCAGAGGCAGAGACATAAAACTTGTTAGCTCTGTATTGATGACACTGTCCATGGTGACAAATGACCATACCCAATGGCTTTATGTATTTGTTATACAAGAGAAGAGAGAGTATTGAATTCTCTGGAACCAGAATTCCGGGAGTGATTTAAGGTGGGACCTCTTAAGCAATAAGGAGATGATTTTTAAAACTTAGTTTTTTTCTATCTTGCAAAAATAAGGAGCATTGTTAATTGCTATTGTGCTTCTTCTTAACCTTGCCGATCTCAAAGCAATGACAACAGGCGATGTAAATTCCTGATGATTTTAGTGGTACCATTACAGATAAAAAATATAATATAAAGACTCATTTTGTAATTAATACCAAACTTTTATATCTACTATCAAAGTTATATTTTGGCTCACAAAGTAGAAAGGTTGCATCTCAGAATTTTCAAGTAATCATATTCACATAGAGGCTTTGCTATCTGAATTGGTTAAGTTCCAATTTTAAATGCTAGTATTGCATTTGTTTTGCAGAGTTCTTATAATGATGACCATGTCATATTTTTTATTGCAAATGATTTCATACTTGGTCACGTCATTGCCCATCACCTAATGAATAGTTTTATAAAGCGTCAATTTTTCATACATCAAAGAACTTTGACATAACTGAAGCAGTTCATCTGCTTCAGGGTAATTTCAGCTATAATGCTTGATAACATGTGAAATATACCATGGAAATGGTTATTAGCCCAAGTACAGGCTAGAACTGATATTGCCTAGAACTGATACTACATCACAGACAGCTTTTTATCTGATTTCCAATTTCTATTTAAATATAATATAATAATAATATATTATTATTATACTGTACTATTATAATGTTACCTGAATATTCTTTCTAACTGCCTTCCTCCGCTCCATTAATTATTAGAAGTTATGAAACATGTCCAACTGGAGAATGGTAAACAGACTGGAAATACATTATATTTTTTTTCTCATTCTGTTTAAGTTTGGAGAAGTATTTAATACTACAAAAATTAGTATTTCCCCAGTTTCTGTAATTAGCATAACATTTATGGTAAACCAACAAAGGCCTCTAACATGTATACTAATGACTAATTAGTGTACATATACTAATTATTTTACCTTGGGATAAGTTACAAAAGGTAATATGATCCTTATTTACATTGGCATAATGAAAAATATAACATTTTAAAAGACAGTTTTTAAAAGTTTCTAGGGCAAATTAAATTAAGATTTCCTTATTTGAAAATAGGGAAAGCTGGGGTAAAAAGAAAAGGCATTCTGACACAATATGTTCTATTTTAGTTTATTTATTTTAGGAAGTCTGAATTTACGACATTAGACTCCATACCTGCAAAAAAATATATTATTATTTCAATCCTTAGCTTCTAGGGTTGCCTCAGGTACTTGTAGGCCTACTTCTATAACTATATCCTTAGGAAGCCATGGTTTAAAATTACTGTACCAAAAGTGAATACACTAATGAAAATACTAGTTGCTAAACAAGCAGTTTAGTTTATCAAAAATAAGCTGCACTAATTCACAGCTCATCAAGAAACAACAACAAAACATAATTAAAATATAATGACTCGGTGTAAACATGTAGCATTCACTTAATATGTTCTCATGTTCAGATAAGACTTGGCCATGAGCATAACTTAAATTATGGAACAATTGGCTTTATCTCGTTGCAAACTGCCATGTAATTTGCTAGAATTGCTATAAAATATATTGTCTATTGTAATTATAATGCATTGTTGGTACTCAAAGCTGAATAAATAAGATTCATCAGCAAATCTGTAAATTGGCCAGAGACCTTATTAGAAGTTGGATAGCTTTCAAATCTGATAAACAAACATAAATAAATAAATTGAAACCAAAACAACATTTAAGATTTGAATATTTGGCTCTGTTTTGTCTCTACGGACATTCCATAGTTGTAGACACTGATTGTCTTTATTGGCAAAACTGGATATGCAGGATTTATTAGTAATGTTGTTATATGTTATGGTTGACATATTCATGCCATATTCTGGAACAATATGGAATATTTAATATGCAGGATGCAGTTATCTCTTCATTTATTTCCTGCTAGCTAAAATCGTAAGTGGCAATTCTTAAGCAAATGTATACAAGAGGGTTTAATCCTTTTGTACTATCTGCAATTCTTTGTATCAGTAGCAATATTAGGAGGGAAAATCTCCCAGTATCTGTAGTTGTGATTCCCCCCTCCCCAAATGTTCTTGTTTCTATGTTAGGATCACAAATCGAGAAGCAAAGGGATCTATCTATCTATCTATCTATCTATCTATCTATCTATCTGTCTATCATACCATTTGTTTATTTATTTATTTAATCTACCATGACCTTGATAAGAGATTCTCTCTTCCGATGTTTCTAATGACAATTTAAAAAATGTAGTTGGAAGGTACTGATTTAAACATCACATGTAGCTTATTCCACAGCATTCTGGTAGTCGAGATGCTGTTACATTCCCAGTTTTGAAACATGAAAAATCAAGCATGAATAATACCAATATATATTATATTGAGTCCTTCGGGAATAGGGCGGTATATAAATTCAACTAATAAATAAATAAATATAGTATTGCTAAAAAAAAAAACATGCCCAAAGAAATTAAGCTACTCATACATTTTCATGCTCACTACCAAGTAACTCATACTTCCATTAGAAAAAGCTTGGCATTTGTAAACAATGTAATTTGATTTTTGACACTTCAGACTCTTGTATTTGTTGTGAAATCTATCTTGCTGATAACATTTGCCCTCAAATAAGCATATACATGGGAAAGGCCCAGAATTTTTTTAAAAAAATATTTAGGAGAGCAAACCAGCAGAACAAGATTATATACTGTAGATCAGGGGTGTCAAACTCAATTTCATTGAGGGCCGCATCAGCATTGCGGTTGCCCTCAGGGGGCTGGGTGGGTGTGGCCTGGGTGGGTGTGGCCTACTGGGTGGGCATGGCTAGAGTGTATGGCCTACTGGGTGGGCGTGGCCAGCTCTACATTGTTCGCATCAAGGGTGCCTATGGGGGCCTGAGTAGGAGTGGGACAGATCTGAGGGTCTCTGGCAGAAGGAGGGTCTCTGGGCTAGGGCAGTGGGGGCCATTCCCTCACTGTTTCCAGGATGGCTTCGTGGGCCACATGAAACCACTTTGCGGGCCGGATCTGGCTCCCGGGCCTTGTGTTTGACATGTCTGCTGTATATGGTGGATTTAGAACTTAATTGTGATGATAAGATTGCATTGATTTAAACATTTGTAGATAGTGTATGTGTCTAGAAATAGTGAAAAGATAGAAAAAATACTATGTTCAGGATACCATCGCAGACAAGTTACAGTGCATAGATTCATAACTGTAATCTATACCTAGTGGTGGGATTTAGCCAGTTCGCACCACTTCGACAGAACCGTAACTAATTTTTTGTTGCCCAGACCCAGAATGGACTTCCAGAAGTGGCATCCACACAGAGAACCAGTTGTTCACATATTTGAATCCCACCACTGTCTATACTTAGTGGCTGAGAGACAATTAAAATAAACATACATTTATTGTTTGAAACCCGAACATACTTGCAAGAAAAATAAAACTATAAACCACAAAAATACATATTTTATACCTAATTTTTCTTCAGACCAAATTTATTACAGGAAAGACTGGAAGCACTGGATAACAAAAGAATTTAAAAGACATGATTGACAGTTTCCTTTATATCTAACCAAATCTAGAGACTAACCATTGTCCCGTGCTATGCTATATTAATTCATAAATTTTCTGATTGAAACCATACTGTAAAGTCTTAACTAAAACTTAATCATTATCTGATTGCATTATTATGCATTAATCCTATTTATAATCTTTCTCTCTCATTTGAATTTAGTACATCTTAACTTTACCAACATTAGATGTTATCAGGCACCCGGCAACTTGATTTTTAATCTCAGCCTGTAGTAATAAATGTAGATCAGCAAATGTTCTGTGCTGTATTGACTGTATGGGGCTTCTATATCTAACTTGCACAGCTTGACAAGTAAGGCCTACTATAAAAAGCCAATATAGAATAAATTAAACCAGATTAATCATGTCCTCTATATATGCAGTTTGCATGCAAATGTTACATTACAAGTACTCCTAAAAGAGAACCAGAATTATGTTGACTCATTCAAATACTTAGTTTGAAATGGGATTTTTATTTGCATGGTTTGGAATAAACATTTACCAAATAAGAATTTTCTTGCACAATCTTTATGCATGGTCACTTTATTCAACACATGCTTCTACTAGTGGGATTATATTTAGAAGAATCATAAAGGGTTTTTCTTGAGTCTATTTGGTCTAGTAAGAACAGCTGTATTTCTGTTATGGCAGTAGAAAGAGAGAACAATGGTGTTTGATAACTTAAAAATAACTTTGATTTAATTCTCATAAAGAAATATCTCTTAAAAAACAAAGCAGAAGTTTAAAAAAATAATCAAGTTTGTGTTACTTTGCCTTTTAAAACATGTGTTGAATTTTGGGCTAGAAATATCTTTATGAGAATTAAAGAACAAAGCAGAAGTTTAAAATTTTTTAATCAAGTTTCTGTTACTTTGCCTTTTAAAACATCTATTGAATTTTGGGCTAAAATTGGTAACTACAAGTGTTTAGGTCTTTGGATTGCCTGAGTTTTTTTATTCTGTTCAATCAAATTTCTCAGAGCATTATGTAGGTCACCTTATATATAAAGGGAATCTGGGTTTCACCAATAACAGCAAAGTTTGGATGCTTTTTCCTGTATTTAATTTTTAAAAAGT
The DNA here is from genome assembly GCF_947247035.1 of Vipera ursinii. Lineage (NCBI taxonomy): Eukaryota > Metazoa > Chordata > Lepidosauria > Squamata > Viperidae > Vipera > Vipera ursinii. The sequence continues at coordinate 71,618,115 of NC_139516.1, read as the reverse complement.
ATATCGAACATGTGATGTGGAAGTGTGAAAAAGTAATTGCCACCCTTAGATTCATAAACTGCTTGCAAGAGCTTTATCTGCAATAACTGCAATTAACCATTCATTGTGCAGAATTTTTGGCTCATTTCCCTGTGGCAAATTGCTTCAAGTTAGTAACATTTTCCAGGTTTTTCCAGCATGAACTGCTTGTTCAAGGTCCCTGCTACTAAATTTTCATAGGATTTAGGTCTGCATTTGGGGCATTTCCCCTAAAATTATTATTTTTTTCTTCATCCATTCTCTTCCAAGCAGGCTTGTATGTTTGGGATCGTTGCCTTCCTACACAACAAACTTGCATGTTAAATTTGGCTGGTGGACAGATGGACTGACATTCTTTTGAAGAATTTTGAAATAATGAAGCAAAATCTATGCTGCATTTAAAGATGACTGCATTCTTCAAACCTTGACATGACATACTTGCCATTTTGTAAGACACTCTTATTATGCATTGTTTGCTTTTTGCCATAGATGATACCTATTACATTTTTTTCTCATGTATTCATAACCCAAAATGGAGGGTTATTCAGCTAGTTTGTGGCAAACTTCAGATGAGTATCAACATTCATATTGAGTAAAAATTTATGCCTTGCTTTTATCTCTTTAAACCGATTTTATTCTGTTTTGCTAATGGTGAGATCATGAACCTTGCATAGCCAATTTAGAAAGGACTGAGGTCCCTGGATGTCCTTTTGGATTCCCATCTCAAAACTATTTGATTCAATATTTATTTAAGAGTAATTTAGTTTAGTTTAGTTTTATTGTATTTGTATACCGCCCTTCTCCCGAAGGACTCAGGGTGGTGAACAGGGCATACATAAAAAATACGAGATACAAAAATTAAAAAAGAATTAAATAATAGCCCAGTTAAAACAGTCGGTAACAATATACAATATAAAAATCCCCATTAAAAATCCCCATTAAAACCCCAACATATCCCCATCAGGCCAGGCCGGCTTGTACAAATAGATGGGTCTTTAGAGGTCTTCCTTATGAAGCCTTCATTCTACTACTTCTTTGATCTTCTCTGGCTAGAATTCTGGAGCTAATCAGTAGCAGTTTTTCTGAGAATTTGTCACCAGAAAAACTGGGGAGGACAGTTTTTTGAATGTGAAACACAGACCCAAATTTCCTTTGTTTCCTTCTGGGAAAAATAATTGCTAAAGATCTTCTTTTCGGTGATATTCTATTCCTTGTTTTACATTGGTATATCTCATATTGTTTTACTGTGCTCAAGAAACAAATGAAGCAAGATCAGACTTTGGAGTTATTGTTCACACAGATTCTTGAGTGTGCTTTATGATGATCAGATAACTTTCAATGACAAAGAGAGGCAGATATTCAGAAAGGAAACAATCCTGTCTTTGAAGAGAACTGCATATTTATAAATTCAAACAGATGCATGTTCAAGGATGATAACATTATTAAAATAGTGTGACCAAAATAAATATTTAAATGTCCTGAACTGAAACTAGAGTAATAGAAAGCAACAATAAAAAAGTTCTTTCTGAGTCAAGGCATTTCTTACTCTGTTTTAATAAGTGTTCAGCATGCGGCAAACTTAGTGCTGAAGTTTAATCCTCTATGTACATATAGTAGTTATTATTAATATATTCATTTGTGGGAGAATGTCAATGTGAATCTAATGGATTTCTTTTGTTATGCTTTTAGGAGTATTTGATGCTTGTATTGTCTTGAATATGGCTCATTCTGTATATGAATAAATGCTGCCTGTACAATTCAGAGCTTGCCATTTTAATATATTGAATATACTTTATGAATGATTAATATGAATTGAAGGTATGTGTATTTTATCATGGATTTCCCATCCCACATTCAATAAATTTATTGCAGAGGTATGAAAAATAGTTTAAGTAATTTCAGATAGTAAATAAAAACAATTTTACTGGTAGACAAAGACTTATATCAGAGAATCTAATTAACAAATTATATACAGGTAGCCAGTTGGAAAGACTAAGATAAAAATCTTTAATAGCTGTTGTGATTAGAAGATGAAATTATTAGATGAATATTACACATATGTTGATTACATGTAGAACTGTCTGAGGTTGTTCTGTGTAGAGATAGTTTATTGATGTTACATTATTTCTGATGGTTGATGGTTTTGATCATATTCTTGGATATGTTTTATTGATCTTCTATTGATATACAATCAATGTTTGAAGACCTTGTCTTATATTTTTAGATAGTTGTATTTTCTTTTCATTTAGTACTAGATCTTTGGGTTTGCTGATTAGGCAATTTTTGGTTTGTGTGCTCCAGTTATTCCAAATGGTTGAAATTAATTTAGATTTCATTTGAAGTTTATCCGGTCCCTTTGGCACCCTTTAATTTATGTGAGTTGTTCCTCTGTTCCTATTCAGTTTTGTCACCCTACAATCTCTGTCCTTTCTGTCTTTTCATTTTTCTTATTTTTAACATTTTAAGTAATTTGCAAGCTGCTCAAATCCACTGAGAATTGTTGTTGTTGTTCTTGTCATTATTATTATTATTATTATTATTATTATTATTATTATTATTATTATTATTATTATTATTATTATTATTTTCCCTGTTGGTGGACTCCAACATGTCATTGATGTAGGGGAGGATTATTTTTGTTGCAAATATTTATGTTGTCGGTCAAGATGATTGCCTTTTTGATGAAATTGAGTGGGTATATATTGTGTCACATAGTTTATTTTTGCTTTCTGTAATCAAAGTATGTTTTTTCAGTACTTTATGACTTTGTAATTCTATGGTCTTTGCAGAGTTCTTTTGTGGGCTGTTGGGTTGTTACAGTAGTGAGATGAGGATGTGTACTGCTTTCATGCTGATGACTATGAGTTCAATTGTTACAGTAGTGTAGTTGTAGTAGTGTACAGTAGTTGTTAAGGTGAGTCTGTCTAGCAAGGGAAGTCTTGTTATTTTTTTCTTTTTGTAAGTTTGATTCCATGAAAAAAAAGTGGTTAAGTTGTATGAGTTTTATAATTCTTTCCTCTGTGATAATGAGAAAGGGTAATATTTATGTAGCAGAGTCATATTTTGGACCAAATTAATGGGAAAGCTATTGTTTCTAGTTATTTCACTACTATTGTAAGTTCTACAGTAAGATGGGAACCCCTGTAGAGTTGCTATAATAAAGAAGAAGAAGAAGAAGAAGAAGAAGAAGAAGAAGAAGAAGAAGAAGAAGAAGAAGAAGAAGAAGAAGAAGAAGAAGAAGAAGAAGAAGTAATAGTTGGAAGGGACCTTGGAGGTCATCTAGTCCAACCCCCTGCTCAGGCAGGAAACCCTATACCATTTCAGACAAATGGCTGTCCAGTCTCTTCTTAAAAACTTCCAGCGTTGGAGCATTCACCACTTCTGGAGGCAGGTTGTTCCAGTGGTTAGTTGTTCTAACTGTCAGGAAGTTTCTCCTTAGTTCTAGGTTGCTTCTCTCCTTGACTAGTTTCCATCTGTTGCTTCTTGTCCTGCTTTCAGGTGCTTTGGAGAATAGCTTGGCTCCCTCTTCTTTGTGGCAGCCCCTGAGATATTGGAACACTGCTATTATGTCACCCCTCTCCCTCCTCTTCATTAAACTACACATACCCAATTCCAGCAGCCGTTCCTCATATGTTTAAGTCTCCAGACCTCTAATAACCTTTGTTGCTCTTCTCTGTACTCTTTCTAGAGTCTCAACATCTTTTTTACATCGTGGTGACTAAAACTGGATGCAGTATTCCAGGTGTGGCCTTACTACTATTGAGCAAGGTACCACCTACACTATACCTGTGCATTTCATTTTTCCTGCCTAAATGTAGAACCTTACTTTTTCACAATTGAATTTCATTTTGTTAGATAGTGCCCAGTGTTTGAGTCTGTCCAGATCCTACTGTATCTTAAGCCTATCTTCTGGAGTATTGGCTATTTCTGCCAGCTTGGTGTCATCTGCAAATTTGATGAGTTCCCCATCGATCTCTGAACTGAATCAAAATGGTGAAGCATAGGCCTGCAAGTTCCATAAACTTTGGTATTTTTATTTTTGTGTGCTCAGTTAGGTTGTATGTACTATGTAGTAGCAGTGAAATCATTTCTTTGGCTAGTTTTGGGTCAATTGATATGAAGAGACCAGAGAAATTATTTGGGCTTCTGGTTTGCGTGCACGGCGCTTTCAGAAACGCAAGGGAGAGCTCCCTCCCTGCCATCCATTCTTTCTTCATTGGAGGACCCTGAAAAGGGTCGAAAGTTGCCCTGCAGGGGCGACCACCATAAGGAGACTCTCCTGCAATTGTGGAAGGGTGGCAGCTTGCCGCTTGTATCTGGAGCAGCTCCTTTTGGCCCCGCCGAAGAGACCGACCATCAACATGGCCAATCACTAAGCCACTCCCTGCCAAAAGCCAAAAGCACCAACTAGCACAACGAAGCACTCTGGAGGACCTGATGAGATTTTTCCTTTGCTATCCCCCTAACTGCCTGCCTGTGTGACTTTTTTTGAAAATTCTTTTCCCCCCCTTTTTTTGTTGAGAAAACGGCTTCTTTATACCTGGGGGAGCAACATTTCAAGCCTTAAAGCGTTGAAGGAAAAAAAACCCAGCTGATTAAACAAAGAAATTAAATAATCTCATTCATACTTACTAAAAAGTTCCTATTTCTGTGGGGATCTACTACCCTATTTTTTGTTTAAGATATGAACTAAGCAAAAAAGAATGGACTAACTATATAAAAGCTTTATATTAATTTGGAAAAAAAGAACTTTACAACTTATTCTATATGCTACTGATGACATCCTATGGCTAAACCTGGAATTGCAAGTAAAACCTTTGCTTATTTTGAGAGCTTATCTTTAAACAGAAGTATGGGAATACCTGGCACTGAAAACAACTTTTAGAAACGTTGGAGGTGGAAAATTACTGACTCTTCTTAAAATAGCCTCCATGGAAGACTTAGCTGTAAATACTAACAAAATGGATGATTATATCCCACCACTTAATTACAAATTGATTTTGGATACAATTTTGGCTATAAGCGAACAAATTAAAGCCAAATTGCATGATAAACCTGATAACTCAAAGCCACCAAACCAAACTTTGACCTTAAATGATGAACTGACAACTCAAAAACAAGCAGAAGTGGAAATCAATACTAAAATAGGAGACTTTAAAGAGCAAAAAACACAGCCTACAGAGAACCTCGAAGTCCAAATTCCAACTTTAACTACAAAACTTAAAAAAACAACAATATCCAAAGAAAGCAACATTAAGAGCGAAGATACCAAAGGCCTCCAAATACAGTATGCTGAGGATTCATCCAATCAAATGATAACAACATTAGCTACTACGTACTACCTACCACAGATGGAAATGGAACAAGATAAAGACCAGACTGAATTTATGACAATCATATCGCAGCAAACATCAAAAACTGAGCTATTAAAGCAATACTTCAATGATTCTAAAGGGGACATTAGCTTGGCAAAACTGTCATTTGGATGGTCTTTGTGGATGCAAATAAGAGGCGGAGGAAGAAAGGGAGACATATTGGAGAACTTAAAAGCACTAAGATGGAAACCTGATTGGCACAAAAAGAAGGCGAGAGTTAGATTTAAAGACCTAGATTTGTCTCTCTCTTTTTTGGGGGTGGGATTTGTAAAGATGGAACTTAAAAAATGTATTTTGATGGATTAAGGAGAATCTTTTGTGTATATATGTATATGTGTGTGTGTGTGTGTGTGTGTGTGTGTGTGTGTGTGTGTGTGTGTGTGTGTGTATATATATATATATATATATATATATATATATATATATATATATATATATATATATAATCTTCAGGTTTTAGATTTTTAAAAGAAAACAAAATTAAGCTTTTGGAATAAAACTGAATTATAGAATTATAATTATAGAATTATAAAATAGAATTTAGAATTTTATAATAGAAGATAGTATTTTATTAACTGTTGAATGGTTAAGACAAAATTCTTTTTTAATAAATTGGTGATTTGTTAAGATGAAAATTAGATTTACTGCTAAATCATAAGAATGATATGTAATGAACAACATAAGTTTTGTAGACAAGAGAATTATTCTTTACTGAAATAGGGAATTGTAGGTTACCCAAAAAGGTTTTTTTTCTGCATATTATGGGCTAGTTTAAAGTATTTTTATTGCAGTTAGGTAAAACTTAAAAACAGGATTTTGATATGTATTAGTCTAATTATATTGAAAACTTTGTTAATTGACTAGCTAAGAACTAGAACTGTATTAACTTAATTACTTTGACTACGTGAAAACTAAGGGAATCAGAGAGGGAATTTCTATTGATGCAACCTGAACTATTTACAAACAACTTGTTATTTGCTACTTTGGATTACCCAAACACCATATTGCTTCATAAATACATGTATATACCCCAACCTTTACCCTTAACCTTTCCTCTACCCTATTCCAAGTTCCCCTTTCCCTACATTCTTTGTTAACCCTATAAAACCAATAAAAAATATTTAAAAACCCAAACAATATAACGATTTCATTTTCTTCTTTAGTTAACTTTTTTTAAGGCTTTTTAGTTGTGTACTGATATGAACAGAACTGTCTACTAAAGGTTGAGTTTCTTTGACCAGATCTTTGTGTAGATTATATGTTATATATTCATGACATAAATATATTAGGTTAGAGTACGATGTTGGATTTATATACTTTAAAATGTCTGGTGAGATCTGGGAAAATAGGTTCATTCCTATTACTCTTTGTTGTTGTTTTTTGTGATTTGTTCCTTTTGAGTTGATGTGCTGAGAGTTGATTTGGCCTTCTAATATTTAACAGAGTTAATAGATATAGTACTTTGGGTAATTATTGTACTCTATCTTTAAGAGAGTATGGTTTATCCTGGTGTTGCCTGGAAGTGTCAGGCAAAAAAAGGCATGTGTAGAGTACAAATTACCTACTTTATTGTTCCCTGCCTATATCACAGGAATCTTCTCAGATTTGCAACTTCCCTCTTGTAAAGAATAGATTAAGATGAACAGCATTCAAGGGAGTTCAGATTTTGCCCTCTTATATTTATTATCTGGACTAATTCCCTGTTTGACCCCTCCTCCCAATAGGCACAGTTGCTTTCCAACAGGAAGGACTATAATAGTTCTGTTATTTTTCAGATTTTGATTCTAAGAAGGTATTTTGAAATGGTAGTGGATCAAATACAGTATCTGCCTGCAGTTTGCTAAATCAGATTCCTATTTTTCCCAGGGTGTGGAAGATTGTAGAGATGAAAAAAGGTGACGATCAGAAGCAGTAACAATGGTAGCCACCACTATCCTGCTGAGTATCAGTAGAGAGACTAAGGGAATATTGGCAGATGGCCTCAGTTGGAGACTCTATTTCAGAAGAGAAAAATCTAAAATACTCTAAAGAAAGTCCATTGCATATATTTAATTTTTCTATTTTTGGGTGTGCAAGTTTGTTAAAAATTATGTGTTAATATAATAGCATAACATATTTATGCTATCTGTTAAATCCAAGATGCTATTTCAGTTTAATTAAAAAAGCATTTTATTTGCAGATAGTCATCCTGATTTCAGTAGAGCATAAATGGGAAAAATAATTATTTAGAACATCTTTAGACAACTATTTTCCTTTATAACAATAATGTCAGTACTAGCATCTAAAGAAGAGTTAAAAGCTAGCAATAAGAGCAAATAATTTAGCAAAGTGCTTCAGAAGACATGCTAGTTATTTATCAGGTACTGTGTAAATAATATTTATTTATTTATTTATTTTATTTATTAAATTTTTATACCGCCCTTCTCCCGAAGGACTCAGGGCGGTGTATATAGATAGATAGATAGATAGATAGATAGATAGATAGATAGATAGATAGATATAGATATATATAGATATATACATAGTGCAGTTATTTACTTTCTAGCTTTATATAATTCCTTTTCTTTTTGTCTCTCAAATTACTTATTCAAAACATTAAAATAATTCAGACACGTTTTATTTTTAGTGTTGATAGATGATCCTTCCAATATGTTCATGAACTATTACGCTAAAGTAATTTGCCTTTGTCTCAGTATATCTATTTTGTGAAATAATTTACATGTGCAAAATGAGATGTTCATGGGGACATGCAAAGTACATCATTTACGTGTGTTAAATATATTTTATAAATGAAATTGCATGCATGAAAACAGTGGACCCTGAATTAAAATCTGTTAATGTTAGTGCATTAGAAGTTTTGGACCACCTTGATCTGGAAGAGTAGAAGTTTTCAACCCTTATGTAGAAAAGGATGGTGTCAACTTGTATAATCTTTGTCTCTTCCCTTATATACTTGTTGATTATAGATCAGTGTAGTCAGTGCTTTTTCTCTCTCTAAAAAAAAAAGGTGCCGGAACTCTCATCTTGGCGGGCACAGGAGGCGGGGGGGGTAGTGCTGCTGCGGCAGGCTGCCCCTCGGGCCAGAGCGGGCGCGCCTGGTGCTGTGGGAGCAGTGGGGCCCACTATATATGGCGGGGCTGTGCAAGCTACATTAATTGAACATATGGAACACATCACAAATCAGATTCCTCTTTAATGCACTATTCCTTTGCGTGACCATAGGACATTTAGAAATGCAATTATGTTCTTATGCTACCAAAGCATTCTTCCTTATCTTCCTGTTACATTGATCACCATAAAAATACTCAAGGTCTCCTGAGATAAGATAGAATAAGTATGGTATTTAAGGAACGCAATAGAAAGCATTCACAATGCACAATGTATTTAAATTTCATTTTGTTTGAGGCAACTTCTTATAAAAGAATTGCCATTAATTTGTTTTAATAAAATAATTTAAATCAATTTTTCACTTGATTTCAAATTAAATGAATTATATTGGTTGACAATGAGATTTTTTTAGTACAATTTCCAAATGCAATAAACTGGTTTTAGGTATATGTGTGCACTAATTATTTCAACACCAATACATTTTAATAATATTCTATTTGAAAATGAATGCAAATGCAAATTATACAAATTTTTGTGCAAAAATAAAACAAAATAACAGATTTAAGAGCTGTTATCATTAGTTATCCTTAGATAAAAAATAATTCCATCATCCAAAACTTTGTTATACTGTATTTAACGAACAGATGCTTTGGGATTAAAAAAAAAGACTGACTACATTTGATTGTGTATCACTATGGCATTAAAACAAAATTCAAACAGTGTATGAAAAATAAAGGTTCCCTAAACGTCTGCTGGCTATATCCATACATTTTCCTTGATAGCACTCTATTGCCTTTTTTAAAGCATTTTGTTCAACTTCCCAGCTTAAAAAAGGCAAGGTGTCCCGCACCAGGAGCTGAAAGTTTGTTTAAGCAGGTTGCTAGGCAACCTGTTCACACTCGGCCCTTCTTACCCTCTCACTTTTGAATTAGCCCGTACAGAACGTGTTTCCTTCAATTTGAGCCATCTGAAGGCCCGTCGCTGCGATGCATTCTGCTGCTCTGCAATCTGGCTGCCTCATTGGTGTGCTGCTGAGGAGAATTTGGCTCTCTGGAACAGTTTCCTTCAGCTGTGTGTGTGTGTGTGTGTGTGTGTGTGTGTGTGTGCAAAAAAAGGTGCCGGAACGCCATTCTGAGCGTTCTATGGGGAAAAAAGCCCTGAGTGAAGTTAATGGCTGCCTGTCTGTCATGGTGCATTACACACAATTGGTGGGGCATGAAAATCACAGCAATTTTTTATGTGAACTAAGGCAATTTTCAATTTAAAGCAAAACCTTCTTAATTGCTGCTCCACAAAATATCCTGCTGATATCTGCATGGTTTCTTCCCTGCTGTCTGTTAGGAAGACCATTAACATGTAGCTGTTCCAGCAAGCCTTGAGGGTTGAGATGTGAGACTGTTCCCTCCAGTAATGGAATATATTTTAGCCAACAATGAATGTTCTCAATGTTGTATTTATTATGTTTGATGTTCATATGGTTTGATTTTTAATTCTGTATTTTAATCTGTTTTGCATACTGCAGGCTGAGAGGTCCTTGGTACTCTCTGAGCTTGGTTGCTTTCTTGCAGATGTTTCATTATCCAAACTAGGTAACATCATCAGTGCTACTAGGGAGTGGGGCTTGTTCTCATTTTATATTCTATTGGCTTGCCTTATCAGTGATTGTGGGATATATGCCACTACAAGTCATTGACAGTCAGAGTTAAAGGTACCCCCACACATGCATGCTAGTTGTTTCCAACTCTAGGGGCTGGTGCTCATCTCCGTTTCAAAGCCAAAGAGCCAGCGCTTGTCCGAGGACATCTCTGTGGTCTTGTGGCCGGCATGATTAGACACCAAAGGCGCACGGAATGCTGTTACCTTCCCACCGTAGTGGTCCCTATTTTTCTACTTGCATTTTTACGTGATTTCAAACTGCTAGGTTGGTAGAAGCTGGGACGAGTAACAGGTGCTCACTCTGTTACGTGGCACTTGGGATTCGGCCCCCCAAACTGCCAACCTTCTGATCGACAAGCTCAGCATCCTAACCCACTGAGCCACCACGTCCCTGTGAGTTACTGAAGGGCAATTAATTAATTAATTAATTAGTGGGAGGGAGACCTTGAACTATGTATAATAAAAGCAGAACAAACTTTTTCAAATAATAATGAATAAAAACACAGATACCCATTTTGATTTGATTGCAGTGACTGAGAGAAGTGTATTCATGTTTCCATCAGTGTTGTTTAGCCATAGGTCAAGATATTATCTGACTTACATACACAGTTCAGAGCCAGACAAGGATTGTATACATGTATTTGTGACACAAAGAAGGAACCCCACTCAGACCCATAGTCAGCTCCATAGGCTCACCTCTACAAAATCTAGCCAAATTTCTTGCCAAACAACTACAGCCTTATGCAAATTCCATCACCTCACACGTACAAAACTCATTCCAATTCATAGAGATCATAAGTAAACTAAACTTACAGCCCTGTGACCTACTTGTGAGCTTCGATGTTGTATCCCTCTTCACCCAAGTGCCAATCAAAGAAGCCTTGACAGCTATCCTAAATAAATACAACCCCCCAAAACACATCCTAGATCTGACCAACCACTGCCTATCTAACACATACTTCATCTACAATGGACAATGATACAAACAAATGGAAGAAGCACCCATGGGATCACCCCTGTCACCTGTCATCGCAAACCTCTACATGGAACACTTTGAAACCCTCGCTCTAGAAAAATCCAACCACAAACCCAAACTCTGGCTTACATACGTAGATGACACCTTCATAATCTGGCCACACGGCAAAGAAAAACTGGATGACTTCCTCATACACCTCAATAGCCTACACCCCAAAATACAATTCACCATGGAAACAGAAGCTAACAATCAACTTCCCTTCCTTGATGTCTTAGTCTACAAGAAATCCAACGGCTCCCTAGGACACACTATCTACCATAAAAAAACACACACAAACCGCTATCTGAATGCACTCTCACACCACCACCCAGCACAGATCAACTCCGTAGCCAAGACACTCATCTCCAGAACAAAACACCTAGCTGATGAACAACACCTAAAAACTGAACTACACACTCTCACTAATGTACTAACAGCCAATGGATTCCAAAGAAACACGATTACCAACTTAATCCGAAGAGAGACACCCACAAAAACCCAAGACAGAGAACAAGAAAATGGCAAAGCCCTCCTCCCATACTTAAAAGGGACCACAGACAGAATCAGCAAGGTCCTCCAAAAACACAACATCAAAACAGCATTCTACACAGACAGAAAAATATCCACCATCCTAAGAAACCCCAAGGACATAATTGGGTTAGAAAACCAAGGAGTATACGAAATCCCATGCACCACCTGCCCCACCACATACATCGGACAGACCAACAGAAGAATAAGTGCACGCATTGAAGAGCACAAAAACTCACTCAGAAAGGGAGAACAAACTTCATCCCTGGTCCAACACTTTGAAGCCACGGGACATGAAATTGATTTTAAAAAAACCAAAACTATCGCCAAAATTGAACATTTTAACAACAGAATAATCAGAGAAGCCATTGAGATAGAAAAACGCCCCCACAGCATGAATAAACGAGATGATACCTCTCGCCTACCAGCCATTTGGAAACCCGCCTTGATTGACAGACGAGGCCCAACCACCAAGAATGATACCAGACCCAAACTCATGATAACATCACATGACATCACCACCACACAACCATTCAAAAAGCAAATCCGAACCCACAACGATAAAGACACACAACCACAAAACAGAAACCTAACTACAGCTGCAACATCAGCCACTTTAAACCCCTCCAAACCACACAATAAGCAAATTGACACCCACTATAAAAACATGGCACCACCACAAACACGAAGCCGAACAAAAGCAGCACAACTCACCAGCTCAGGTCTGGAGCTGGCAGCTGAGACCAGCCCATCCACTCAGAACACCCCCCCACCGAATCAGAACACACCCACCATTCAAAACACACTCCCACCCAATCAGAACACACTTGGTCCCCTACCCAATCAGAGCACACCTCCACAGAACACACCCCCTCTGGCAGTTTAAAAAAGAGGAACAAACAGCCACATACTTCTCCCAGAAGAAGGAAGCTAAAGCCACCAGCCTGATTATGACGGATGGGATTCCGTCGAAACGTTGCGCCTACACCTTTAGTTCTACGCGGGGAAAAACCCGAAAAACCAAGGATCCACATACAGGCACCCGCAAAAACCTCAGAAAACATATATATATATATGTTTTCTGAGGTTTTTGCGGGTGCCTGTATGTGGATCCTTGGTTTTATATATGTGTGTGTGTGTGTGTGTGTGTATGTGTGTGTGTGTGTGTGTGTGTGTGTTGATCATCATTGCTTGCTTTTTAAAAAAATCAGTGGCATTGCATGCATGAGGACAGAGGGAGTTTTTAATACCTTCATATCTCTTTTCAGTACTTTTAAAAAATCTCTGCAAGTGTAATAAGTGTAATATAAAGCCTTCTGAATAATTGATTTATTGTATCAGCATTGTAATCTAGCAATAGGATTAAACTAAATAAGTCATTATTAACCACACTTACAGTTAGATTTAATATGAAAATTGCTGTTTGAATAAAGCATTCAGCATTCATGCTAAGAGTATCCCAAAAACTTATTTTTAAAAAATTAGGATTAGAATATAGAATAAAAACTTGTTTTCAGTTTTACAGATCTGGTGCAGAAATAATTTTGATTTTGAGATACATGTCTTTAAATTTTGCAGTTAATACAAAAAAGTGAATTAACTGTAACTACTACTATTCTTCCTAATTCAGAGTACGGGAGCAATAATAACACACTATAAATTGTGAACTGTCAATTAAAGCAAACCCATGATGACACTGACAGCTTGCATTTTGTTGTCCTCCCTGGTTTCCATTGCCCCGCTGACTCTTTGCAACCACCTTCAAAGATGTGATCTGCTTCTACTGCAATATAAAATATAAGAACTTTTTGCTCTTCGTAAAATCTTTGATACAATTATATTACTGCTTTATACTACTTTAACATGGAAGTGTCTATTTAGTGCAGTTGAACTTAACTCAAAGCAGCCTTTACCTTTCTAATATTTTGCCATTCTCCATTCATTCTATACAGAAGTCCTATGTTTTATAATTGCCTTTTCTTTGAAAAGCCAATTAACATAACAATGAACTGAACAGTTCTTCTATCAAATAAGGTCTTTATATTTTGACAGGGTCCTTAACTGCATAAAGCCAGTATCTACCATTTTATATATTCAGCAATACCTCTGTCCTTTCCAGTCATTTCTGATCCTACATTTGTTTTAACTTCCTTCACTTTTTTTCAAATCCCCTTTTATAAGGAATGGTACTTCATAGGGATGAGTGAAAACTTCATTGGGTTTGTATTCTGAAGGATATTCCTGTAATCGGCAAGCCTCTTTTATGTGCATATTGCAGCATCTTGAAATTGTACTGAATCATACAATCTCACAAAGGCTGAATTTACTATAGTTTACTCTCCCTGTCTCAATATAAACTAGCTGCGTATATCAATTAGAAAATAACACACTTTGAAATTGGAACACAAATGTCCTTGGAGCCATATCACATTATGACATGGCATTCTTCCCAGAAAACACTGTATGGGTCTGTGAAGCTATGTTACCCTTGTCCTTCAGAGGACTGATATATCACTGCATAGACCAGAATGTGGCTTCCATTAATCATAGGGCATGAGACTGAAAGTGCTGGAGACGAAAAGTAGAAAACAGAGTCATTGGGTCATATACTGATTATTTTGTTAACACTTTTTAAGTCTTTAATTCTTAGTTCTTTAACTCCGAAATGAAGGGAACAAATTTAGGTTCCAAATCTTGAAACAGAGATGAATTAAAGTAAATGTACTCTTAATTTTGTTAAGAGGGGCAATAGGTGTATATAAATTACCAAGAATGATTCATACACTTGTGAATCATTAAATCATATTCATTAAATATCTTTTAATATTGCAATCTATATGAGAACCAGTGTGAGATAGTAGTTATGGTATTGGATCAGGAGCAGTCTTAGGTTTTATTTATATATTTATTGTTGGGGTTTGTATTAGGGTTTAAGCCATCCAGAGTCATCATGAATGAGTTGAGCTGTCATATAAATTTTATAAATAAATAAATAAATATAATAAATATAATATTGGAAAACATCTATCTGCCAAGCTAGACACGCTTGATAGATTCCTGTCTTTCAAGTGAAGATACCTACATCTGCAGTAGATTGATTCTTACTGATAACTATAATTAGAATGCAGTAATTTAAAATACCTGATTAAGTATTTTCCATTCTAGATTCATAGACAAACCATTCTTTTTAAGAAGTGTTTATTTTTAAGTAAACATTTTATCATATGTTAAAAGTATTTCATAGGTTTTTTTTAAAAAAACAGAATGACATATAAGATTTTGATGATGACATTCTTTGTTTCTCAAATTTTTAATGTTTAAAATGGTTTTGATATTTATCACATTTGTGCTTTTAATAAGCTTATTATGCAGGAACCTCCAGTATAACATCAATAATATGTTTTGTTAGTGTGATTGTAAATTATTTTTAGATTTCTATTTTATTAGAATTAATATACTTGTTTGTAGACCAACAAAGTCAACTATTATTGGCAATAAAAGAGCATAAATTTATAACATTGTGTGCTTGTCTGGAAAATATATAACATTTCACAGAACAGTTAATGGTTTGTATTATATTAATAACAAAAATAATTCACTAATATAATTAAACTATAATTCTTTATTTTATTAGCTCTATTCCCATTGATGTAAACTGCACTAGGATGTTTCTTGAGACAGTACTGTGGGTATGTATGCCTGCATAAGTAAAAGCAAATCTATTGGATTCAGTATAGCTTATTCCTGCTGAACTGGTTATAGGATTTTCATTGCCTACCTGAATTATATGTGCTGGGTAACATTACCTTATGCATGCATATTTTTTTGATACCATACTGGATATAAAGGTAAATTGCAATATATAATTTTCAGAAAGAGTGTTCATGTGAATTACCATCTTAAATTTACTATGGAATCTTAAGAATACAGTACAGTGGTCCTTGACATTTCAGATACAGCTTTTAAAAAGTTCAGATCTCCAGAAAAGGAAAAATGTAGCCCTATAAACTAAATATTTTCATTGCCATGTGTGGAAGCAGAATTCCTAAGGCCACCAATGGGAAGTTTTCAGATCTTTCTGTATTTGCAATAATTAACAGTAATGCAACAGTGTTGATTTTAGAATTTGAGCAAGATATTGCTGGTCATTAACCGAATAAATATTATTGAGTGAATTTAATCACAAAAAATAATTTCTGAAATTTTATTTGTTATTTATAAGCAGTTTACATATCTGGTATTATCGATAACAAAGTTTAATATATTATTTTACTAATTAATTAATCTCCTGGTGCAGTGATGTGAAAAAAACAGACATCTTCAATGCCTTACAAAAGGCCAACAGGGTCATGGTCATCTAAAGGTATTGATGTTCTACAGAGCAGATAAAGTGACAGAGAAGGCACACCTCCTGAGTCAGATCAGATGATACTGCTTCATGGATCCCAGAATATGGCCACACTGTTGGATCTTTTAAGGTTAGGAGAAATAAATAGAGACAGACGGTCCTCCATATAGTGTACCCCTGTGCTCCTGTACCTGAAAGCCTGTTGGGATTTGATGAAGCTTATGAGGTAAGGACCTCCCAGGGTGTACCCATAAGTCCCTGCCACACTGCACTGTGGATCTGCTATAGCTTCCAAGCCAGGACAACTATTTTAGAAACAAGTGCAATTAGCACACAAGGTAGATTTGTACAAACTTTCATGGTTTTTTTAACAAGATCTGAAGGCCTAGAAGGATTTTGAAATTGCATACTAGTAAAAATCTAGGAGAGTATTATTCCATTCAGAATTTAATCTCCACAACCTGAAACCCATAGCAGGTCAATATTGTTAGGATGTAGGGTAAGCCTCTTCCTTCTCATCTAGGTCCACACAGCCACCAGGCATTGAGAATCTTGACAACATAGAGATGTGTAACTGGCTATCATCAGCAAACTGCAGAATTGTCAGCCCAATCATATGACATTGCATAAGATGACTTGACTAATATATGCCTCATAGAATGTGTTAATGTTATTATTTATTTTAGGTAGGTAAACTTGTAAAAACAGTCCCTATCTTTAGATATAGCTTTTAAACATTCTAAAATATTTCCTTGTCTTGCATTTGATATGAATCACTACATTACATCTGTAAAAATTATTTGGACTTTTAAAAACACCATTATTTAGATTTAGTTTTTTTTTACTTACATAGTTGCCTGGTTGAAATACAGTATATGAGTCTGTTAAGGCAATATGCTGTAAATAAATCTCCTGAATTCTCTTTTTTGCAACAAGCCATACATCCAACAACAACAAAAGGATTTTGGATAAGTGGACAGTGTCATTTTCTTATTCATATTGTCTGGATCACTGCCTGCTGAAATTGAACTAGATGCTTGAATACATTGCTGCTTTGAAGTATGATAAGGAACAATGTTTGCAAGGCTGAAAATGTGCTAAAAAGTCTCCTGGACAAAAATGCTTTTGTGTATGTATGTATATGTATATATATATATATATATATATATATATATATATATATATATATATATATATATATATATATATATATATATATATACACACACACACACACACACACACCACACTTTACTCTCCAGTGGTCATAGATAATCTAGCATAGTATGAAAAAAATATTGGCTTTGCTCTGGTTCCTGACCACTCTTTATCTTTTAGGTCACCAAAAAAAAAACCTTGCTGGGGGATCTTGGACAGTCACTCTCTCTCAACCCAAAGAACTTGACAGGGTTGTTGTTGTTGTGGAGAAAATAGGAGACGAAGTAGTATTAGATACACTTGCCACCTTGAGTTACATATAAAGTAATAAAGGCAAAATACAGATCCAATAGGTAAATAAGTAAATAATGTTGACTGTTTGACCATTGGATTCCATCTGACTTCCAGACACTGGAAAGTTGAATGGCTTAGAAATATATTTTTCGATATTTGAAGATTGTCATTCATAATCATTTTTCCTGCAAATAAATTCTATGGGACTTCTGAGTCAACACAGAAAATGCTATTCATATTAAATATAAGTTGTTTAAAATATATCCAGAAAATTGTAATCTCAATAGGTATCAAAAATATTGACTGAGAACCCTAAAAAAATACTGGGGTACAAACACTTATGACAGACTTGAGTAAGATATTTCACAAGGAGAAATAATATCAAATGAACCAGAAAGTGAGGAGTGATGTATTGAGCAGAAAAACATGTGAGGATTAGAAAATCAAGAAAAAACAACAACCAGGAAGTTTAATCATAATAATAATATTAATAATAAGTTGGAATGGACCTTGGAGGTCATCTAGTCCAACCTCCTGCTCAGGCAGGAAACCCTATACCATTTCAGACAAATGGCTGTCCAGTCTCTTCTTAAAAACTTCCAGTGTTGGAGCATTCACCACTTCTGGAGGCAGGTTGTTCCACTGGTTAATTGTTCTAACTGTCAGGAAGTTTCTCCTTAGTTCTAGGTTGCTTCTCTCCTTGACTAATTTCCATCCGTTGCTTCTTGTCCTGCTTTCAGGTGCTTTGGAGAATAGCTTGACTCCCTCTTCTTTGTGGCAGCCCGTGAGATATTGGAACACTGCTATCATGTCACCCCTCTCCCTTCTCTTCATTAAACTACGCATACCCAATTCCAGTAACCGTTCCCTATATGTTTTAGTCTACAGTCCCCCAATCATCTTTGTTGCTCTTCTGTGTACTCTTTCTAGAGTCTCAACATCTTATTTACATCACGGTGACCAAAATTGGATGCAGTATTCCAGGTGTGGCCTTACCAAGGCATTGTAAAGTGGTATTAGTACTTCACGTGATCTTGATTCTATCCCTCTGTTAATGCAGCCTAGCACAATCATATATGTGCACAAAAGCTACCCCCTGTTTGACTATAAAGTGAGGGAAGAGATGATGTCTAATGAACAGAATGTATGGGAGTCTAAAAAATATAATTATATGTAATCACTTTTTTCTCTTACTTGTTCATATTGGCTGACATTTTTCCTGAGTCCAACTCAGTACCTGAAATGAACAGGGTCAAAAGTGTATTCAAATAGGAAAAAATTAGATTGTTTTCATCCCCTGTGCATATAATTTAGGGATTCATCATTAATCCCTATCTTTGCTGCAAAGCAAAACTGGACGACATGAGTTTAATAAAAACTTACAAGTCTGTCTTGGCTCCTAATATGAGGAAATAAGAGGCTGAAGGGTGCAGGATTCATGTTAAGAAACATGCCAAGGGATAAAATATCAAAAAGAAAAGGATAGATTACCAATAGAAGAGAATATTTGTAGCTTAGTTTTGAATTGTGCTTGGTGGCATTGATGATGTATCTGGTTTGGTAATGAAACATCTACAAGAAAACAACCAAGCTCACAGATCACCAAGGACCCCAAAGGATAAATTAGTACGACACTCCTGTAATTTGTACTATACACACAATCCCTCTCATCTTCTCACATATATAAGAGTTAGCAAAGAATATATCATTTTGGATACAGATATTATGTATGATTCTTTTAAAAACAAATTATTAAAAGTATATTGGAATGCATTTATGTATTAATGGTCTGTCAACATATGTTCAATGATACCGGTTGTTGCTGTGTAAACAAAGGTTGTCTAAACAAATTGAACTCTGCCTTCTGTCCTTTTAAACTGGGAGATGAGTAAGGCAATATAATGCACTCAGTTAAATATTTCTGCATATTTTATTTTATTACTTCGTTTTTGGCTGTAATATTAGGTGAGATATTTTCTTTGGCTTATACCAGGGGCAGGCCACCTTGCCTCTTTTATGGCTCTTTTATGGCTGGCTCAGGAATTCTGGGAGTTGAAGTCCACGAGTCATAAAAGAGCCAAGGTTGCCTACCCCTGGTGAAATGTCTTTACAAAGACAAGAGCAAGACTGTAGGCAAAGGTTCATAAGTTTATTCGGTTCAGCTCCGGGCAGCTGACTGTCAAAACAATCCCGGCTTTTATAGAGAACTGTCAAACATTTCAACCAATCAGGTAACAGTATTTTTCCCGCCACTCGGGCAACAGCCAATCGACGAGCGGCAATCTGACAGCTCGGCGACTGTCGGGGAATTCCCCTCAGCTGAGCGTTTGGCTCGGTTCGGAGGACCAGATTGTGGACTGCCGCTTTGACAGTTCCGGGAACTGTCAAATCTGGCACGTGCGTATTTGGTCCCGGCAGCCCGTTTGACAGCTGTCATCGGGAATGGCGGCCGGCGAGGCAGCGCGCGTGCGCTGTTGCTTCTGGCAGCCATTTGACAGCTGTCAACTGTCAAAAGCCTGCCGGGCCGGTGCTTAACTTGCTGTTTAGAATCCCCGGGTTTCCAGATATGATTCACCCGGCTTATACAATATCCTGTTATATAAATTTATATATAGCATTTTATACCTAAATGTTTTCTAATGCTGCATCTCCTTAAGGGTTTGCTGAGTTTTTGTTACAGAAGGAATTTAACATAAATAAATGCCACCTTAAAAGGATTCTAGGCAGAATATTAAAAAGGGTATGCATGTATGTGTATGTACAGTATATCTATGTGTGCATGTGTGTGTGTATGCATTTGTGCATGCATTTATTCTCCATGCCACTTTCCCCCCATTCAGTGAATTTGATGGAGGCCACAGATATGCCCCATTAATTCCTTTACTATGACCATCTGGATTGTTCCTGTGTAATTTCTCTAGGTGTTTTGAAAACCAATTTTTATTTGGTTGCTCCTACTGTTCTTGCCAGAAACTCACCAGGCAAAATTGAAAATCTGATTGTTCCCATTGACAAATATGGTAGGGCTTGGCCTTTAAAACTGGTTTGTCCTCTGCTTTATTTAGCAATCCTAAATACTTTCATCTCAGGATCTGCACCATTAAGCTTTAAATTTATTCCAGCCCTTACAGAGTTATCTGAACTGAAGATGTTCCCCATTGGTATTTGGATATTATTGAGAAAATGGAAACATTTATGCAAATCGGTGCATTTTGTTTCTCAGTATGTAAATTTTTATTTTTGATGCCTCTAGGACATATCAGAATAAATACTGAAAAGTTAAATGCTATCTTTCTCTTGCCTTTCTTTATAATACATTTTCTGTGTACAAATACTATTCTTAAGAGCTAGAATTTTGTTAGCATGTTTTTGCACATCATACAATAGTGCTAGCTATTCAGCTGTTCAGTAATTGATCAATTTCTTTGTGAAATCCTTTTTCTTCTTGCTTTCTCTTTGCTTTCTGTTATACTGAAATTTGTATAACGAGTAAGCTTCAATTTGACAAAAATAGTTTGCATATTATAATTTGATGCATTATATCTTTCTTTTTTAAACTAGATTATGTTAATGATGTTTATGTTTCCACCAGAAAAGTCTGTTAGCTGTCCTTTTTACCAATGGTTATTCTCGTTTTCAAAGCTTTGTTTTGCATATCTACTATGTATGCTTATGGCAGAGGACATCCCATTGAAGTCAGTTGCAGACACTCCTGGGTAGACATGCTTAGAATTAGACAAAGTATTCTCCTGGTTTTTAATGGATACCCTTTCTAAACTCTCCCCATTTCCTCTCCAGGCATAATTTCTTTTTAAATATTAAATTGCAATTTAGTAGAATTGTTATTTATAAAAACCCAACATATTCAATATCACTTTAATAAATATTTTTTGTTGTTGGCTTTCTTCTATGAAATCAAAATAAGATTTGCTTATCTGACTGCAAGTCAGTTACCTTCTCTTTCATCTGCCTTTGAATTTGCCAAGCAATTTCCTTTCCTTGCTAAAGATAACTAAACACTTTCCAAAGCAATCCATTGAGACTGTGCATGGCATTGGAAAGCATGCTTCACAAAGCATCTTAGCACAAGCAAACACCTTAAAATAGTTAAGCCATTCAGCTAGCTTGGGACCTGTTTCAAGAGCTTTGTTAGCCTTTACATGGATGCATGCATGCACTAACAAAACTTTTGTTGCTGAGGTGAATCCAGAGATGTCTAAGGAAAGTTCTTGAAGCTGCAGGGCCAAACTTCCTAAGGATACAGTTCCTTCAGGGCTTCAGATTTTTTTTCATAGTCGTGAAACTTAAGATCAATCAGTATGTCTTCAACTTGGGGGAGATCAATGTTGGAGTCTTTCCTAGTACCAAATCTCCAATCCTCATTAGTTTCCCATCAGCCAACAATTTTCAAATCTCCTTCCATATTCATTTTGTTATCCTGTGAGCTGCCCAGCATTGCTCGGAACTGAGTAATGCCTAAATCATATAAATCAAATAAAACATAAATTAATTTTCTTCTGATAATATCTGCTATAGGGACTGTAGCATGAATGTAGCAGCAGTATAATGTAACTTCACTCAACTCAAGTATAAAATATATACTTTTAGATTTTATTTATATTGTATTATTTGTATTTCAGATTTTAGTTATATTAAATTTTCTGATCTTATTTTTCACACAGTGATTAGGCAACTGTCCTTTTCATTGTGTGGAGGTTACAAAAAGAAATTATATCCTTGTAATTCATCCAAGACAGCTGTAGAATTCACAAGAGCTTTTTTAGAATTAAAATAACATTACTTATTTTTTTACATAAGACACTGAAACCTTTAACTACTTTAACTATTATTATGGCTAAGGTGGTAAGTTAATCAGTTAAGTTAATTGTAGTAAAATAGATAACATATATGGTGATTAGATTTGAACAGGACAACCATATATGACCTTTAAAAATTCAGACAGCCACTAGAGAGAAGACTTAGAATATGCTACATATATTTATATTTATTAAACTTATATACCGCCCTTCTCCCGTAGGACCCAGGGCGGTTCACAAGGCAATTAAAACAACATTACAATACAAAAATTAATAGCAATTAAAATAGATTAAATTTTCCTTAATTAAAATCTAAAACCCCTATAACTCTGATTAAAAACCCAATTACAATAAGTTAAAAAATTAAAAAATCCTCAGTCCTGGCCGGAAAGCTCAAAGAGCCAGGTCTTCAGGTCCCGGCAGAACGAACGAAAATCAGGGGCAGTCCTAAGCTCTACGGGTAACTGGTTCCAGAGGGCAGGCGCACCCACAGAGAAGGCCCTCCCCCTGGGTGTTGCCCACTGGCAATCCTTTGCCGGTGGCACCCTGAGAAATCCCTCCCTGTGGGAGCGCACAGGACAAAGGGAACTTGATGCCAGCAGCAGGTGTTATAGGTCATCACCAGCACCTTGAATCTCACCCAGAGGGCAACCGGAAACCAATGCAGCTCGCAGAGCAGAAGTGTTATATGGGAGTATCGGGAAGCCCCCATCACAACTCGCGCGGCTGCATTCTGCACCAGTTGAAGCCTCCGAGTGGTCCTCAAGGGCAGCCCCATGTAGAGAGCATTGCAGTAGTCTAACCGGGAGGTCACGAGCGCATGAGTGACTGTGCGCAAGGCATCTCGGTCCAGATAGGGCCGCAACTGGCGCACCAGGCGAACCTGGGCAAAAGCCCCCCTGGTCACGGTTCCTATATGATCTCCAAGGCTGAGCCGCGAATCCAGGAGGACACCCAAGTTGCGAGCCCTATCAACAGGGGGTAACACCTCACCCCCCATCATTAAAGATGGAATAGAATGGTTCACTCGAGATGCCTGTACGCACAGCCACTCATTCTTGGCAGGATTGAGTCTGAGCCTGTTTCTCCCCATCTATGTCAGCCATCTGGTGGTTGTGTTTTTGTAGTTCAGATATGACAGACTTAAAATTGAGCAAATTGTTTTTGTGATATCTGCTAAATAGAATTACATGGATGTTAAGAATATCTTTTAAAGAAAAACAGAATATGGAAAGAACTAAAGAGACTAGAAGAAAAAATGCGATATTCCCATCCTATGGTTAGAAGTACAGAATATGCAATTGCTATGGCTTTAAAATGATCTTTGAAGAGACTAAACTAAATCAGTCACTGTATTTTGTTGAGATTATCAACTTTTGATTCATTCTTTATTGAGGAGACAAGAAAAAAAAGCAACAGATAGTCTAAAAAAAGAAAGCCAAACTTTTTCTTACTAATTACTTTTTAAGACTTACAAACTGCCTCACTTCAGAGGCTGATTTACAATTATTTTTGTAATTGTTGCAGCAGTGTATTTTTCTAATTTTGTTTAATACTTTAATTTGCAAATTAAAACTTGCATACTTTTAATTTGAGAAGTGAAAACAAGTTATCAAATGCTAATATTGGAATTTTTCTGAACTTCTCTTCTGGATTTTATATCTGACAAAGCCACTTTTGAAGATAATTCATCTTGCAATGCCCACAGTTTTATTATTTTCCATAGTCTCCTTCTATCTTTCCTTAAGATATAAAGAAATAAAATTCTTTTAAATTAGTTCTTTTAATTACCAGTTCATTACTTTGGTAATATTTTCAGAAGTGAAAATAACATATTGATTTAAGTTTTCAGCAACTGTTAATTGCAAAATGTTACATAGCTCTTTATCAAGCTGTTATACTTCATGCAAGTCTGGTATAAACAAGTTGGAAAGATTAATGTATCATTAATGTGTTAATAAATTACCTAATGGGGAACACAAAGTTAGTTGTCTCCTACATCTCATTTCATAGTGGCATATCCATCAAAGATAGCAATTGTAGCAATGAACGGTAGTAACTGAAAACTGAAATGGAGAAAAGGGTAAAGGAGTATATAAGCAACTATATTTGGGGGAAAAACTGCAAGAAACTATACAGAATAAAAAGATAATAAGGATTCGAAAAACAGGATTTTCTTAGATTAGAATGAAGATGAACATTAGCAGGGAGGGGCAAGTATACATAATGTACTCATTATGGAAATATCACAAATTCTGTAATTTGCAAAATACATAATTCATATTATCTGAGTAATGTTAGGTTTGTCATGTGTTTTACTAGATATTTTGATTATTGATGGAATATTTTTTATGAATAATGAGTCACAATTATAATATGGTTATTTTTGTAGCAATCTCATATGTGGATATGTATTTGTCTAACTTTGAAACTATGTTCTGAAATATTTGATCTTTAATTTTTTTTGGGTGAGTAGCTCCCAAACTAATAGTAATAATGAATTCCCTCAACTCCTTTTCACATAAACAACCATTCGTTTATACCAGTAACTAAATTGGCTTATTCTATTTTTGGTTTCATTTTTCTCTTACAGTTTCTTCATAACACAACAGGTCATTGATTTGGCTTGCAATGCTTTGGCTTACAATGTAAATTAACTAAATACTGAATGGTCTAAATAAAGTTCAGAAAATATACTAATAATGATCATTCCTGATGATTTTTCTGTCAAAGAGAAGACCACAAAATGAGATGATTGTCATAGATAAAGCTTCACTTTATTAGCTTGAAGCAATTGAGAATCTTTAGAAACTTCCCACTAAAAACTAGTTGGCCGTACCTACATACACATTCCCCAGTAATTCATCTAGAATGGGGGTTAGTTTATGTAAAATTTCATGTATAACTAGGTTAAGGCAATTCAGGATCACTCTCCATGATCTCCTTTCCGTATCAATAATGATCTGTCTGCTGCTCTAATAGATTCAAAGTTTAATATGTAATGTGTCTGAGTTTTTCATTCTTTCGTAAAAAATCAACATGATTGGTATTGGGGTCAGGTGATTCAACATAATTATCACCACCTACTAAGTCTTGGCTTTTGGGAATGTTATAAATGTCTCTCTTGAGTTGTTGTTTTTAATCAGGTCACTTCATCACTTTTTCTGGCCATGTTATAATAGAAGTAATGTTGCGGTTTTGAAGAGATCAGGAGTTTCTTTGTATGGATTGCAAGCTTCCTGTCACAATAACAATTGCAACAATTTCATTGTCTTCTTCAACTTCTATGATTGCTGTATATGTGATCGATGAGAATTTATCACATATGGGTTTAAGATTTCTTCCGTAAATAGTGTTTGCTTTCTACCCACCATTTCTATTATGCATTATTTTTCTTCTACTTTTTTTTGCTCTGTTGCACACACTACTGCTCCACAAGCAACAAAGTTGCAACTTTGGAGTGTATACCTCTTTGAATCTGAAGGACTATTATTTAGAAAACAGAGTCTATATATCCCTCAATCTTTAGCTTTTCTTCTATGTTAGAGGGAAACCTTTTATACAATTGAGGCACTCATTTCAATTGGACCAACTACTCCAGGTATAAAACAACCATCTCTGTCAGTGGATGATTCAATATTGATGATGCTTCAGTATTCGTAACTTCCTCATATGCCAGAGGTCATCATTTAAATAGCTAGCTCCATGCTCATAGCCTCTCTGCAGGTAATCTAAGGACACTCCTTTTTTCCAACTTCTTCTGATTCTTTTCTTCAAACAAAACACAACCAAACTTAAACTATACATAATTCAAGAAGGTTTTTTTTTTACTTTTACTTGTTCAAGCATCTCTTGCCTGCCTGTTACAGTGAATATGTCAACCAAATAAGCTTTTCACTAATCTATCCATGTTACCACTGAAGGTCAAAAACTAGATTTTCCATTGAAGATACAAAACTGGATTAAAAGGTGACAGTTGCAAACTTGCTTACTAGGCAATTTGTTCTTCCTTGGGAAAGAAAAGCCTTTTCAAATTTGTCAGAAGATAAATTTATTTGGATACATTTTTTACCCTAATGGCAACCTTCTTTTTAATGTAAAAATATTATATTATCCAAACAGCAGATCAGCATTTCCAGACATGATACTTACTGTTCTGTCAGTCCTTGACTGGAGCAAACAACACTTGGAGTTATTGCAGTTGGTTAAGACTGCTTGGTCTTTAGCAGAAAGTTGAACCTGCTTGAAGTTTATCCATTCGAAGGTTATAATTTTTATCCATTTGTTTATAATTTCCCTCAAAGATTCACAGGACGTTAGAGCACTTATTTCAGGCAAACAGTACCACTTCTGGTCTTGGTAGTTCACAATACTAAAGAAAGATAATAGTTTGCATCCAGTCCCATTTTCAGATAAATCAAGGTTTTTTATCAAACATTTTGACTGTGTCTTGTAAGCCAGAAATTAGTTTTCAAACGTTGATTTCAAGAGTGCTTATATTCACATAACAGAACAAGCCAAAATAATTTTCTTCAGTTCAAAATATGTGCTCAATTATATTAGAACTGTCTGCTACCTTTTCAAATGAGTACCTTCTTTGTGGTTATTCACTGGGTATCTAGCCATGATGGTTTCTGACTTCAAAATTCTCAGAACACACCTTTACATTTCTTCTAACGAGGCCTGCTGACAAAGAGTTTCTGCTGGAGGCATCATATCTGCAAAAGCTAGTATTTGCCTTTGGTTTATGTGTGAAATGGAACAACTCCAAAAAAGTAATATATCGGTAACATGCATAGGACTTTGGTTATAATGATAGCAAAATAGTGAATGCTGATAGGTAAGTCATGTCATTTGTGCATATATATATATCATCATTTACCCACTTCCATTCCTACAATGGGATTTTGGGTTTGATTTCTTCTTCCACAAAAAAAGTGCCCAACAACCAAGTAGAGGTGATTGTATTGCCCACTTCACTCTTTTTATGCTACCATACTTTCAGTGACGTGGATGCTGTGTCTTGGATTGCATGCTGCAACTGTGGCTGTGTAACCTTCATACATCTTTAATGTATACACTTGTATATTGGCTCATTGCTCCTAGGTTGCTGCTTGGATCTGATTGTATGTTACTTAGTTTCCATTAGATGTTATGATCAGCTTCATAAGATGGAAAAGTGTGAAGAAGATGAACAATAGTTTACTGACCCTGTTTGTACAGCTTTCTTGGTTTCTAATAATCAGGCTGTGATTTTAAGACATCTAGGCTCGGCAAGAAACTTGGCTACGAATAAGTGTGTTAGACCTACCTTCGATAATGAGTATTTTTTTTTCCAATTTGGTTCTCCATGGTTCCGTTTTCATCTTAGTCGAGAAATGTTCTTCCCATCTTTTACTCCAATCTCTACACTTTTCATAAAAGGATCCTTTTATCATGTTGAGATCAAAAAGGTAAGTGGCTTTTTACCTTGATCATAAAAGTCATTTCTCCTCATCCCAAAGCTTGTACGCTATTTTTCTTGAAATTCACATTTTAAAAGGCAGGTAACATTTTTTTTACCCTTTTTTCCCATATGTGACTATAGCAGCAAATCTGAGCCTATAAGATGAAAAGTGCCAAACCCAATATTTTGTCCCGAAGTTTCATCTGGATTGAAAAAACCCAGCTGTACCTTCTTACCTCAGTGTAGTTCTTGTTTCCACCCCCCACTCTCATTAGCATCTCATCTGAAATTCTTCCCCTTGATGCAGCACATAAGAGAGATAGCCCCCCTCCCAAAGCTTGCATTCTTTTTCAAGCAAATGAAAACTAAAGAGAGAAAATGGAATACGTTTTATAATACTACAACCTGGACTTTAAACATTAAAGTGCACGATTGAAGGAATACACCCCTTCTTCCCTACTATGGGGGGATCTCACCCCAGAGATTAATAAAATCGACCTTATTTTTTTAAAAAAGAAAAAGAATATAAGAATCCCTTTTAGCTTTATGTAGCAACAGGGAAAGCAAAGGTGGGAAAGGAGATGAAAAGAGAGGTGAAATCACAGGTGGTGATTAAAATGATCTCCCGTGGAAAAAGTATAAAAGAAAATCTAAGGCTCTGGGCAAACCACAACATGCTGCTGTTGTGATCTTAATTTATAGGCAACTCTGCTATAAAGAAGTTCCATTGCTTGCATAATACAAGCAATTACTCTGACAATCTTGATAGGATAAATCTTAAATACCAACACAAAGAAAACAAAGAAACAGATATTAAAGATATAGAAACAGATTAAATATATTCCTGAGAAAGAAACTCATGTCCTGGAGCAAAATGGGTTTTATTTTCTTGTCTACTTGGACTTTTCTAGTTTCTCATAAACTAAAACTTTTCATCCAAGTTTGAGGATCAATCTTTGTAAGCTCTTCTCAGTGAAATTAGAAGTAGAAAAGAAGGAATAAATAGCAAAAAAAGTTGAAGGAGTTGAAAAATTGTCCCTTGCAAAAATCAAGTGGGGGGGAGAGAGAGGAGTTAGGTAGATAAAGTGAAAAGTCAATAAATGATAAAGAGATGCTAGAGCCAGATAGTTATTCCAGGTAGTCCATGAGTCTCAAGTCAAGAAAAAAAAAAGTACTTGCAAGAGAAACCAAGCTAAAGAAATGATCTAGTTAAAAGTATGTATAGATAAGAAATCTGGTTTATGTGGAGCAGGCTGAAATGAACCATATTTTTCTTTATAAAGAGTTTCCAGCAGGTGGCCTCTCCCAAGCTCAGTTTAGCCTTATTATGGCTTTGATTCCAGAGGAGGCCTGAATCTAGTGTTCTTCTGTTTTTAGTCTTGTGTTCTTCCGAATACTAACAGCAGTGTTGCTTGGGGCTCGGGGAATGGAGATACACACTCCAGAAATAACACAAGTCCAGCCTCACCTTCATCTCTACTGTTTGACCAGAACCATGGTTTATAACAGAAACCCCTAGCTCGTTATTCTTTCTTGACAGGTATAGCTCGATTAAGGAAGAATTCAAACCATGCAAAAATAAAGCCTCTTAGTTTTATGTAGAGCAGGGGTCCTCAAACTTGGCAACTTTAAGACTTGTGGACTTCAGCAAGCTGGCTGAGGAATTCTGGGAGCTGAAGTCCACAAGTCTTAAAGTTGCCAAGGTTGAGGACCCCTGATGTACAGAATGAATGCTCAACTTCTTTTTGTATCTGAAAATTTTGACCCCCCCCAATCATTCCATTCAAAATCTTTTTGACTTTTTATTTATTTATTTATTTATTTATTTATTTATTTATTTATTTATTTATTTATTTATTTA
Organism: Vipera ursinii; assembly: GCF_947247035.1. Lineage (NCBI taxonomy): Eukaryota > Metazoa > Chordata > Lepidosauria > Squamata > Viperidae > Vipera > Vipera ursinii. Next base: position 71,588,491 of record NC_139516.1, on the reverse strand, counting down.
TTTATTTATTTACTTACTTACTTACTTATTTATTATATTTATTTATATTTAAGGCAGTGTACATAGAGCAGGAGTGTGTCCCTTAATCATACACTTACTTCAATCTTATAAGGTAGGATGAGCTGAGAGAGACAAAGAGAGAAAGAGAGAGAGTGACTAGCTGTGCATTGTTGTTCACAGATTCAAAGTTAAAATCAGTACAGGTAGTTCTCAACTTATGGCCACAATTGAGCCCAAGCAACTATATTAACATGGCTTAAAGAGTGGATAATGCTCATAAACAAAAGACCATAATGCCTAGAGGGGCATGACCTAAAACCTGGTTGGCATGTCTTTCCATGGTATGGGAAGAATAAAATTCATAGATACTTTCAAAACCAATTTATAAAAATGTACTTCTTTCAAAATGGGAAAAAATAAAAGCTAAAATTTACATCAAGATACCTGGATAGCTTTCAACAGTGGAAGCATTTGCTTACCCGAATTTAATTAATTACAACAAAGTTGTGACCTATAAAGATATTTTGGACTGTGAAGGGAAATTGAAAGACAGACAAGATATACGATAACAAGGTATTGATCTATTATGGTGACCATATTGCAAATCCAAACGTGATATGAAAAAGATGCTAAAACAATGGGATTCTATAAAGAACAGACAGAATTCAACCAGACACTGCTAAAACAGACTAAAAACTGATTAAGAAACTCCATAAATATTTGTTAACCTTAAAGATGGAAGAAGAACAAGTAAAAGAAACAATGATAACATGGGCAAAGTACTTTGGACATAATATAGAATTTGAAAACTGACAAAGGTTATGGGAAAGAAATGCTAAATTAATGAAAGCAATGACATATAAAGAAAACTTATTTAAAAGTTTTACAAATGACATTTAACACCAGTGAGATTAGCAAAAATGTTTAAAAATACTTCAAACAAGTATTGGAAATGCAAACAAAAGCCAGGTACCTATTACCATATCTGGTGGACATGCCCTAAATCAGGGGTATCAAACTGCCGGCCCATGGGCCGGACACATCATGAAGAAACCATGCCTACCCCACTGCTGGCAATGGCAAAAAAGCTCCAATATGTTGTGCAATGTCACATGACATCGCAAGTGTTAGGTTCAGACAGACGAATGACTCAGTGAGGTTTTAACAGTTACAACATTAACCAATAATTGCAACCGGGCTTCCCGCTTCAAAGAAACCTTTTGCAAATAAGCTACTGACACAACACCCCTTCCCCCCCAGTTGATGTTATTTGTTGACGTAATCTCTTAAGTATTTTGGTGGCTTATGGACCCTAGATGGGTATCTATTGGACTTGCAACTTACATCATTGTTAACAGACTGGCTGATTGTTATGGGCCTAGAATGTTGGGTTACAGGCTCTGAAGATTCTGTAATAATTGATTGCTGTTGCTGTTGTGGCTGTTGTTGTTGTTGTTGTTGATCTTGCTGTTGTTGTTGTACAGGTACTGCTGGCCTGTCCATAGGAAACAACTCCCAATCAATTTGACTATGCTGTGGAGTTGCTACAGCTAACCTGGGTTGAGTTTCCACTTCTCCCCCACTAGCTGACGAGTCATGTTGGTTAAGCCAAGATGCAGTATCACCCCTGTGTTCGATTTGACCCCCATTGACTGACACACTTTCGGGAACCCTCTTCCTTAGTTGATCAATATGTCTTTTGCTTACTCTATTCCCTTCCCCCTCAATGGTGTAAGACAACGGCCCCATTATGTCAGTGACTACCCCTGGAACCCATTTGTCCCCCGGCCCATAGTTTCTGGCCCAAACTAAGTCTCCAATGTTGAAGGACCTGTTTGGGATGTCAGGTTCTGCACTTGAGGGTAGTCTGTCAGGGTGTAACCTGTCCAGTTTAGTGGTTAGCCGTTTGCCCCACCTCATTTCCGCAGGGCTTTTCCCGGTAGCCGTGCAAGGGGTTGTGTGTTGAGTCAGCAAGAAGTCTGCAAGTCTTTGGTGCCAGTCGCCACGGATGATTCGCTTCAAGGCGTCTTTAGTGGTTCTCACGTTGCGTTCAGCCAAGCCGTTGGTGGAAGGGTGGAAGGGTGCCGATGTTGCATGTCTAATCGAGTTGGCCTTGAGGAAACCCTGAAATTCAGCAGAGGTGAATTGGGGCCCATTATCAGATACAATCACATCAGGTAACCCGTGAGTGGCAAAGAGGCCCCTTAAAACCTGTATTGTTCTAGCAGATGACATTGAAGTAACAGGCACAACCTCCAACCACCGGGAGAAGCTGTCCACCACAACTAGGAAGGTTAGGCCTTGAAATGGCCCCGCAAAATCAATGTGAATCCTAGACCATGGATTCCTGGCCATTTCCCACTTATGCGTGTGTGCATGTGCCTGCTCAGGCCTAGAGCGCTGACACTGATAACACCCTGAAACACACTCTTCCATAGCCTTGTCTAACCCCGGCCACCACAAATGACTTCTGGCTAATGCCTTCATTCGGACAATCCCAGGGTGCCCTTCATGTAATTCAGTTATAACTGTATTCCTGTGAAGTTCAGGAATGACAACTCGGTTACCCCATAATATACAACCCAAGTGGGATGATAATTCATCTTTCCTTCTAAAATATGGATTGTAGTTAGGGTCCGGGTTTTTACTTGGCCATCCACCTAGTACCCAGGTCATAATCCTATTGAGAATATGGTCTTTTTTAGTGGCCTCAGCTATTTCTCTAGCTGTTAAGGGGCATTCAGGTATTTCCTGTAGTGACAGAATTTGTCCTACCGGGGCAGGATCACCATCATTGTTAGTCAAGGGTAGTCTGCTAAGAGCATCCGCATGACCCATTTCCTTACCGGGTCTATGTTGCAAGGAAAATGAATAAGCAGAGAGGAAAATTGACCACCTCAGCATCCTGGGAGACATTATTTGGGGTGTCTGTTTATCAGTGGTAAACAGTCCCAGTAATGGTTTGTGGTCAGTGAATATGGTAAAGTTCCTACCATAAAGGTAATCATGGAACTTTTTTACTCCTGCCACAATAGCTAATGCTTCTCTATCAATCTGAGCATAGTTCCGTTCAGCTTTGGTAAGCGTCCTGGAATAGTATGCTATTGGCTTTTGATTGCCCTGACTATCCATATGGCTGATGACAGCTCCCACACCATAAGGTGAAGCATCACAAGCTAAATAGATCGGTTTGTTCTCAATAAAATGTGTAACCGTGGATTGGCTAGATAGAATATCTTTTAAGGTTTGAAAACTGATTCTATGTTTTTCTTGCCACTGCCACGGGGTTTTTCTATCTAATAGTCTGTGCAATGGTTCAGCGATGGCAGCTTTATGTGGCAAGAATGTGTGATAGAAATTGACTAATCCTAAAAAGGCTTGTAATTCAGCCTTGTTTTTTGGTTCAGGGGCCAATTTAATTGCTTTAATTTTTTCAGCTGTAGGGTGAATTCCCTTTTCATCTATTCTAAATCCTAAGAATTCAGTGGATTTAACTCCAATACAGCATTTTTCCTTTTTTAATTTGAGTCCAGCCTCTCTAAATTTCTCCAGTACCTGTTCCAGACGCTCAGCTAAAATTTCTTCAGTTCTTCCAGCTATCAGGACATCATCAAAGTAAGGGCATACACCAGGTATGCCCTTTAAAGTCCTCTCCATCACCTCCTGGAAGATGCCTGGAGCTGCTGCAATGCCAAATTGTAATCTGTGGACTCGGAACGCCCCCTTGTGGGTAACAATAGTTTGAGCTTCAGCAGCTTCCCTGGAAACAGTGAGTTGCAAATACGCCTGCGCCAAGTCGAGCTTGGCAAAGATGACCTGTTTCACCGTCGGGACCGGGTAAGCATGCTTTTTCATTCCTAAGTTCAGGGTTGCTTTGTAATCAGCACAAATCCTCACATCCCCATTAGGTATTAGGGGTGTGACGATTGGTGTTTCCCACAAACCACCCTCTACCGGTTCTAATACGCCTTGGCCTACAAGCTTATCGAGCTCGGCCTCGATTTTTTGCTTAAGGGCGAAAGGCACCCGTTGGGCCTTAAGCCTAATGGGTTTAACTGCTGGGTCTAGATTAAAATTAATAGGGGGCCCTTTATATTTACCTAAAGACCCATCAAATACGTCTGCGAATTCATCGCAGACAGATTTGAGGGTCTTATTATTATTAATGGTATTTATTCCCCCGACCCAAATTCCCAGGGCTGGGAACCAATTAAGACCAATTAAACTAGTTCTATGGCCTTCGGTGACTAATAAGTCTAAGAAGCCATTAAACCCTTTATAGTTAACTTTAAGGGTGACCTTCCCTTTAATATTTATTGGGTTTTTTTGAAAATCGGCCAATTGAATTTATGTTGAACTAAGTGGAATTTTTCGGCCACTTTTAAATTCAATATGTTTAAGGGTCTCACTAGAAATTATCGATACTGAGGCCCCAGAATCGATTTCCATTCTGCAAGGGATTCCTTGCAGATGGACTATGATTTTTAATTTTGGTCTTAGAATATGATTTATTTTTGGCTTCCCTATGTGGTTGACTCGCGCCACCTCCCCGCGGTTGGGGCCTGAATGTGGCCGGTCTTTCCGCACATTCTGCATTTAGCAGAGCGGAATCTACATGTTGCCCTGGGGTGGTTGCCCCCGCAGCTTCCACATCTGGTGTCGCTGTCGCGCGGTCTGGTCGGAATGTCTCTTGGTTGTCGTTGCGGTGCTGTTGGTTGAAATCGGTGATCCGGTTCTGGTCATTCGCTGCGAGAAGGTCTTGCCGCCATTTTTCCAAACCTTCGGGTGACTTCAGCTATGTCGGCTTCCCATTGTTGATCCGCCTCCCCACTGTCCACACGGCTTTCTTGATTAATTTCGGCTGAAGCAGCCATGCTATTGCGGGGGGGGTTGTGACTTCCAGTAGATTCATAAGTTAAAAGTTCGTCAAGGACTTCTTGTAGATCGCCGGTGGGCTTAGCGATAATACGATTTTGTAACTGTTCATCTCGCAAGCCCAGCACCACTCTATCTCGAATCCTGATTTCAAGATTGTCATATTTACAGCGTAATGCTGCTTCTCTGACTGCAGCGACGAATTTCGTGATTGACTCACCCGGCCTCTGATTGCGTTTTTTGAAATTGCGCCTCCAATAGAGTTCTGATCTTTTCGGCGTAAAATGTACTTTTAGTTTGGCTAGCAAGTCAGCGTACGAGACGCTAGATACCGGCAAGGGTTGACAGAGTCCAACGGCAATCCGGTACACGGGTGTGCCACTGATGGTCAATAAGGCAGCAGCCTTTTTCCGGTCGTCGGTTATGCCGTTAACGAGCAAGAACCCTTCGACCTGTCCAACATATTCTTCCCAATCCTCTGGGTAGTTTGGATCAAATTCTTTCAAAGAGCCAAGTTGCGCCATTCGGAGGTTTGTTTAATTCCGCCGCGGCTGCTAGCGGTTGACTGTGTATTTTTAAATTTACCGCCTTACGCTCAGCTGATTGTCGCCGATCCTTCACTAGTCCGCCGTCGATCCCACCTTCGTCGCCACTTGTTAGGTTCAGACAGACGAATGACTCAGTGAGGTTTTAACAGTAAGAACGTTTATTAATACACATATGTCAACTGTCAACTGTCAGAATAACTCCGGCTTATATACTCGGGCCGTTTGAACTGTATCCAATCTCCAGCCCAGACTTTCCTGCCGTTACAACATTAACCAATAATTGCAACCGGGCTTCCCGCTTCAAAGAAACCTTTTGCAAATAAGCTACTGACACAACAGCAAGTTTGACATGTCTGCCCTAAAGCTACAAGATTTTGGTCAAAAATACACTTATGGTTGGAGAAAATGACTAAAAAATAAATAGATGTTAAGCCAGAATTATTTTTGTTAGGAATAACAGGAGCAAATTATGAGAAAGACTGTATATATTTAATTTTACATGTACTAACTGCAGCAAGAATTGTATTTGCCCAATATTGGAAAAATGAAAACTTACCAACTGAAGAAGAACTAATTAAGAAAATATAGAGTGTGCAGAAATGGATAGACTGACTTTAAAGATAAAAGAGAAAGAAGATTCAGTGTATTTTAGAACATGGGGTAATTTTTATCAATGGCTAGAAAAAACAAGTTAGAGAGAAAGGAATGTGATATGTAACATTGAATATATACTAGTAAGAAGACTATTGAACAATTAATTAACATATTGTTTATGATAATTATTATTCATTGGGTTTTTTTTAAATACATGAACCCAGGCAACATATTCTTTGCTAAATATTAAGAATGTTATTTTAAAAAATCCTAACCCTAACCCCAGCCCTAATCCTGACCCCACCTTATTCTTAATCCTATAAAAATTATATTTAAGAATAACAGCTCTTAACACTCTTTTAACTCTGATATTACATTGCAAAGTCTCCATTTCACCAGAAGGCCAGTTCTGAACTTGCCTGTTTTATTCATATTATAAACTAAAAGCCATGTTGATGAGATGCTCCTTCTTATGGAAGGGGCCAAGATAGATGCAACATATTTTAATTAGAATTGGCTTTTTGAAGCAATCTAGATAAATGTTTTATGTTTAATCTTTTAATTCCAGGCAAGGCAATTACCTCTTGTCTCATTAAACTTTGGGGACAGTAAATTGATTACTATGTGCTGCTCTTTTGTTAATGGTTGGCTCACCATTTAAAAGTAGTTTTTGTGTGTGTGTGATCTTAATTTATTTTATGAAACACTGTCAAAAATATTGGGGTTTTTTCTAGCACAACATGTCTTGGTGTCTTCTTACAAATGCTTTGAAGTGTTCATTATTTTAACTAACAAGCATTTAAACTGGAGAAGACATATGTGTGAACTATGTTTAGGACTGAAATTATGCATCCAGTTATTAGGTTCAAATGTTCTACCAAAATGAATGTAAAATTGCCATATACAGTTGTTCAGGGGATTCAACTTAAGATTTATGTCTGTATTTTTATCTGGGAGGCTTTCTTGTCCAAAATCTCATCTGATTAAATGACTATTTACAATGTCTCATTTATGTATTTATTATTTTAGGTGGGTAGCATCCAGGGTTCCCTTGAGTGAAATCTGCTTATAGAATGCTTTTCCTGGAGGACTACAAAGAAAAGATTTTAACTATTTTTTTTTGTCTTCTTCCTTGTTCCTCTATAAATTGTTGAAGGGGGGGGAAGAGTAGGCAAAACAGCACATTTTCTTTCTTCATTGAGAATGCATACAAATTTCAATCCAATAGAATGTTCCTTCATATTATTATGTTATGTTGTGGTTAGTTGCGAAGTCGTGTCCGACCTATCGCGACCCCATGGACAATGTTCCTCCAGGCCTTCCTGTCCTTGACCATCTTCTGAAGTCCATTTAAACTCATGCCTACTGCTTCAGTGACTCCATCCAGCCACCTCATTCTCTGTTGTCTCCTTCTTCTATTGCCCTCAATCTTTCCCAGCATGAGGCTCTTCTCCAGTGAGTCCTTCCTTCTCATTAGGTGGCCAAAGTATTTGAGTTTCAACTTCAGGATCTGGCTTTCTAAAGAGCAGTCAGGGTTGATCTCCTCTAGGACTGACAGGTTTGATCGCCTTGCACTCCAAGGGAATCGCAGGAGTCTTCTCCAGCACCATAGTTCAAATTCCTCAATTCTTTGGCGCTCAGCCTTTTTTATGGTCCAAATTTCACAGCCATACATTTCAGCTGGGAAGACCATAGCCTTGACTATAAACACTTTTGTTGGCAGGGTGATGTCTCTGCTTTTTAGTCTGCTGTCTAGATTTGCCATGGCTTTCCTCCCCAGGAGCAAGCATCTTTTAATTTCTTGGCTGCAGTCCCCATCTGCAGTGATCTTGGAGCCCAGGAAAATAAAATCTGTCACTACCTCCATTTCTTCCCCATCTATTTGCCAGGAATTGAGAGGGCCGGATGCCATGATCTTGGTTTTCTTAATGTTTAGTTTCAATCCAACTTTTGCATTCTCCTTCTTCACTCGCAACAAGAGGCTCTTTAGTTCCTCTTCACTTTCTGCCATTAGAGTGGTATCATCTGCATATCTTAGGTTGTTGATATTTCTTCTGGCAATCTTGATTCCAACTTTTGATTCATCTAGCCCTGCCTTTCTCATGATGTGCTCTGCATATAAGTTAAATAGGCAGGGTGATAGTATACAGCCTTGCCGGACTGCTTTCCCAATTTTGAACCAATCAGTGGTTCCAAGTTCTCACTGTTGTTTCTTGACCTGCATACAGGTTTCTCAAGAGACAAATAAGATGGTCTGGTACTCCCATCTCTTTTAAGAACTTGCCACAGTTTGTTGTGATCCACACAATCAAGTGCTTTAGCATAGTCAATGAAGCAGAAGTAGATGTTTTTCTGGAACTACGTAGTTTTCTCCGTGATTCAGTGTACGTTGGCAACTTGATCTCTAGTTCCTTTGCCTCTTCAAAATCCTGCCTGTATTTTTGGTAGTTCTCGATCCACATACTGCTGGAGTCTAGCTTATAGGATTTTAAGCATAACTTGACTAGCATGTGAAATGAGTGTAATGGTGCAATAGTTTGAACATTCTTTGGTACTGCCTTTCTTTGGAATTGGAATGTAAACTGATCTTTTCCAATCCTGTGACCACTGTTGAGTTTTCCAAATTTGCTGGCAAATTGAATGTAGCGCCTTTACTGCATTGTCTTTTAAGATTTTGAATACTGTCACCTCCACTAGCTTTGTTGTTTTTCAGCTTTCCTAAGGCCCACTTCACTTCACATTCTAGGATGACTGGCTCGAAGTCAGTGACCACCTCATCGTGGCTATCAGTGATGTTAAGCTCATTCTTGTATAGTTCCTCAGTGTAATTTTGCCACCTCTTCTTAATCTCTTCTGCCTCTGTTAGGTAGCTGCTATTTTGGTCCTTATCATGCCTACTTTTGCATGAAACGTTCTCTTCATATCTCCAATTTTCCTGAACAGATCTTTAGTCCTCACTATTCTATTGTTTTCTTCTATTTCTTTGCACTGTTCATTTAAGAAGGCATTCTCATCTCTTCTAGCTATTCTCTGGAATTCTGCATTCAATTGGGTGTATTTTTCTTTTTCTCCTTTGCCTTTTGCTTCCCTCTTTTTCTCAGCTATTTGCAATGCATCCTCAGACATCCATTTGCTTTCTTGCATTTCTTTTTCTTTGGAATGGTTTTAGTTGCTACCTCTTGTACAATGTTGTGAACCTCCATCCATAGTTCTTCGGGCACTCTGCCTATCAGATCTAATTCCTTAAATCTATTTGTCACCACTACTGTATATTCATCAGGGATATGATTTAGTTCATACCCAAATGGCCTAGTGTTTTTCCCTACTTTCTTCAGTTTAAGCCTAAATTTTGCAATGAGAAGCTCATGGTCTGAGCCACAGTCAGCTCCTGGTTTTGTTTTTACTGACTGTATACAGCTTCTCCATCTTTGGCTGCAGAGCACATAGTCAATCTGATTTCTGTGTTGACCATCTGGTGATGTCCATGTGTAGAGCCGTCTCTTGGGTTGTTGGAAAAGTGTGTTTGCTATGACCATCGTATTCTCTTGACAAAATTCTATCAGCCTGTGCCCTGCTTCATTTTGTAGTCCAAGGCCAAACTTGCCTGTTATTCTAGTTATCTTTTGGCTTCCTACTTTAGCATTCCAATCCCCCATGATGATAAGGACATCATTTTTGGGTGTTAGTTCTATAAGGTGCTGTAGGGCTTCATAGAACTGGTCAATTTCATCCTCTTCAGCACCGGTGGTTGGGGCATAGACTTGGACTACTGTGATATTGAATGGTTTGCCTTGGATTCAAACTGAGATCATTCTGTCATTTTGGGGATTGTATCCCAGTATTGCTTTTCTTATTATTATAGTGTTGTATTATTCATATATGTTGTCACATTCACGAGGCTGGCTCCAGGCGGTTATATCTTTGAGTGAGGGTTATTTCCCCACCGTCTTGAAGGAGGCGGTGGTGAGACCTCTCCTCAAGAAGCCTGCCTTGGACCCAGCTGTATTGAACAACTTTCGTCCAGTCTCCAACCTTCGCTTTCTTGCGAAGGTTGTTGAGAGTGTGGTGGCGCATCAGCTCCCTCTGGTCCTGGATGAAGCGGATTATCTGGACCCCTACCAATCGGGTTTCAGGCCCGGGTACAGCACGGAGACGGCATTGGTCGCTCTGGTGAATGATCTCTGGAGGGCTCGGGACAGGGGATATTCCTCTGTCCTAGTCCTATTAGACCTCTCGGCGGCTTTCGATACCATCGACCATGGTATCTTGCTGCGGCGTCTCAGGGGATTGGGAGTGGGAGGCACCGTTCTTCGGTGGTTCTCCTCCTATCTCCTGGGACGTTTGCAGTCGGTGTTGGCAGGGGGGCAGAGATCGGCCCCTAGGTCTCTCGTTTGTGGAGTTCCTCAGGGGTCGGTTCTCTCGCCTCTCCTGTTCAACATCTACATGAAACCGCTGGGTGAGATCATTCGTGGTTTTGGAGTTGGGTATCATCAATATGCCGATGATACCCAACTTTTCTTTTCGACCCCAAACCACCCCAGTGATGCCCTCGCTGTGATGTCCCATTGCCTGGAGGAGGTTCGGGTCTGGATGGGGAGGAACAGACTTCAGCTCAACCCTGACAAGACTGAGTGGCTGTGCATTCCGGCATCCCAGGACATTCAAAATGTTCCATCTCTTTCTATGGGGGGTGAGCTCTTACCCCCCGTGGATAGGGCTCGCAACTTGGGAGTCCTCCTAGATTCACGGCTTACCCTAGAAGATCATGTAGTGGCCGTGACTAGGGGGGCTTTTGCCCAGGTTCACCTGGTGCGCCAGTTGCGGCCTTATCTGGACCGGGATGCCCTGTGCACGGTCACTCATGCGCTCGTGACCTCTCGCCTTGACTACTGTAATGCTCTCTACATGGGGCTTCCCTTGAAGACCACTCGGAGGCTCCAACTGGTACAGAATGCGGCTGCGAGAGTTGTCTTGGGAGTTTCCCGGTACTCCCATGTTACACCTTTGCTCCGCGAGCTGCATTGGTTACCAGTTGTCTTCCGGGTGAGGTTCAAGGTCTTGGTTATGATCTTTAAGTCCCTACATGGCATGGGTCCGGGGTACCTCGGGGACCACCTGCTGCCGGCTTCAACTCCCCTCCGCCCTGTGCGTTCCCACAGAGAGGGCCTCCTCAGGGTGCCTCCGGTCAGGGAATGCCGACTGGCGGCCCCCAGGGGGAGAGCCTTCTCTGTGGGTGCCCCGGCTTTGTGGAACCAACTGCCGGTGGAGCTCCGGACGGCATCGGACCTCCGAACTTTCCGTCGTGGTCTGAAGACCCATTTGTTTGAATTGGCCGGTCTGGCCTGATGGGGGAGCTGGGTTTTAAATTGTCATTTTAGATTGCATTATTGTTTTTTAATTGGGCACTGATTTAATCTTTGTTTTAACTTTTGTATAGTATTGTATTTTTATTTATATGCCCTGTGAACCGCCCTGAGTCCCCAGGGAGAAGGGCGGTATATAAATTAAATAAAACGTAAACGTAAACGTAAACTTTAAATTATTATTCTAAAAGTCATCCTGATTTTTTTAAACAAAACTATTCAGCATTAGTGCTGTATTTACTATGGAGCATATCTATTTGAGAAAAATTCCCAGTCTCTCTTATTAAAATAAGCTTGTGTATTATGATTAAAATGGATCTATTAGAATAGGAATTGTTCTTAAAATAAAGTTATTCTACTTTGTAAACAGAACTCAAAAAGCAGTTCTAGAAACAATGTACCAAAGAAAATACTAATAACATCAACAACAAAAAGGTGTGTCACTTGGAACAGCATATATTGTATTTTACAATACTATATTATGGTGTCTTAAGATACCTTAGATTGTTGCCAGGGATCCAGTGGTCAAAAGTACTAAATCCAGCCAGAATTGCTTGCTAGGTTTTATGTGAGCATGAAGAGCAATAATATGGAGTATTTATGTGCTACAATAATTTATATGCTCTTTTCTATTGAGCAAGTGTGTTGTTACAGTTAAAGTTTCTTGTTAATATTTTTGAAATGCATCATAAATATAACTCCAAGCATTGATAATAATGAGTGTAATATGAAATCTACTTAAATAGATTCAAATATAAAAGAAACCATGTAGTATAAAGGACGATATACTTGCATGACAGATATGACATTTCTCAACGTTGACTGGACTGTGCTTATTTTTAACAGTCAAAATTTTGTTTAGCAATAATACAACATGTACAGATAGAGGAAGATAGAGATTATACATTCATTTGAAATTAAACAAATGAAGCCAAAACCAAACAACTACATTTTAGCACAATGTGCACATCAACCACTGTCTCATGTGTTTAACTTCTTTTAATTTTGTTTCTGTTGTAACAGCAAACAAGAGGAAGGGATTATGGAATAAGTTAAACAGAAAATGTGGTGCCAAGATAAGCAAGCTAATGATGTCTAGATGGTTTGGATGACAGCTTCAGTAACTGCTGACTGTACAGTCTGTCATTGATTAGTATTATAATCCAGAACAACGTGAGAGTTATATTCGTTTGATTTCAGTATGTGTTTTAAACTTGAGAGAGGGAAGACACCTTAAAACTCTACCTGGAGGCAATTCCAAGCACAGGACCTGAAGGAAAAAATAACAAATTGATTTGAAGGAATATCTCCCAAGTGATGCTGAGGAAGTAAACAGTATACTTTTATACAGCACTGAACTGTCCCAGTGACAAAACATGGATTTATCACCTAATTAGTACTGCAGTGGTGGGGAATTAAGGTTAAAAGTCAAATCCTTCCCACAGTAATCTTGATGATATGGAAAAAGTCAGTGCTGGGGTTCTGGTGTAGGAAGATGCTCAGCCATTCCCCAGAACACTTTTCTCACTGCCAAGAAACAGAATCAGGCCTTTCCTCCAAGGTTTAAGAGCTTATCTCTGAGAGGAGATAAGCTCAAGTATTTGTAAGTTAGCCACTTTCAAGTATGGAAGTGTAGGATAGGTGGGGAGAAGTGGGATGTGTAAAGGAAAAGAAGCATTCAAGAGGCTAGTTGGGGAAATTAGGCCAATCGATTCTTCTTATTGAGAAAGCTAAACTGAAAAGAAATACATTTGCTTCAATCATTTTTGCTTCTAGTTTTAATTAATCAGAATTGTCTTGTGCTGAATTGCTTTCATCCATTATATTTTACATTGACTTCTTTGAATGGAAGAAATACAACTGCAGTGTCAACATGCAACTTCCACTTTGCCAGGACAGTGAAAATTATTTCTTCATAGCCTTTAGTCTTCTATTTTAAGAACTGCATTTTTTCCGCAAGATGAATATATAGTTTGGTGGAATCTATCTTGGTTCTAGTACTCAATTTAGTGTATAGATTGTATACATAATTTTGTAACATATTGAAAGAGTTACTTACATACTGGAATCCTTTTTTATGTGTGCTCAATTATCTTTCTTTTCTGCCTTATTGAGTATGAGAGTGTTAAATTTATTTATGGATTGTATAATTACCTCAAGTTAAAGAAAGCAAAATATAGTAATGTAATCTATACAAAAGTTAATTTTAGAACCTCAGATCATGATGATGTTTATTAGCATTTTATATTTCATGCAATAACTTGTTTTATTCTGCAAGAGTGTCAGCATAAAAAAATACTGAGCTTTTGTTTCGTATTACAAAGATGTGTATTTTGAGCCAATTTCTTTGAGCATATTTTGAAATAAAGCAAAAGCATTGATAGATTAGTATATATATATTCTGTATGCTGTACAGTGGTGGGATTCAAATATGTGAACAACTGGTTCTTTATGTGGATGCCACTTCCGGAAGTCCATTCTAGTCCTGAGGAACAAAAAATTAGCTACCGATTCTGCCGAACTGATATGAATTGGCTGAATTCCACCACTGATGCAGTATGTGTATGTGTATGTATGTAAGGCTTAACTTGCCTTTTATGGGACAGCTATGTTTGTTGGCATAAACACTTTGTGAAACTATGGAAAAAATATAGTACAATGTATATCTATATACAAATAAATACTTTCCAAGGTATTCTCCTTTCCCTAGAAGTAGAGATTGTGAATTTGTACAGTCTTGTATTGTGTGAAATGAAATGGGGTAATAAGCATTGGTGAAGACCAAAACCGAGAAATATGGCTTGTACACTAATATTTGGGGTATTCTTTTATATATTTCTATCATATACACCGAATCCACTGTGAGTCAAACATGGTTCCCTTGTTAATTCTATAACAGGACCAAGTTGCATCCTATATATATATATAATAGCAGTACCAATGTTAATGAAAAGTTTAAGAGGGATAAATGTTTCACTGGTGATTTCTGTTCATTCCTACTTTTATGTCCAATTCTATCCATTCATTTTCTTGTGGAAGAATTCAGTATTTGCTTTAGCCTATGAATCATTGTGGAATCATAGAATTTTGTAGATCTTCTAATGTAACTTGCTGCAATTAACTTTCTGGAAAAGCAATTAACTAACTTCTCTAGCATCCAAAAATGGAAAACCATGATCTCTGTAGATAGTCTATTCTATTGTTCTATTGTACAGAACATACCATCAAAAGTTGTTCCATATATTTAAATGAAAGCTATGTAACAATGGAAAAATAGTTGATACATTATATAGTTTTATCAAGAGATATGAGTCAATCTATTCTATATTTATGTTACAAGATTGCTATTATAAAATGCATAACAAATTAAAAAATACTAAAACATCTATTGAATAAAATATTTTAAAAACACATTAATTCTGTTTATTTATTTGTATTATATGCTACTGAGAATCAATTATTGATGACTCTGAACAGCAAATATACCTGAATTTATAATTCAGAATAAAAAAAACAGACTGCAATAATGAGGCAAAGCTTATCTACATAAACAAATTTTTAGGAACATCTGTTACACTAAACAAATGTTCTAATGCCAGAGGCACAACATTAGAAAATATCTGTCCCCAAGGTCTGCAGGAATAACCAGTATTAAAGAAAACTGCAGTAATCCAATATGATAGCAGCCACTAAAAGTTTTTATATACGGTATATATATATAAACTATATATATATATATATATATATATATATATATATATATATATATATATATATATATATATATATATATATATACCGTATATATATGTATATGTATATGTATATGTATATGTATATGTATATGTATATGTATATGTATATGTATATGTATATGTATGTGTGTGTGTGTGTGTGTGTATGTATATTTAATAAATTTAAAAACTGGAATCCCGGGTGTAGACATTTGAAGTTAGTAAAAATAAAAACGATGAACTCCGGGATGTAAGAGAAAATTCTTCTTTATTGCTGAGCTTTCGTCAACAAGCTGTTGACATCATCAGAGCAAGGGCTGAATGATAAGGGAGTCAGTACATACACTTGTATGGCAGTTATAACATTCAAATTGTGGAATGTGGGTGTGGCCTGTTCATGACAAACTCGCTCATTTATAATCACAGTGGTTCCGGCTTTGCTGGAAAAGGCCGGTCTCTGGTTGATTTTTAAAAGTCGCACCTAGCAGCTGCTTGGCGCATATCAGCTGTTAGACGCGTTAGTCTCGCCGTGCCACGTGTAGTCATGCGCTGGCTGACAGGCTCTTCATTCAAAGTAGAGTCAAGGAGGTCGTCTCATTCCCTCACGTGCGGTTGTCACAGGCTTGATTCTGTATATGTATATATATATATTCCTTAATCAAACTAAAAATACGAATCCCAGACATATTGAAATTAGAGCAAGAAATCCGAACACTGGGATAAGGTAGAAAACTAAAACAGTTTTATTAAGAATCAAGCTTTCATTGGCTAACTACCAATGTCATCAGGATAAGATCATTGGAGTGGGGAAACTGCATTTATACCATCAGTGTTTCTGCACTCCACTCATGGAACATGTCACTGGTCTGTTCGTTTCAACCAGCCATATTATTTCGAGCTGTCTCGACTTTGTTTCTGTGGGGTGAGATTGTCTCCAAGTGTCTGCTGTCAGAAGGGGCTTATTGTCAGTTCCATTAGCCATGGCCATTGCTCTTGTCATTGCCCGTGTTCTCATGCCGGAGGCTCTAAGTGGTTATTCCTCCTCTTTTTTACATTCTGTGGTGAAGGGTGATTGTGTGACTGTGCAGTTCTGATCTTGGTTTGATGGAGTGCTCTGTAAGTACTTGCGTTGTCTGCATTCAAGTTGTGCATGCCGTTCCTCTTCCCAACTTCCCAGTGTGATTGTGTGTGGCCATGTGTGCCCACACCTGTGAATGTTGTTCTTGTCTTTTGATTGTGCCACACACAATCACACTTTCAACCTGATGGAGGCTGAGGTGATTGTCTGTGATAACACCAAGGGCAGACAAATTTTGGTTCTCTGGCCACTCCTCGATCAATCAGCATATTGATCTCCACCCTGTGTATCAAGCCCTTAGGAGTTGGGAAGAGGAGTGGCATGCAGGATGCAAATGCAGACAACGCGAGTACTTACAGAGTGCTCCATCAAACCAAGATCAGAACTGCACAGTCACACAATCACCCTTCACCATGGAATGTAAAAAAAGAGGAAGAATGACCACTTAGAGCAGGGGTCGGCAACCTCGGCTCTTTTATGACTCGTGGACTTCAACTCCCAGAATTCCTGAGCCAGCAAAGCTGGCTCAGGAATTCTGGGAGTCGAAGTCCACGAGTCATAAAAGAGCCGAGGTTGCCGACCCCTGACTTAGAGACTCCAGCATGAGAACACGGGCAATGACAAGAGCAACAACCATGGCTAATGGAACTGACAGTAACCCCCTTCTGACAACAGACATTCTATATATATGTGTGTGTGTGTGTGTGTATGTATATATATTTGTGTATATATATATATATATATTTGTGTATATATATATATTTGTGTGTATATATATATATATATATATATTTGTGTATATATATATATATATATATATATATATATATATATATATATATATATATATATACAGAGAGAGAGAGAGAGAGAGGGAGGGAGGGAGGGAGGGAGAGAGAGAGGGAGGAGAGAGAGAGAGAGAGAGAGAGAGAGAGAGAGAGAGAGAGAGAGAGAGAGAGAGAGAGAGAGATTCATACTAGATTCTATGGAATTTTTAAAAAGTCTCCCCTACAAGGTGACTCTGGACAGCTTAGAGGAATTTACATTTTGTGTCAAAAGCTTTCATATTATTAAACATCTACTTATCCAGTAGATGGAAAAAAATGCCAAATCCAGTCTAAACTTCTGAATGACTATACAGCCAACCCTAAAACAGATAATAGTAATAATTTATTAAAGTTGTTTGACATTTGACTTTCAACAACTCTGGGTGTCTCACAATAATCAGAACCAAAGAAGTTACGGTAAAATCAACAAAATGAGGAAAAAGGAAAAAGATGGCAAGAATGACACAATGAAATAAGGGCCTCATTTTCTCTCCCCAAAGACCAGAGTTAAGAGGTCTTCACAGCTCTGCTGAAAAATGTAGAGTGGGGAACATCTAGATCTTGGGCTGAACCTTATTTCAGAGAGCAAGTAATATTACAGAGAAGGCACATTTCTTGAGTCCCAATAGTTAAGAATATTTAGTTTAAGGAATCTGGAGTGTGCTAACCGCACAAGATTGAATCAACCAGGTTAAAAAGAATAGGAAACAGATGTTCCCTCAGCCCCATGCCATACTGGCCTTTATAGGTAATAAATAACTCTTGAACCACACCTGGAAGCAAATTGATAACCAGTTAATGTAAAATTATGTTGAAATATATTTCAAAAATGCAGAATTCAACTATTTTAGGAACTTCAGCGATGTTTAGTGTCAGAAATTATTAAGAGAAATTGGAAAAGCACTATTATTCTGTATGTTGATGATTGAACTTAAGAGAAGTGTAATTTATTCAGTTTCTTGGATCCTTACTTCATTGTAGTGTGGGAGATGAAAATATAGCCCCCTCCTCATATAACAAGATGAGGCTGGAGCAAACCTGTGATAGGCCCCACAGTAGTGATTTAAAACAAAGCTTTGAATTGAATTTTATACTATTTCACAATACGAACATACTATTTGTAATCTGTGCAATATGAAATTGCAAAGTAGGTCTATGTATATTTGGAACATGAGTATTATAACTGTGGGAGAAATAGGGAACTAAAAGTAGCTGATGGATGTGGGTGCAATATACATGGGTATATGTGGAAAGTTATGTTCAGCAGAAAGTATATGTGGAAAGTAGGGCAGCAGGGGGTCAGTAACAGGTCAGCAAAAGTCAGCAAAAGTCAGCAGACCATCTGACTACAGTCTTAGAACAAGAAAGGGTATAAAAGGTTGTGACTGGACCTGATTGATTTGCCATTGGCCTATAGCTGTCCTATTGGAATTTACTATAACCATTTGGTCCTCATTGCAATGGGTTATTAATGTAAGTGATGATGTGTTATTATGCTTGCTATGTTCCAAATTATTAGAAAAATAAACCTCTGAATCTTAAAGTAAGAATTATTGGTTTGTGTTGCTGTCTCTTGTCTTTTCCATTGGGCTTTTTCCACGACAGTAGGAATATGTTTATCTTTCATGAAATGGTTTTCATTTGGAAAAGAAACTTGTGAAGTAAAGTAATTTTGTGGCTTCTCATTCATATCCACCTTGTGCTTTTACCTGAGTTCCTGTAGAAATTATTTGTCTGTTAAACTGAAACATTTGAAACTTGTTCCCCATAGCAACAACTTTAGGGTGGATCCAAGAGATTTTTTTTTCAGAAATCCAAGAAGAATACTTGTAAGATTAAAAAAAATCACTTTGGTGTAGCGGTTAAGGCATCAGGCTACAAACTGGAAGAGTATGAGTTCTAATCCCAAAACCATTAGAGAAATGAGTAAATAACAATACCTATGTTGCTATGATTTTTATTAAAAGCACAATTAAGAATAGAGAAAGTGACAAACAGTATCAACCAGTAATTGCTTACATTTCTTACTCAAGATGTTATCTACTTTTTCCTGCTATGTAAATAGATAACTACAATCTGCCAAAGGCAATCTTGCCAGACACTAGTATTTTTAATTTGTTATTGTTGTTGTATTCAAAAGAATTCAGTATCAAGAAACTATTCAGCAAACAGCAGGTGGCTGATAAAGCATTTAGTAGAATACTTTGTCTTTTATTCCTCACTCTTGGATTTTATAACTTTTATCCTGAAAAAAAAGTATGCATTGTATTCTATGCATTTTGCTTTGCTTTTGCATTTATCTGTACATCTGAAAAGCAGATGGTTTGAATATTTTAATTGAAACATATAAATAATGGATCAGAAATCTGTTATCCTCATCCCCTTAAGGCATCAGGTGCTTTACAGTTTCTCCTGTGGAATTTGATATTCCGTGGAGAGTGATGAAGTGATGAAAACAGGAAAAACATGTCAAGTACATTGGTATAGAGCTTCTGTCCATTTGTTTCTCTCTCATTCACACATGCATATATGTAGGCACATCCATATCATTGTGGATATACACATACTGTATCTGTATATATAAATATGTACAGTATACACACACACACACACATATAAATTAATATGCTCAAACTAGAATTGCATATGAACTACTTGGATCCACAGATGGACATAAACATTTGAAGTGGCATCTGCCTGAGGTACCATTGTCATATTTCTTTCAAAGATGAGATAATCAGTTAGTTTGTTCATTGCTCATTGACACAAATCCTTCCTTCCTAAAACTCTTCCTGACAATGGTTTGAATAATAGTTTTTAATGTCTTTCAGGGATGAGAATTCAGAACAAAGTGATCCATAGTGAGTGTAAATTGAGTTCCACTTGGTTCAAAGCATGTTATTCCCAAATATCATGAAATCACCCTTAAGTTATTTACTCCCTGAGTAAGATTTAGTTCTAGAAGCATCATCTCTGTGGAGATGGTCTCTTATCTTTCTGCAGAGATAAGATTGGCCTCCACTTTATAGTCTATCAAAAGGCCCTGAAGATATAGTTTTGCAGCAGGCCTGGAGACCTCAGGGTGATACAGAGTCTATCCACGTGGTTTGATTGTTGTTGCCAAGAGGTGAGGGTTCAGTGGGCTTTGTGGGGTTTTACTTCTGTAAGCTTCCCAGAATCACCTGAATGAGTTGAACAACCATATAAATTTTCAATCAATCAATCAATCAATCAATCAATTCTCATTAGCTTAAACTAGTTTCAGTATACTGAATTCTAGATTAGAATTCAGTATTTATATGCAATATGAGGATAATATGTTTCAATTAGTTCCAGTTGCTGGAATAGTCTTATTTCAAATAAATATATGAATATGCAGTGTTTTTTTTCTAAAAAAAAATGGTGCTGGAACTTACATCATACAACCTGCCTTGCTTGCCCTACAAGGTTCCATCCAAAAAAGGTGCCGGAACTCCGTTCTGGGCATTCTATGACAATAGAATGTTGACATCTAAACATAGCATACTGTAACATAATTTAAATTCTCTGATATTATATTTATATTGTTTCAATTGTTTCATATTGTTAATAATGTTTTTTAACTGTTTATGAGCTGCCCAGTTATATATTGCAATGGAAGCTGTATAAAGTTTATTAATAAATAAATAAACATAACATACCAAAGCAAAGAAACATTCTGGCATTATTGGGCCAGTATGACACTAACACAAAAACCAAGGCTAGCTTAACAGGGATTGTGCTTATTGTTGACCATCTGCTACTGTTCCTTGGTAGTCTCTACTACTAATTTCTGAGCATATAATCAGAAAAGGAACAGCAAATTTTCTTCTGTTTGATTTGCTAATGGAAGAACAGAACTAGGGAATTAGCTGTGAAGACAGTAGCTATTCTGGTAGAAGAACTGGTGGAAAAATAATTTGTATAGCACAACTTTAAAAATCAGTTTAGTTTTATTTATGCGCAATGCTTTTCTAACAATTTATTCAGTTTACTATGTTTCTCTAGTTCTCTGATAATATATATATTGCATGTGTTTCTTTGGTCTGTAGCAAAACGTATGTTTACTCTGTGTTTCAAAAGGTATTTATTATTCTTTCTGTTGCAAATCAATAGATCCAAAAGATATTTTTGAAAAGAGAAGGAATAATATATTTCCTTTGATTCTTTTTTTTCCAACATTAAATGTATAGCCTCAGGTCATATTTAGGAATTTGAACACTTTGAGATCAAGGATGCCTTTATTATTTGGCTTTTGACAATTAATGCATATTGCATTTTTAACTGTACTTTTTGGCATATGAAAGATCTTGCTATTGTACTATACATTTTATGTGGAAAATGATCTCCTAATTTTTCTATTGAAATACAATCAAGAAGCTTAAAGAAATTTCTCCTTTAAAACAATCATCGACCTTAGTACTTATTTGTCACTTATAATTATAATCAATATTAAGTAATTGAATGATAGCCAAGCAGCTAACATGCTATCAAAACTCATTTTAAATTATTAAGTAACGAATGTCTCATTCCAAAAATGAAATACTAAAAAATCACATTTGTCAAGTTCTTGTGCAATGGGTAGCCTAATTTTAAGACTGAAATAGTCACTAATAATTGCATACAAATCAAATATACATATATATTGTACTAAATGATATACAGTTAGTGATGGCAGTGGTTTTGAAAGTAAATCTGTTGTCCTGAATGCATATTAATTAGCAATATATAACAACACAGTAATGGTTTTCTTAATGAGTGCACATTCTGTAATGTTCCAATTCATAATAAAGTCTAAATTATAAAATGGCACCAGAAAAACAGACATATTTTTAAAAGAAACTGGTACTTGAGCCCTAGGCATGTTGCTGATGAAATTAGCAGAAGTGCATAAAAGTATATGTTGAATTATCTCTGTAACAATAGTTATAGCACTTAGACTTATATACTGCCCTATCGTGCTTTACAGCACTCTCTGGCAGGTTTATTGCATATTGCCCTCAGCAATCTGGGTCCTCATTTTACTGGTCCTGGAAGGAAGGAATGCTGAGCCAACTTTGAGCCCATCAGGACCAAACTCCAGGCTGTGGGTAGGGTGAACCTGCAATACTACATTCTAACCACTGTGCCACCAGGGTTTCTTTGTAAGTTGAATGTAGTAGTTTTTTCCCCTTTCCCTCTACCAAACAGCCATAGAAGGTTTAAAAAGGTAAAGGTAAAGGTTCCCCCGCACATGTGTGCTAGTCATTTCCGACTCTAGGGGCCGGTGCTCATCTCTGTTTCAAAGCCGAAGAGCCAGCGCTTGTCCGAGGACGTCTCTGTGGTCATGTGGCCGGCATGACTAGATGCCAAAGGCACACGGAACACTGTTACCTTCCCACCGTAGTGGTCCCTATTTTTCTACTTGCATTTTTACGTGCTTTCAAACTGCTAGGTTGGCAGAAGCTGGGATGAGTAACAGGCACTCACTCTGTTACGCGGCCCTCGGGATTCGACCCACCAGACTGTCAACCATCTGGTCAACAAGCTCAGCATCCTAACCCACTGAGCCACCAAGTCCCTCATAGGTTTAGAACAACATAAAAACAGTAAATCATTTCATTGTTTTAATTACTTTACCTTCAGCAATTATGGTAGCTATTTTCCAACCTGCAATAGTAAATATTCACCTACTATGTCACTTACTATATTTTTCTTACTATATTTCTCCCCTCAGAATCAAGCAAGGGCATTACTTACACTTTTGTGGCAAACTGTTTTGTTAATAAGGTGCTGCCTATTAAACAGATTCTTCTTCAGATCCTCTCCTCCCTTTCTGATCAAGTCGACAAGATCCCTTCCTTTTCCCTGGAATGCTTCAGTGCATACTGGAAAAGGTGATTTTTCAGCAGTCAAAGGTGCTTAAATCTTAAATTAAACCATCAATCTTTCTCATCTCTGTCTCCACAGCTCCCACAATTTCCTACTAGCTCATCAGCCCTCATTTCAGCATTCTCTCTTCCAGCATGAGAAATACTGTGAGAAAAATACCTTATCTATTTTACACTAGTTTATTGCCTCCCAAATACAGCTTATGAGTTTGAAAGATCTCTTGAGAGGATTGCAGACAAGGTTTGCTACCTCTATTCTGTCACTGTTTTGCTTTCAGTCTCTCCCATACAGTATAAATAATCTGTAAAGATGCATATTTGTTTGCTAGGTTAATGAATCTTAACCTAGTTCTTGACCCACCTTGGGTACAAAGCCAGCTGGGAGTTTGTCTCAACCCTAAGAAGGAGGCAATGGCAAACCACTTCTGAAAAGTCTTGCCATGAAAATTGCAGAGACCTGTCAAGGCAGTCTTCAAGAATCAGATACAACTGAATGGAAGTTAAAAAAAATGAACAGTCTAGTTAAATACTAATGATCCACTATGAATGGTTGTTCAGGTAGAAAGGATGACTTCACTCTAATAATCCATAGAATTACTTATCTGGTCCAGTCTAGTGTCAAGTGCATGTTGTTTCCCATAGCAAAAAAAAAAAGGTTCAGGACATTGCCTTCAGGAAAAAATAATTCACTAACCTGGCTCTCTGTTTTCTCATTTATTGACTTCTTTTAAAGGCAAGCATTTTTTAGGAGCCCACTGAAATTCAGTAAGGTTTCTTGGGCCTGGACTGTGATAAATCCTGACTTTGCTATCATCTGCAGATGATTTAACCTTGTGAATTCTCAAGCTTCCTCCTTCCGTTATATATTTAAGATGGACAATATTTAATATTTATTTATTATGTATATGTAGGGGTGTGGGTCTATACATATGTTGTATATAGTATGTTTAGGTGTGTGTTATGTATGTGTTTAACTTTGAGAGAGGGCAACAAAATTTCATTTTTGATGTGTGCCATTGTGCCCATAGTAAAAAAAAATGACAATGAAGATTATCATCATCACCATCATCATCAGATCTTTTTCTAAAGTTGAGGTAATTTCTATTAGAATTTTTTGGATAAAGCCAAGTTCAAAATGCTCTCAACCAATCTGTTGCTTAAAATTTTATTTCTTCTGTCTTCTCTATAGTCACTTTCTGAATTTTTCTGTGTCCTCCGGTGATATGAAAGAGAATCTTTTAAGCTATCTCATGAATCAAGTCTTTCTTAGATATAAAATATTTATTAACTATTCATTTTTAACTGTACTAAGAATGAAATATTTTAAAATATTCTCAGTCTGTTGCTCTGTGGAATGAATAAATAAATAAATACAAATATCTGAAGTGTTTTTTTTATTCAATCAGTTCTATAGTGGTAGAATCTCTGCTTTTAATCAGGCCATTAGTGTTTAGCAAGGAAGACATTTCTTTGCTAGATCTTAATACTTCCAGATTTTAACCAAGAATTCTGTTCATATTCAGGAATCTACAGAACTTCAACTTGTCCAGACTTGAGATACAACCTCCTGAGACACTAAATTAGCTGAGATTTTTCATTGAATAAAATAACTTATTTTGGATTTACATTGGGCTTCATGATTTACTTACCATGATCTAGACCAGGGGTGTCAGAACTGCTGGCCCACAGGCCAGATGCATCATAGCGAAACCGCACCCGCCCCATTGCAGGCAATGGCAAAAAAATTGCAATACATTGGAACACGTCACGTGGCATTGTGAGTTTGACAGCCCTGATCTAGACCAGGAGTGGGGAACGATGACCCTTTTATGACTTGTGAACCAACTCCCAGAATTCATGCATGGCTGGCTCAAGAATTCTGGGAGTTGAAGTCCATAAGTCATAAAAAGGCCACTGTTCCCCACCCTGATCTAGACAACAGACTTCCTGAAGGTTTGCTGGCAACTGAGCTTAGCATGATCAAAGGCAAGGCAGTTCAGCTATGCAGATCATAGACAATTGAGCTGAGACTGAGCAGGGTTGGATTCCTATCTTTATAGCCAGGTATCCCGAACTCTGTTTTCTGATTGATGCAGAGGACTGATCTTTGATTGGTTCTTTATTCCTATTCCTGATTGTAGTTTTGATGGTCTTGGTTGCCGATTGGTCTTTTTTAAAAAAAAAAAACAGCTTTTGATTAGTCATTTTTGAAGTTCCAATTCCTGATGAGTTCTTTGTTTGTGCCAGCCAAAGTTGCCAGTGAAATCTAAGGAAATCTCTTATCTAGACCAGATATTATTAAATTTTGAAGCCCACACTGCCTTGCCCTAGCAGATACCCACTGTGAAAGTCTATTAACAATAACAAAGTTTATTAATAATAACAATGTAACATTCTCTGTGACACTTCAAAAGTTGGATTTGAAAAAATCAAATACAAATAGTACTGATGCTTTTGAATGTTGTTGTTAAGATCACCGTGGAGAAGACTACAGAGAATACTGTGAAGGGTAAAGAAAACAAACAAATGGATTATTGAACAAATTAACTCATAGTTTTCATTTGAGTACAAATGACCAGATTGTCCTACTTCATATTCATTGTATAAAAATCTAGCTTTCTCAAGAAGGCTCTGACTCTGGGAAAGGTGGATGGAATAAGACGAAGAAGAAGAAGACCAACAGCAAGGTGGATGGACTCAATTGCAGTGACAAAAGGTATAATATTGGAAGACCTTCAGCACCAGATTAAGGACAGATCAACATGGAGAAAATCTATTTCTGTAGCCTTTAGGAGCTGACACTAATGTGATGGCATATAATCAATCAGTCAGTTAGTCTGCTTTTCCTGATAGAAGGCTTTGGATTCAAATATAAATGAGGACCCAGATTGTTGGGGGCAATTAAGCTGACTTTGTAATAATGCCGCTTGGGGGGTGTATGAAAGCCCTAATAAGCAGGCATATACATAGAATGAAGGCTACTGCTAAGCTTGTAAGCCGCCCTGAGTCTTCGGAGAAGGGCGGGATATAAATGGAATTTTAAAAAAAAATGTCGTGCTTCCCCCTTATCTTCTTTTTACTAATCATATCATATTTCATGGAGGCCTCCATTCTACCAATATCCTACTACAGTTAGTGTTCCATGTAATCCTAAAGTATCCTGAAAAGTCCTAAGTTTTCATGAGAGATTGTGATTGAAAAAATATTTTGCTTGGACATTTAACATACTATGAGCTATGGATATAATAACTTTTATGCAGATGATCTCTGAGTCCTAGATATTATTTTGGGGATTCCTTCATGACATAAAGATTGCTAGCCTAGCTCCTGGAGCTCCAGAATATACATAATCTGTGAGGTTCCTTTGACTTGGGCCTTTTTAAAATCCAACTGATAGTTTATAAGCAACTTCTTATAAGTTTCTTGAGGGGACATATTACTATTGCATATCTCTGTTGGTCAAAGTATGTGTGTGTGTTCTTCAGCTGAATTACTGTTAATGTGTAGTAACATCATAGCTCAGATGAGGTCTTTAGGGGTACCTTGGGAAAAGGAAAAAAGACAGAGGGGTCATTATGGGGGGGAAGGCAATTTTCATAGGGCTGGTAAGAAACTATTAAACTTTAATTAAAAAATTGATTGTCACAAGCCTCCAGAATATTCAACACCAACTTAATGAGTGTACCCAAATCACTTGATCCTTTTCTTCATGGCAAAAACAGAATTGATGGGTCCGTGGTGCTCTCTGAGCTTGCTTGTTTTCTTGCAGACATTTCATTAGCCAAACTAGGTAACATCATCAGTGTTCATAGGGAATGCAGTTTGCTGTCAGTTTATATTCTATATAAATATAAACTGACAGCAAACAGAACTCCTTACTAGCACTGATGATGTTACCTAGTTTGGGTAATGAAATGCATGGAAGAAAACAAGCAAGCTCAGAAAATACCAGGGACCCCTCATGTCAACCCTGAGTTACAAATGTTCTCCTTTATTAAAAGCAGAATTGGCATTTCCAAAGTAAATAAAAATTGTATTTTTAAATCTATAAGATCAAACCTCTGTAAGTTTCACCTTTTCCTCATGGGAAAAAAATGTGTAGAATGTATTTTTTTTAATCATGTAATATATTATTTTCCTTTTATCACACCAATAGTCTTTTTTTTTTAAAAAAAGTGTGCTCCATACAGTGGGACTGGAGGAAGCAAAAATAAATCAGTTGAATTCATGATTTTATTTATTATTTATTATTTATTTATTTAATTGAATTTCTATACCGCCCTTCTCCCGAATTTTGAGTATTAATAGAGAAGCGGAAGAGGAAAATAATGCTTTTCTTTAATACTATTAAAAATAGATCATTGCACCCTAAATCAAAGTGTTCAAAAAGCTGATTGTGCCACCCCAGTCCAGCTGTTAATGAAGCATTTAAAACTGATGTGGTGTCATTAAACCTGATACCAAGTTGTGATACCAAGTGATTCAGACACTTACTGAAAAGAAACAGATACTTCTTTGGCCCAGCAATTATAGCTTCAGCTGACAGGAGATGAAGGTGAAATAAAATGTAACTCAGATCTGATTGAACATTATCAAGTTAATTTGTCATAGTAAATGGAAGCAAAGAGGCCATTTTTCTCCTTCATCAGTGCATTTTCTCAGTCGCAAATGAGGCAGAGAGGAAGGAACCCCAAATGTCAGTTTAAAAAAAAAGTATTTATTTTGCTTGACATGTTTTCGAGCACATTCCTTTTTCAAAGCCACTTTTGAAACGTCCAACATTCTAGAAGTGCCCTTCAGAAAATAATGCTTTATGAAACCCATTAGACCAAATAAATATTTACTAGAATTTTGATTTCTCTCTCTCACACACACACACACACTCATTTTAATGGCTGCCTTCTTTCTTCCCATTCCCTACTCCTTTTAATGATCTTTTTATTGGCATTTGGATTTTTCCTTCTTCCCTCCCTCTCTCTCTCCTCTTTTCTCCTATAAGAAGAAACATGTTTCAGTGCAACATGAAATCACACAGAGCCATCAAGAGTTCATTGTCACATTTTGCCAATAAAGACTTCAAGAATAAAATCTACCCTATTCAAAATAATTTAGATTCTAGGATGCTCTGAAATCATTTCCAATTGGTGTTGGATGGTAAGAAGAGATCAGGAGGTTGTTCCAACTCATAGCGAGGTCATCTCAGAGTTTGATTACTTTAATATGCTCTACATGGGGCTGCCCTTACAGACCACCCAGAAGCTGCTACCATTCCTCTTGGAAGACTTGCTACTTAAGTAATTCCTCAAAATTGTAGATATGGAGATTTGGATACTTCCATTCCAAAATTTCCATTATTGGGTGAATATCCATACCTTGAAATAAGTTAAATGTAAAGGAACCATTATTATCTGAAGTTCTTTCTGACTTTTTCTAGTAGCCATTAAATAACCATTACAACACATTTTCAGTCAGCCTTGTACTTTTTAATTTATTTTTTTTTAAAATTTTAATCCCATTTATATCCCGCCCTTCTCCGAAGACTCAGGGTGGCTTACAATCTAAGAAGCACAAATCAATGTGCTTAGCAATAGCCTTCATTCTATGTATATGCCTGCTTATTAGGGCTTTTGGGGGCCCCCAAGCGGCATTATTACAAAGTCAGCTTATTGCCCCCAACAATCTGGGTCCTCATTTTACCTACCTCGGAAGGATGGAAGGCTGAGTCAACCTTGAGCCTGGTGGGATGCGAACCTGCACTAATTGCAGGCAGCTGGTATTACTTAAGGAGGCATTAGCCCACTGTGCCACCAAGGCTCCTATGGTACTTAAAGCACTAGTTGTGAATAAAAAAAATGACTTATTTATTTAGGTGTAGTGATTAAGGTGCTGGTCTAGAAACCAGGAGACTGTGAGTTCTAGCCATTCTTTAATCATGAAAAACCAGCTGTATGACTTTGGCTAATCACTCTCTCTCTCTCAGCACCTCACCAGGTTGTGCTGTGGGGAAATTGGAAGAGGAAGGAATATGAGTATGTTTGTCACCTTGAACTGTATATGAAAAAAAAGCTGGATAATAATATTTTTTAAAAGGCTTCTTGATGGTATCTACAGTAGAGAGAAAATACAAGTATCATAGATGAGGACACAATGTCACCATGTTCTTTGTTAGCTTATTACAAGCATAGATCAATAATTTCTTTCAAAAATGAATACATCAAAATTAAAACTTGAGATAGATATCCTCAGTTCTGCCTACTTTTGTAATCAGGATAATCTATGTTGTCTGAATATCTCCATGAAAGAGGTAGCACAGCATCATTTGAACCAGAGTTTTGACTTTCTCTTCACCATATGGACAGAAATGTTATTCTTTAGGAATGCCATCCAAAACAGCAGATGGAAGGGCATTACTTTGGGTCAATGTAAAAGCTCTTTTGGTATTTTTGGATGCTGTATTAAAGAAATAGTGAGCAGGTACTTTTTTCTGGTCTCACTGAGATAAAATGAGATAAAAAGAAAAAAAGAAAAGAATTAAATTGCTGCAGTTAATGAAAAAAGGGGTGGTAGTATTGATAACTGAGGGAAGATTTTGTTTTCTTGTGTTTTGAGAAAAGATTCTGTTGAAAGGTATTTTGCTAAGTATAAGAGTGTGATTTTAACTTATATTGCTTCACGGGACAGGTAACAGTCAGTACAGATAGTGCTCGACGTACAACCACAATTGAGCCCAAAATTTCTGTTGCTATGCTAAGCAAGACAGTTGTTGAGTTTTGCCCTATTTTACAACCTTTCTTGCCACAGTTTTTAAGTGAATCACTGCAGTGGTTAAATTAGTAACACGGTTATAAAATGAATCTGACTTCCCCATTGAGTTTGTTTGTCAGAAGGTCACAAAAAAGTGATCACAAGACACCACCCCCTGGGACACTGCAGCCATCATAAATATGAACTGAATTGTTCGGAGAATGATAAGAGGGAGACAGCAGGCTGGGTTCCAAACGTTTATTTTGCTTCAGCTCCGGACAGCTGACAAGCGGAGAAACCCTTGCTTTTATAGCAAACTGTCAACTGTTACAACCAATCAGGGAACCGTATTCTCCCGCCTCAAGGGCAGCGACCAATAGCCTGCCGGCAGCTTTGACAGCTCCTGGGTGCTTGCGCTTGCGCGGCTCGGTCGGGGAATCCATCAGCTGGCTGGCCCGCCGGCTGAGGGAAGGCGTGTTTGGAAGCCGGCTTTCTGACAGCTCGCGGCTGTCAGCTGGGCCGGCTCTGGCGCATGCGTAATTGCTTTAGGCAGCCTTTTGACAGCTGTCACTGTCAACGGCTGCCGCCAGCCTGTGCGTGTGCGCGATTTCTTCCGGCAGCCTTTTGACAGCTGTCAACTGCCAACGGCTGCCGCGTTAGGGATTCCCTGGTTGTCCTCAGGCCTGAGGCTTCCTCGAGTAGGGTTAACCTTGCAAATGTCAGTATGTAACATGAACTAATTGCCAAGCATCCAAATTTTGATCACATGACCATGGTCAGGGGTAGGCAACCTTGGCTCTTTTATGACTCATGGACTTCAACTCCCAGAATTCCTGAGCCAGATTGCCCACCCCTGACCATGGGGATGCTGCAATGGTTGAAACACATTCACTTCTTTCAAAATGGTGCTAACAGAGTGAGATGGCCAAACTGGAGAGGGACAAAAAATAAAAACCCTTGCCACAAGAAGAAATGTGAGTTCATGGAAAGTGTTTTTGAGATACCCTGAGTTGAATGAGAAATGTTCAGTCTTCTCTCTTTTTTTTTTTGTATTAACTAAAAAGGAAAAACAAAGAAAAAGAATAGAACAATTATAGAAGAAAAAAAGGAAACTAAAAATGTGCATTTGCAGACACACCTATATCGATAAAGTGAAGCCATTATTCATTACAATCATCCATGTGATCTTTATTAATGAATTCTGCAAACTGCTAAATAGCCGTAGCCATATATTTGCATTGTGTAAAGCTGAACAATAATTCCTTTGATTCATTTTCTTTGTCCAAAAGTTAACAGCCATATGAATAAGTCTCAAGTTAATATATGTAATTGGTTCTTACCAAAATGGAACAATATATTTAAATAAATAATAGCTTCACTGCATCTGCAACAACATAAACACAAGATGGTGAATTCTTATGTTTTTTTTTGTTGGAAATGATGTGATCTAAAAATAAATTCAGGTTGCATGACTGAACCAAGCAATTTAAGTTAGTATGGTGCCCTGTTTTATTTTAGAAAGGTATGTCCAGTATGAGACAGGAAATACTAAACAATTTCTCAACTTTTTGGCAATTTCTGTTTGCATAATTATGTTCTATTAGTCAAGTCTTATCTCATTTCTACCTATGAATAAAGCTGTTTTAAACGATCAGCAAGCTAACACTACTTCTTCACATCTTCAAAATGTGTGAAATCTGTATTGCTATTTCTTGGAGGCAAGATCAAGTGATACTTGTACATATGATTCAGATCTATTTAATAATTGCTAACTTAAGTTCCATTAATTTCAATGGATCAACTTTAAGCTGGATTAGGCTTTACTTTATATTTTGCATAAAAAGCATTACTATTTTTTAAAAAAATAAAAATGAACAGAAAGCTTGGGGCAAGTTTATAGATTTCAGCCATATTTCATACTTTGTGGTTTTCAAAAAAAAAAGTATGGGAGCGAAATTAAAAGAGAAAAAGCAGATGGTATCGCCTAGTGAAAAGTTTTCACAGAATATGGCATCGTTCTCTGTTTGCCTGCTAGGAATTAGTAATGTTAAATTTAACACATCTCTCACTTTTCATGACTTCTCATATTTTGTGACACATTTTAATAGAAAATCTTCAGTCACTTATATCTATCGTATGCAGTTTTATCTCTTTTCAGGAACATGTTTTTAGTTTAGATTTCCATAGCAAAAAAGACGATAGTTTGTTTTGGGTTGGATTTTTTTTTTTTTGCTAATACTTTCAACTGAATGTGACAAGAAAAGTAGGAAGCCTGACTGACTACCCTATAATTTTTTATAACAACTGCATTCTGAAGTGCAGCGATAATTCATTGCAACTGGACACTTGTCTGTCTATGGAGGTGTCTTGAGAAATGGCAGGTTCCACGTCACAGGCCCCTTTCCAACCACTTTAATTACAAATGCCTAACCATGATCAACATACACTGGAAGGTAGCACAGCAGGATAAAGATAGCAAAGCAAGGAAATACTGCTAGTCCTCACTCAATGATCGATTACTTGAAAGATCATTCAAAGTTACAACCAATTCAAAAAAAATTATTTATGACCCGTCCTTGAAGTTACAACTGCATCCACTCCCACAGTCATGTGATTGAATTTCATATGCTTAGCAATCAGCTTGCATCTACAACCAATTGCAATGTCCCGTGGTCGTGGGACCTCGATTTGTGATGTTTTTTTGCCATTTTCTGGAAGAAGGCAGTAAAGAACAGTCACTGGATGTGTTGCATTCACTTAACAACTACATGGTTCATTTAATGGCCATGAGACCTACTTAATGAGTCACATTATGACCATCATAAGCAGTTATAAAATCAAACCGGGTCTCAGGTATCTTTCAAATCTTACTTAAATATTTTACTAATCTGCAAGATGATGGGAAGGGAAGGGAAGGGAAGGGAAGGAAAGGAAAGGAAAGGAAAGGAAAGGAAAGGAAAGGAAAGGAAAGGAAAGGAAAGGAAAGGAAAGGAAAGGAAAGAAGGAAAGGAAAGGAAAGGAAAGGAAAGAAGGAAAGGAAAGGAAAGGAAAGGAAAGGAAAGGAAAGGAAAGGAAAGGAAAGGAAAGGAAAGGAAAGGAAAGGAGGAAAGGAAAGGAAAGGAAAGAAGGAAAGGAAAGGAAAATATTATGGAAATTAGTCAATTAGGAATGTTTTAAATATGTGAGTTTTTGACTGGTAGCAAAAGATATATAGAAATCAGTTTACAGAAGATGTATGTACACATGCTTTTGTGTATGGCTTTGTCAACCACAAGTCTGTTTTTCCTAAATAACTCGTGCAATTCACTAATTTAACATTGATTTAAGTATCTTACATCTGTTGTTTTTGTTTTTTCACAAGATACATGTTTAAGAAAAAAAAGCAAAAATATTGTTTTATGGATAGACTAAGGCAGAATTGTATAACTTAATCACTGCATATCCACATTAAAATATTTTTAGGGTACAATGTGATGTGTACAACAAAATTACAGAAAGACATTAACTATTTGCAAGCAGACATTATGGATTTTCCTCGCGTTTGTTTAAATTAATATCAGCACCAGGCTTTTCAGCAATGAAACCAGGGAAGTAAAGTAACCATAACATATACTAGAATGTTAAATAACTTTTGAATGTGCTTTTGGATATTTGGGCAAAGCTAAAAGAAGATTGAAGTTATAATCTGAGATTCTTTGGTTTGCCAGCTTAAATGTAAAGAGTGTATAGCTCTTTCTTTTCTTACACTCATCAGTCCTATAGCATCACTTGGTCTTTATGTGGTGTTATTTATAAAAAGTCAGGAAAGTAATAATTTGTATATCAACTTGTTCAGGAAGTATCTTTTATTTGGAAGCCCATGCATGTGCATCAAAACTGTGGAGGTCTAGAATTGTTCATTATATGCTGAAAGTATTAAAAAATAGAAAAAAAGACTGTTCAAAATCATGGGAACCACGAATATTTACAGCTAATATTAGCAACTAGTAGTTATAAAAATAAATGCTAGGACGAAATCCAATTTTAGGGTTACTTATTAGAGCACTTGTGAATTTATTTATTTATTTATTTATTTATTTATTTTTATTACATTTTTAGGCCACCCATCTCACTGATACAGTGACTCTGGACCTTCTTCTAAAAATTCCTTCTAGAGACAGGGACAAAATCATCTCTGGTCTTATTATTTCACTAATGCTACTGCAATTAAGAATTCAGTAATATTAAGGATCATGTAGGTGCCTTTAAAGAATAATCCAGATCAGATTTCTCATCAGTTACTGAATATTGTAATGAGGCAGAGTAAAGCATCATTGAAATCACATTTGAATAATTCAAAATATTATCCATAATGGATCAATCTCTAGCTTTAAGACACTTTGTGAATAGTGAATGCTAGCTAGTCAAATTCCAAGTATATTTCTGAGCTCAGTGGCCATTCTAATGTACAACAGTTACATACAAATGGTCATTTGTGGTGAAATGTATTCCCACTTAGTAAATGAGTCTTCAGTTATAATGATAAGAAATAATTATAATATTGACAGTATTTCAAGGGGAAGGCTATTGCATAGCACAGGGGCTGCTATGGAAGAGGCATGCTTCCTGGTTCCCACTAGATAGCAACATTTAAGGGAAGGAATCTGGAATGTACCCACTTTATTTCATCTGGTGGAAAAGGTAGATATTCTCAGGATGAAGTGGTCTTGCAAATAACCTGGCCCTGTGTTATGCAGGATTTTAAAGGTGATTACCTTGAATAGTACCCGAAAAGAGACTGAGAACCAGTGCAATTCACACAGCAATAGTGTAATTTGGCAATCTGCAGATACCTAGTATGTGCATTGTGGAATAACTCTGGAACAGTTGTAATAGTTGTAACTCCTGAGTGGTTCCTGGGCCAGGCACTAATGCCCAGGTCTACACATGTAAAGTTCAAGCTAGCAACTTTATTGTAGCTATATACTGTGGTATACAGAAATCTCCTCAAACTACTTGCCTTTCCTTGGGAACAAATAGATAAGGTTCCACGGAAATCCGTTCTGGATCTCTTGTGGTTACATAACAACTCAGGATTAATTCCCTGCTTGATCTTTCCTCCCTGTCTGCCTTCCCAACACTACCCCATGTAGAGCAAATAGCAATAGTCCAACCAGGGACACGGTGGCTCAGCGGGTTAGGACGCTGAGCTTGTCAATCAGAAGGTTGGCAGTTTGGCGGGTCAAATCCTGAGTGCTCCATAACAGAGTGAGCGCCTGTTACTCGGCCCAGCTTCTGCCAACCTAGCAGTTCAAAACCACGTAAAAATGCAAGTAGAAAAATAGGGACCACTACGGTGGGAATGTAACAGCGTTCTGTGTGCCTTTGGCGTCTAGTCATGCCGGACACATGACCACGGAGACGTCCTTGGACAAGCGCTGGCTCTTCGGCTTTGAAACGGAGATGAGCACCGGCCCCTAGAGTTGGAAATGACTAGCACGCATGTGCAGGGGAAACTTTACCTTTACCTTACCAACCAGGAAATAGTCAAGGCATATATGTGTGAGTACAAGGCCTCCTGGACCCAGAAGGGGCACAATTGGTGCGATATAAGAATTAAATACAAACTTTTCCATTCACGCTTCCAGCTGAACAGTCTCAATGTGAGGATAAATAGATAGAATAGGCCATGAATAAGCCACTTCATTTCAGATTATTTGCAATAATGGTAGCATGTTTTGTTAAAAAAAATAAACGATTGTATAACTGCATAACCTTTATAGACTTCTATTTTCTAAGTATGAGAATTATATTCGTCTTTCCACAACATTATCTGCTGTGCCTCTCCAAGTTTTTCTTCTGCTCCTTCACTTAACTTTTTTGGGTGGAAGTGACATGAAAAGCAATTACTATTTGAACTCCTTGTTCTGAAATGAGAATCTTAGTATCTCTAATAGATTAAAGTGTAGAAATAAAAAAATCCCGTTTTTATTTTTACCTTTTAGTCCATTTGAGATACTAAGGTTTTTCTCTACATTGACCTCAACTTGGCATTTTATTTTATTGTCAATAATGCAGAAATGGTTTGTAGTTTTCCTTTGGAAGGATTTTTTTTAAAAAAATCAAATCTAAGCTACACCCTAGGGACCTCCTGGTGGCTATTCAGCCAAGTATTATTGAAGCCAGACTCAGATGCTACCTGCATATTTTCTGAAAGAATTTGACTTCATGCAAACTGGAGGTGAGAAGTTGTTTTGTCTTAGGTTCCTGAAAGGCAAGAGTTTCAACTGTGAAAAGCAAATTTAGGTGGGTTTGAAAAGTTGAAAACATTATATTAAAAAGGTAAAGGTTCCCCCGCACATGCGTGCTAGTCATTTCCAACTCTAGGGGCCGGTGCTCATCTCTGTTTCAAAACCGAAGGATCAGTGCTTGTCCGAGAACATCTCCATGGTCATGTGGCCAGCATGACTAGATGCCAAAGACTCACGGAATGCTGTTACCTTCCCACTGTAGTGGTCCCTATTTTTCTACTTGCATTTTTAGGTGCTTTCGAACTGCTAGGTTGGCAGAAGCTGGGACGAGTAACAGGCACTCACTCTGTTATGCGGCACTCGGGATTTGACCCGCCAAACTGCCGACCTTCTGATTGACAAGCTCAGCGTCCTAACCCACTGAGCCACCACGTCCCTAACATTATATTATGTAAGGATAAATGTCCACATTAAGGATCATTTGCCAATAATTTGTAGGCATCTCAAATAATCTGAATGTTTTATGACATATTGCAAATAAAAAGTACAGATCTACATTATCTACAAGCCGGCTTGGCCTGATGGGGGGTGGGTTAGGTTTTTTATTGTTCTTAATATTTGTATTTATTGTTTTTTACCTTGGGCATTATGTTTAATTCCTTTTAACTTTTGTATTTTTTGTATTTTATACATTTGCCCTGTTCACCGCCCTGAGTCCTTCGGGAGAAGGGCGGTATATAAATAAAATTATTATTATTATTATTATTATTATTATTATTATTATTATTATTATTATTATTATTATTATTATTATTATTATTAATCCCTTATAGGTCTGGTCAAGAGCATTTTATAGTTCTTCATTTACACACTGCCAACTGTCTGTCCTTGCTCTATATTTTATTCATTAGTTGTAGAACCATGAAGGCATATCTAAAATATATCTGCTTACTATTTTTCTTCTGGTTTTAAACTTTGAGGTTGGCGTATAACTGCCAAGTTGCATATTATTAAAATAAAATTAAAATTAAAAGAGTAAGCTTGTTAATAATGTGCAAGTGCTGAAGTAGCATCCAATACTGAAAAGGGGAAAAAGGGGGGAAAAAGAAACAGTGAAGGATGGATAAATTTGGGCAAGGAATATAGGCAGCTGTCTTGTATTGAATTATACCTGTGTTCATCTGACATTGAACTGAATAAGAATTGCAAGGGTTCATATGATGATTTGTGAGGTTTTTCCCCCCTCCTTTTTGGATACCTGTGTACATCTGACATTGAATGGAATAAGAATTGCAAGGTTTCGTATGAGGGTTTGTGGGGGTCTTTTTTTCTTTTTGGATACATAATTCATTGAAGCTGGGACCTTTTACAAATATATGTATTTGAGAATTGAGCTGTGTCCCTTCCTATAGCAGTGAAGTTTGTACCTGAATATAGGCATCTTTAGATAGATTCAGTAGAACAAAATAACAGGGAAATCATATGAAGAGTCTCCTTGATCTCATAAAAATTAAATAAAGCATCAAATAATTTTACTGTTAATTGATAATGATTAATACAAACATTTCATCTTCTAACTTATTACCATTTGAGATCCTATGTGGTGCACTTGGAACAAATTATCAATTTTGTTAGGAAAATCCAGGTTTCTTGGCAGTGGTCCCTTTTTCTAAATGGATGTTGTTTCAGGTTTGGTAATGAGGATTCACAGATTATTCCAGATTACAAATCCAGGGGTTGACTTGAGAAATGTAATATTTTTATGTTTTCTGCATGGCTGCTCTTTAAAAATCTGTCTTGCATCCAGGAAATATGATCAACTGTTTTCAACCATTTCAATTAAGTTGAAGGTATGATTTCAGAATAGAATATATCTTAATTGTATACCCAATTAAGAACTGGGAAACTATTGAGGGATCACAATGCAGGTAACTCTTCAGCTAGGTGGTGTGTGATACTCTTGGAGAGATTGTCTTCAGTATAAATGCTGCTGGTTCCACCTGGATAATCTATTCCAGCTGAATTTACTTATTTTCTTAAGAATTATGGTTTGGGTTACTACAGAATTCTTTTAGCCGCAATGTTTTAAATATGGATGTACTGAACAAGAAACCCCAAATTTTAAATTGGAATCTGGTACAGATAGTCCTTGACTTATGACCACAACTGAGCCCAGCATTTTTGTTGTTAAGTGAGACATTTGTTAAGTGACGTTTTCCCCATTTTATGACCTTTCTTGCCACAGTTGTTAAGTGAATCACTGCAGTTTATAAGTTAGTGACCCAGTTGTTAAGTGAATCTGGCTTCCCTATTAACTTTGTCAGAAGGTCGTATAAAGTGATCACATGACCTTGGGACACAGCAGCGGTCATAAATATGAACCAGTTGCGAAGCATCTGAATTTTGATCACAGGATCATGGGGATGCTGCAAAGGTCATAACTTTGAACAGTCACTAAATGAACTGTTGTAAGATGAGGAATACCTGTATACAGCTATTCCTTATTTAATAAAGGCAGTGAAACTAGTCTGAGAAAATTGTAAACACTTTCTTCCTTTCCCCCAATGCTTTGACCATTTAGAAATGAAATCATAATGTTACCACAGATAATTTTCCTTTGGCTCAACAGCTGCAAAGCTGTTTCTAGATGATCATAAAGCAGGCATGTCAAACTCGCGACGTCACGTGACGTCGTGCGACGTTTCGGAACTTTTTCCCATTGCCAAAAATGGGATGGGCGCGGTTTCTCCGTGACGCTCTGGCCCGCGGGCCGGCAGTTTGACACCCCTGTCATAAAGGAATCCCAAAGGAGGGGAAAAAAGGTTCTATTTCCATTTAAAGTGCCATACACACACATACACACACAGTCCACTTCCATTTAAAATAAAGGAAAACTTTTGGCACAAATAGAAGTTTGGATGTTATTGCTCTTCCTATACTGCATAAACACAGAGAACTAAGTATATAGAAAGTTGTTTCCAGAGATATAGCCACATACTTGAAAGGAATAGGACATTTGAGCTTAATTGTATAACAATATAACTTGACTCTGATTTTAAGAGCTGAGGTAAGCTGCAATTTATAAAAATATTGGTTTTGAAAAAGTTAAAGAATGAAGGGCAAGATCATTTTTCCCCTATTTTCCCTGAAAGACTAAGTATACAGCCTTGAGATATTTTTTTTAATCTTATCTTTGTCATGGAGAGATCTAGAAGTCTTTCTAGTCCAAAATGTCCTTTATGCTATGGTTCTGTCATGGCAAATAGAATCTTTTCTCAGATAGTTGTCTATTAGATTGCTATCTTACTAGTAGCAGCTTTTCAATTGTGTCAGTCTGAATGTATGTTTGTGTGTATAAATCAAATAATTTTCATTTCTCTTTCTAAACTTAATGCTTCTTAGAATCATAAAGTTCAAGTATGTTAGACAACTGACATATGTCCCCTATAAAAGATTCCAGACTCTTTTGCTACAGACTTTCAACCAGTAAGACTTGGATTTTTAATAAACATGAGAAAAGAGAGGAAACAAGAATTAACTATTAGGGCTTTAAGTTTCCAAAACAGAAAGTTGCTTCAGAATGCACAAAAGTGCAAACAGAATACCTTCTGCAACTTTTTTAATCCAGCAAATATTTTCATAAGGTGGTGCAGCCCCCCAAAAGATGATCTGAAACATCTTTTTACTTTTGAATGGAAAGTACTGCAGAACTCCTTGAGTCATAGGCCCTAGATGTGTAGTGTAAGAACACTTCACACAGGCTTTGCAGATGACTTAATGTCATACTGAAGAGGTGCAGAACTCATTCATCGTTCATATAGTGACTGAAGCATAATCTTGTTCTATCTATCTATCTATCTATCTATCTATCTATCTATCTATCTATCTATCTATCTATCATCTATCCATCCATCCATCCATCCATCCATCCATCCATCATACATTCATTCCCTTCTCAAAGGAAAGCACCACTTGCCATGATTTTATAATTGCTAATTTTTCTAAGAAGAACATTAAAATATATAAAATTGATGCTTATTGCTCCTTATAAACTTCCCTGTTTACCAAATGAATTCCTATTCTATAGTTTTATATGCCCACTAGAAATACATTTATTCAAAATCTTTGTAACTTAATGTCTAGTAAATGTGCTTAGGATCAGGGGAGCGTTGAGAAGAGATTGACACGGCAAGGTTTAGAGGGTAATTGTTTTGCATAAAAAATGTAATAAGTTTGTACCCTTTAGCAGTTGGCTCAACCGAGGTTCATCAGTTACAGAAATCTTAATTTTTATGAATGCTGGAAAGTTAATTTGTGGTTTTAGTTGGGTTAGTTTAAAAGATAAAAATCTAATTAACAAGCAGCATTATCTACTTTAAGCAGTAACTTCAGGCATGACCTGTAATATACAATAGAAGTTTTTAAACATCTTTATTAAATATGTTGTGTCTTGCAAATATTTTTAAACGAAGTGAGAAATTTGAGGAAATGATGAGGAAAAAAAGACATATTATTAAGTAGTCTGGATCTTCCTCAAGACTGCCCTTAAGAATTTTTGTTTTGTTTTGTTTCTGAATTTTATCTCCTGCCATAAAAGGAATTAAAGAAATATACATGCAAATTGAAAACAAGCCTGATAAGCCAAATATTTTCCTCTGTCATACGCTTTTACCTGTGAGAGATTTTGTAATTTGGTAAGTTTTACCTATCTGTGGCTTCTCTGTTATTGTTATGCTATTGTTTTTAGACTTTTATTTCAAGAAAATGCCATAAAACAATATGAAAACACATAGATTTCCAAGCCAAGCACAATTTCATGAAGAAAAAAGATCTTATGAAATCATAAATACATAAAGTTAGTGTAAGAATATGATATCATGCCTCAAATAATTAAAGAACTAGTTGTGTTTTAAATTGGTTTCATTTGCTACAAAGTGAAATAGATGGATCAGGACCTGAATGAAAGCTAGAATTAAATTAAAATATGGTTCATTCAGATACATTTTCATTTGTGCATATGTTATTTCTTTAGAGTCATCCTCCCAGATCACATGAAGGGAACACTGGAATCTTTAAAGAGATTTTAAAAATCAAGTCTACTAACTCAGTATTCTTTCAAAGGAGTTTATTGCAATTTGAGCAAACTGATTGTTCCCTCAAATTCCAGAGCTCTAGATCCACCAGAGACTGTGTTTGCTGGTCTCCTTGTGAGGAACAACTATATGAGCACTTGTGGGTGATCCCAAATCCTCTCTTTGTCCAGAGATGAATTACAAAGAGCCAGTCTATTTGCTGTCTCTTTATTCCATCGTGGTCATCAGCCCCACTTTTTATTGAGCTATCTTCAGTCCACTACTTCTTCCCTGGAAATGAGAAGAAAATTAATTTTAGTGTCATAGGCTATTGTAAATCATAGCTGCAAGTTGTCACAAGCCTCACAAAAGTAACTTTCTGCTTCTATATTTTGTCAATCTCTGCAGAATTTCTAATATATCTAGCCATTTTTTTAAACATACGTGACATCCCCTCAAACCATGATTTCATGTATCTGCATTTGGATCTATATATTTAAAATATAGTCTTTCCAGTTGGCAGGCCATCTTTGTTTGCAAGAGAAAATTGATAAATGTAAGCCTAAAATGTGAGGCAGTTGTCTAAAAGCCAGATCTGTATCTTAAACAAAAACAATTTGTTTGAACTAAGAAAAGTTACTCTAGATTTATTTGAGTATGATTCAGGATACAATTTATTTTGAAAAGGAAGCAAAGTTAAAGGGTAAAATGTTCTGTTTCGTGCTGTTGCCTTTATCTGTAACTGAAATTCTTCCTAGTTTTCATTACAGTTGTTTTATCAAAATATGTCAGTGTTAGAAAAAGAATGAGAACGTGAAAATGTAGGTCATATAAATGATTTTTTCGCTTATTTTTTTATTTTGATTTCTTTTGATGATATATTGTTCCAGTGCAGTGATATATATATATATATATATATATATATATATATATATATATATATATATATATATATATACACATATATATATATATATATATATATATATATATATATATATATATATATATATATATATATATATATATATATATATATGATGTGATTAGAGGTAATTAAAATTTTATTATTAAAATATAAAAAGAAAGAGAAAATAATGGCTAATTTGCAATATTTTATATTTACCATGCTGCATTATGTGATATATGTATGAGAACCATTCTTGCTTAAATTTAATTAAACTTTTATTGCATAATTATACTGTTAGTTTTGCATTTGCTGGGTATAGTTCTTAGATAGATATTGTCATGAGTGTGCCTTTCTTCCAGTTTGAGCAAAGTTTATTATCGCTGCTACACAGTGCTTTTTTTGTAAAAGAAAAAGGTGCTGGAACTCACACATGTCATACAACCCGCCTTGCCTACCCTACAAGGTTCCATCCAAAAAAGGTGCTGGAACTCCGTTCTGAGCGTTCTATGACAAAAAAAGCCCTGCTGCTACAAGCTTATATTTCATTAAATTATTGATTTTTTTTCTGAATTTGTATCTAGTAGGAAAAGTTGTAGTTTCATTTTGGATTTCAGTTCCATGATTTTCTGGAAGTATAGTAAAGTATATTTTATATACTTTTAAGGTAAAGTATATTTTATATACTTTTAAGGTAGCCCACTGCATGCTTCCCGCCATGTAAATGTAGTTCCACTGAGGACTATACATTGAATGCAATTGGTCAGCCAGTTGCAAATCCATTTGGTGCTGATAGTATCTATTCCACATTTTTCTATCTTACTAGTTTTCTGGTAGTTCCCTGTGCTCCAGGATCTTCAAAAGATACAGTTCAGTAATTTAAAGATCACATTTGACAACTCCTTTAGAATTCTGGGATGTAATCTATCTGGTTCTTGCTTTTTACATGTTGAAAGAATTTTTTAAATTCTTTTTTAAATAATATTGTACTTTTGTTGCAACTCCTTGATTTACAACCACTCAATAGCCATTCAAAGTTACGATGGGTTTCCCCAAAGCTACTTATCATCCAGGTCCAAAGTTCTGATTGCTTGCTTTCCAATCCTGTGACTGCATTTTTGGTGCTCAGCAAACAGTCTGCATTTATGGCAGTTTGCAATGTTCGGCAGTCACATGACCATGACTTACGATGTTTTTCCGGAAACTGGCTTTTACTTCTTGTTTCTGAAATCCATGCAATGACTGCTGCAAAAATTGTAAAAACAGATCTGATCACATAGTAGTCCACTTTGATCATCACAATTTATAACCATAATTGCCAGACTCCATTATGTTCATAAGTTAAAGACTTCCTGTACATCACAACGGTGTTAATTTGATAGATTTAGTCCATAACTCTTCCCATAGTTGCATTGCACTGTTTCTTTAAAGTTTTGGTCCATTTTTTCATCCAGTATTTTGTTTGTTCTGGGAATATAAATATTGATTATAGAATTAACAAACTACGTGATTTCACTTCTTAATGAAGGATGATA
The DNA here is from genome assembly GCF_947247035.1 of Vipera ursinii. Classification (NCBI taxonomy): domain Eukaryota; kingdom Metazoa; phylum Chordata; class Lepidosauria; order Squamata; family Viperidae; genus Vipera; species Vipera ursinii. The sequence continues at coordinate 71,545,096 of NC_139516.1, read as the reverse complement.
CACAATAATAATAGTGATACCTTTAACACCCATCAACATCCACATCTGTCTGTCCCAGACTCTTGGGAAGGACTCAATAGGTGAATAAAAATGCCAAATCCAGTCAAAGCATCTGGTTGACTATGTGACAAAGCATAATACTAAGGTGCTGCTTATTCCATGATAGTAATGTTTAAGTATGGATGCAGGCAGCAGTCAGTTGCCTGTCTTACTTCTACACTGTTACAGCACATATTATTTAGGAAGGAAGGAAATAGGAAAAATCAACATGTTTTGTCATAAGCCATTTTTTTCAGTAAATGCTACATTTGTTTTCATTAAACCATATCTAATACATTCTTTTCAAATGTTGATTTCCTCAATATATGCTTTTACATTCTTATTCATGCCACAAATGCCATGTTAATGTACAGAATTTTCATTTAAAAAGCAGTTGGTAATGGATTTCTCCTACCCACCTTGCCGCATCTTGAGTTTACCATTTTCTTCTTTCTTCTGTCCAGGAGAGATAGGCATTGTATAGCTCATATACATTTTATATTTGTATTATTAGTTTCATCAATGTTATGCATACTATGATAATACTGGTTGAACAGATCTGTACCCTGAAATTAAAAATACACATTTATATAAGAGTTTTTTGGTTATGTATGCTGATATATTAGAATGGAAATCATGGAATTTTCTGCTTCTGCAACAACTGAGAAAGGAGATGGCTGAACACACAACATTGCAGAGCTCAGGCAAGGAAATTGGAGGAGAAAAGGCCACTTTTGCCACATGGGATAAGATACAAGAATATTGCTGATGATAGGCAAGCAATTATTTTCTAGTACAGGTAAAAAAAGAATGTAATCCCATCAGATTATATGAAACAAGCAGAATTTGCCATGTGCTTGTAAAGGCTCAGCTAAGCTTGTTACAGACAAAGATAGAGCAAACTCTTAAGTGAATATGGCTGAAGCAATAACAGCTGCAAAATGTGCTGAACAGATCATGATAGATAACAGCTGCCTATCTTGGGTGCTATTGCAATCCACACTCAAGCAAAAAAAACAAACCCAAAAACTAATTAAGTGATATTTTAATGAGTCTACTCAAAACTGTTGCCTAAAAATGGGCTGTCCAAAAATACAATTAATTCCAATAGCGCATTAGCCACAGCAGTAATATTGGGCTGCACACACTTTTTATTAAAATAGACATTAAGCATTTAAAGTTATATATTCACTAATGGGAAAAAGCAGTGTAATTTATTTATTTTTAATAAAGCAACGTGGTTTCCCTGCTAGCTGACAGCATTCAAGCAGAATACACATTCCCTCGTGCAGATTGCATGTTCCAGTGCACTAGAATGAGACAGAGCTATTGATCATGGGTGTGTGTTTTTTTGTTTTGTTTTTTTTGCAGGTGGGGAGATGCCTTAAAATAATTTTTTACTCATGAAAAGTGCAGTTTTCTGCAGTTTTCTTGGGAAAGAGTTGGAAGTGGCTGCCATTGCTTCCTTCCAAGGCTGAGAGAGAAATGACTAGCCCAAGGACCTCTACAGGGCAGTTGTAGAACTCACAGTTTCCTTCTTTGTTATCGTGGCTTCTCCATCTTCTAGGGCACGGGTGTCAAAGTCACCACGTCACATGATGTATCACGATGTATCGTGACTGTTTTTGCATTGCCGGCAATGAGGTGGGCGCCACTTCGGTATGATGAAACTGGCAGTTTGACACCCCTGTTCTAGTGCCATAACAAGATGCTTAACACTGGGAGTAGAAACTCCAGAAGCAACAGCAAAATAATGAATACTATTTTCCCACACTCTCTGATTAGAACTGGGAATTTCCAAAAAGTGCAGAGATCCAGGAAATTTAAAGTGCAGGAAGAAATGTTTCACATACTGCTTCAGTAGAAATAGGTGAAAATCTGAACAAGAACCTATGTTGTGTTCTTAATTTACTTCCATGTTTTAGTAAGGTTTAACATTCTTACTTCTCTCTGAAAATTGTGAAAAAGCATGTAACTTCAGCTTTTATAATATCTGTCAAGTGTATGAAGATATCAGACATACTTTAGAATTTTATTGTGCTTTGTAATATTAATCTAAACTTTTAACCAGTCTTATTTATCACAAGACCTTGGTTATGGGATGGAGGGATGGAGACAAAATTAGCTCTTTGTAGCAGAATAGTAACAGTATTACAGTTTGGAGGCATCCTCTGAAAGGTAACAGATGGCAGCATACTTAGTCCAAATCAGGAGGTTGTGCTAAGCTTTGAAGATCCAGACGACTTCTGGATCAGTATATTTCAAACTTTGAGCTGCCCTTGACAAAATCTAAGCTATTAAATCCATGGGAATTAAGCTTGAAGATTAAAAAAAAAGCACTGCTAAATAACAATGATGATAATATAGTTTAGGACCATGCATTCCACAGTATCCTTGAAATGGACTGAAATTAATTGTATTCCACTCACAAAGATAAAAAAAACTTAAATTTGTAATTGGATAAAGCTCCCGTGTTCTTACTTTAATCATTTTTACCAACCACCAAACCTAATGAAGCTCAAAACTTCAAGTGGTTTTCTTTTAGTCAAGATTCCGATTACTTATGTCCGTAATGCTGTTTGCTCTTGTTTGTTTTGTATATAAACCAGAGAAAAGCACTTTCTCTCAGTCCTAGGGAGAGGCATTGGCAAACCACTGGGGAAAAAAATGCCAAGAAAATAGCAGGGACATGTCCAAGCCGTCCCCGAGAATCAGACATGATTGAACAAAAGAGCAAAATATGTAGACCTAATATTACTTGTCTCCTCAAGTGCTTTGATAATCACGCTTGAGCACACAAGTACTTGGAACTGCATTTTGCTTTGGAATTGAATTTTACATTTCGGCTACTTAACTTGCTTATGAATCCTATTAATAAATAGAAAGAACTGAGGGCAAAGTAGCAAAACTGATCATCTACACAACTTGACCTCTCAATATTGGGAAGAATGCACTAACAAAACTAAACCTAGACACTTTTTTGGAATCTTAAAGGATATTATTGTCAATGTTAAAGATTAAAAATAATTTTAGCAGATGGTGTCTTTCTTATTTCTTAAAATTTATTTTCTTGGAGAAACAAATGTACAATACTTCATTTGCCTGATTTTGATTTACTTGAAGAGTAGATTTTGGCAGGAAATCCAGAATGTAATCTATCTCCTATTGAAGTCTATGATAAAGCTGACATTGATTTTTAAAAAGAGCTGGATTGCATCCATTCACTCCAAAGTGAACAGCCTGCAAATTTCATTTAGTAAACCTTAGTCATGTTGTCTGCCCTACTTAGCATCAAAACAAAGACATCCTTTTGTGAGTAACTGGGTTTGAAACCAATTAGGAAATGGCTGTGAATGTTAACTATTTCCCTCTTCACATATAAAAACCAATTTGTTTTCATGAAGTGAAATAAAGAGCTAACAATCTAGTGCTGCAATTAAAAAGGGGAGAGAGAGAATCAGCATATAAGAGAGTTTATCAGTAACCCAAACTGAGATAGCCAGGGAGGCTACAGTGAATAACTGTAATGATAATCTCTAGTAAACTTACTGATTCTTAAAATAAGAATGGAAGAGGAAGGCATATAAAAATGTAATACAATGCCTAGTATGGGAGTCAGATTACTTTAAAGCTCAACATATTCAAACAAAAGTTTTGCATATGCTGATTTATATGTAAATAAACATGTTTCTAATTAACAAACTTTAAATGTCAAAAAATAACTAATTTATCATTTAATTCTAATTTTTTTCTTTAAAATCCAAAGAAGAGATTAATGAAACTGTCTGTTTTTGTTTAATGGTTAATTTCCAAACATGTTTAAAGACACTCATGCCTTGATATGTTGCTGCATGTTTATATGAATTCCTTCCATGGCTCTCAGTATTAATGTATAATTGCCAGTGTAGAAGTTCTGTATGCCTTTTTCTAATGCATGTATTTCTCTGTTTATTTTCTTCTGATAATATGTATTTTATGCACATAACACTGGAAGATGGGTACCATATGTCTATATGATAAGAAATTGATTCAAAATAATTGACCTGTATAAAAAATGTGTCAACATTGGAGAAAACATACAGAGTTGATGAATTTTCATCCACACTTCTTGCATTATATGTGCATTAGAACATTCTATGAAATGAGTTAAGATACTTTATTGTATCAATGCTAAGGGTTAACCCTTTCTGGAATAACCAAAAGAATTTTTTACTATTTTTCCAAAGATACCACTGATGACTGTCTCTTGCTATGATTTATTTTAAGTATTATAAGTTTATGGCACATTTTAAGTCTATGAATTAAATTTCATGCTATTTTGGAGAGGTTTCCCATTAAATGTGTAAGTCATGGAGTCTTCATGAACCATACATCCAAACCAGGTTCTAAAGATGATCTGAGAAAGAGGTAGAGACATCCACAGAAAACTAAGGATTTAGAACTGAATCGAACAGAACAGAATAACAGAGTTGGAAGGGACCTATACCATTTGAAACAAATGGCTGTCTAATCTCTTCTTTAAAACTTCCAGTGTTGGAGCATTCACAGCTTCTAAAGGCAGGTTGTTCCACTGATTAATTGTTGTAACTGTCAGGAAATTTCTTTCTAGTTCTAGGTTGCTTCTCTCTTTGGTTAGTTTCCATCCCTTGCTTCTTGTCCTGCCTTCAGGTGCTTTGGAGTATAGCTTGACTTCCTCTTTGTTGCAGCTCTTTAGATATTGGAACACTGCTATCATGTCACCCCTAGTCCTTCTTTTCATTAAACTAGACATACCCAATTCCAGCAACCATTCCTTATATGTTTTAGCCTCCAGTCTCCAATCATCTTTGTTGCTCTTCTCTGCACTCTTTCTAGAGTCTCAACATCTTTTTTTACATCATGATGACCAAAACTAGATGCAGTATTCCATGTGTGGCCTTACCAAGGCATTGTAGAGTGGTATTAACACTTCATGTGATCTTGATTCTATCCCTCTGTTAATGCAGCCTAGCACTGTGTTGGCTTTTTTGGCAGCTGCAACACACTGCTGTCTCATGTTTAAGTGATTGTCTACTAGGACTCCAAGATCCCTCTCACACTAACTACTATTGAGCAAGGTACCACCTATACTATACCTGTACATTTGGTTTTTCTTGCCTAAATGTAGAACCTTACTTTTTTCACCATTGAATTTCATTTTGTTAGATAACGTCTAATGTTCAAGTCTGTCAAAATCCTTCTGTATCTTAAGCCTATCTTCTGGAGTGTTGGCAATTCTTTGCCAGCTTGGTATCATCTGCAAATTTGAGTTCTCCATCTATCCCCTCATCCAAATAATTGATGAAGATGTTGAAGAGCACTGGGCCCAGAACAGAGCCCTCAGGCAGCCCACTACACACTTCCCTCCATGTAGATGCAGTTCTATTGAGGACCACATTGTGTGTGTTTCGCCAGCCAGTTCCAAATCCATATGATGATTTTGTTGTCTAACCCACATTTTTCTATCTTATCTAGTAGTAGGTTGTGGTCTACTTTATCAAATGCAATTTGTCAAGTTGAAGGATGGATGGATGGATGGATGGATGGATGGATGGATGGATAGATAGATAGATAGATAGATAGATAGATAGATATAGATACTGTAGATAGATAGATAAATGTGTGTACACATACAGATACACATATAAGTATACATGCATCACACAACTATATACAATATGATAACAGAATGCAAGCTCTGCTCTTCACATATTCACATTCTGTGTTGCACAGCAAATTCAATGCAAATGGAGTTTCTGTTGTGATTGTGCATTGCATACAGTATTTCAGTATTTACCTTCCCTTGGTCTGCCCTGTGGAGACACATGAGCCTAGGTATAGGAATTCTCAGGGAAGAACAAGGGTGGTAGGAGAGAAAAGTGATAAAACATACTTCATGATGTTGTAACATTTTTGTGTGTGATATTTCAACATTATTATAAAAAAGCAGAGCTTACATTATGATATCAGAATGCACCTTTTGGCATCAGTGTGTTACAAAAGATAAAACACAAAACACTGCTTTAAGCCACCCTTTCCGACTTAATCCTTCCTAAGGTTTGAATTTCAATTCCTGTAACTTCTAGCCGTGCTGAATAAGAATGACAAAGTTGATCCAATGCATTTAAAGGGCATTGGGTTCCAGAAGACTGCTTTAAAAAGTGATTTCTAATGGATTTAAAGATTGCTTCATCGGTGTCAAATGTATTTCAGTTATGCTTTTATGCTCTTATAGAAATCTAGTGAACCTCAATAACAACAAAAAAAGTTGGCGAGCTATACTTCACACTGATCCTCTTAGTGACCTGCCACCGAGGAAGGATACAGCTGGTAGATTCAAACAAAATAGATGAGAACTTGAAGAGATAATGTATTTATCCCACTCTTCCATAATATTTTTTGTTGATCTTTCTACTGCTAGGAAAAAGTTTGTTATAGTTTCATGACCATTTAAGGAAAAAAAGTTAATGGAAAAACATTCTATTCTGCCTAAAATGCCTCAGCTTCCTACAGGCAACCACAAGGCCAAAAGGATATAATCTGCCCATGACAAAGGACTAATATTAACATCTTCCAATTCCAGGTTATCCAGTCACTGCCCTAAGACAAAAATCAGATTTAATGGGTGAAATCCTCTATGAGATCAGGTCAGGGCTTTTTTTCTCATAGAACGCTCAGAACGGAGTTCTGGCACCTTTTTTGGATGGGACCTTGTAGGGTAGGCAATGCGGGTTGTATGACATGTGTGAGTTCCAGCACATTTTTCTTTTCCAAACAAAGCACTGGATAAGGTCATAGTGTCCATGAGTTCCTGAGCAATCTTTGTGCCCAAAGAAGGCAGATTGAAGCCTCCAGAACCATAAGCCTGGAGAATTCCACCACCAATTTGGCCATAGAGGGTAGAAGGAAATGAAGTGGGAAATATTAAGAGCACATTAAATATGTAAAATCTGTTAAAAATAGAAATACATGTGTTGGTACAAAAAAGAAGAGCGCAGACATACTAGCAAAGTTATTTTCTTAAAGCGTGAAATCATAAAAAGAGGGTACAGTGAGTCCTGTGCATTTTGGTTTGGAAATGAGCATGAGACAAAAGCAAAATGATGGGAAACAGAATGTGTTCAAGCATGAATAATTAAAGAAGCATTCCAATTGCCATATTTAGGGTGTGAATTTACAACTTTTTTACACCCAGCAAAACCAATTAAAAGTTACAATCACATGTTTTATACTTTTTGTAGTGATGAAAAAAAATCTAGAATACTTCCAAAGTACAATTCAATTTCGGTTCGTGCATTGTGTTCATTAATTCATTTATGAAGCTTGGGCAGTTAATTCACTTTATCCTTTGCAGACTTATAATTTTAAAATTTTAATTACATTTCACTTCTCATACCACATTCATTAACTTATTCATTTAAGAATCATTTGTAATTTATTGGCTTTGTCCTTTATATAGTTACCAAAGGAAAAGTTAGTCTAATTTGTCTTCCTGGAATTAATAGTCAGAAGCATCGTAGAGATGGAAAGATGTGTTTTAAATTGATCGTGCTTTCTTTTTCTTTTGCCTTAATATTTTGTTAACTTCCTGAGATTTTCCATTAACTGCATAGATAATTTTTTATACACAATGGATTTGTGATAAATTCAATTTACTTCATTATTAGATACAAACTGTTCTTTCGGAACTTCTGAGTCTAGATCTCATATGTTTTCTAGAATGCACACTCTTCAGAATGTTGTAATCACAAGTATTATCTATATATTACTGTATATATACAGTATCTCTCACGTACACAGAATTGATTATGGGCCATCAAGTTGTTTTTAATTCCTAGTGACTATTTAGATTTTCTCCATGAGAATCAGTCCCTAATCAGGTCTTTTAGATTTTCCAGCATGGTACCCATTGCCATATGCACTACAATCAAGTCAGACTCTTAGCCATTTACATGTATGTAAAGTACCATATATCAGGGCTTTTCAACCTTTTCACCCATTGTACCACTTTTAGGATATGGCAACATCCAAGTACCACCAGTCACCTAGCAAGGTGTCAAAAACTTGATGTCCCCACCCAAAAAGGAAAAAAAGCGATGAAGTACAGGTAGTCCTCGACTTACAACAGTTCGCTTAGTGACTGTTTGAAGTTACAATGGCACTGAAAAAAGTTCCTCCCAAGCCACAGCCGAGCAAGACACCTGCCTGCTTGCCCGGCGGTGCTCTTCCTCCTGTCCAAGGTTTTCATTGTTGTGAGCATTTCTGTTCAGGATTGGCAGCAGGGGTGAGGTGGGGGGGGTGTTTGGTTTTTAATTTTTTTCCCCCTGCTGTGTGGTTGCAGCAGGTTTTGGTCACTTCACATGACCCTGGGACACTGTTACCGTCATAAATATGAATCAGTTGCCAAGCATCTGAATGTAAATCACAAGACCCTGGAGATGCTAAAACATTCCAGCTGATCAGTGCTTCTTCTGGGCTCAGCAGAAGCACCAGGATCAGCGCCAAGCTCCAGCTGGAGCCTGGCACTGATCCTGGAGCTTCCACTGAGCCCTGACAGCCCCAAAGAAGCACTGATCCTGGCACTTCCGCTGAGCCCTGACAGCCCTACAGCTCCAGCCATCTCTCGCTCAGGCTTGTGCAGTCCTGCCACTGGTTCAGCTCATTCCCCTCCCCTGCTACCACTTTTCTAGGATGGTCGTGTATCACCTGGCAGGTGTCAATGTACCACAGGTGGTACCGGTACCACTGGTTGAAAAGCCCTGCCATATATTATATGTAGAGTACCATGCTGGAGGTGGTGGATGTAATAGTACATCCCATCTTCCACCCTGCTCATCTTGCTTCCTCCCATTCCATCTTTTAATTACAGTGTTGTATTCTTTTAATTATAGTCTTGTATTCTTTTTGTTGTGGTTTTATCTCGTTAATGTTGCAAGACATTAAACCTTGCAGCAAGATGGGTGGCAAATAAATTAAACGAATAAATTTCCATGATATCATCAATTACAATTTAATTTTTAATGCATAGTTTTGTCAGAAAAGACTCTAGTTTTCAGATTGATAACTGATAATTTCAATATCTTTTACTATTTAATCTTTCTGGATTTTGGCTACACTGTATTCCTTTAAGTGGCAAGCTACTGTTCCAAAGGATTTTTTTCTTTGGCTTCCATCCTAGATTTATTATACATTATTAGTAATATATTTTACAAAAAATTTTACTACAAAATAGAAATTGCCAGTGTTTAAATCAATTACTATTCAAATTAAAATTACATGAAACTTTAATTTATGGTACATCCAGTTAAGTGTGGGTGAAAAAAACTAAAAGCTTTGCTAAACTGAATTTTTACATAACCAAAATTCTTAATACAAAAGAACATGGAAGATATATAAAAGTCGGTGTAGATTGAACTTGATTTAACAAATAAACCTATTAGGTGGTCCAGAATGTGTGAAAAGTGTTAATTTAGAATATATTTTTGTTTGATTGGTAGTTAAATTCAGAAAAGTGCCCAATTTCAAGACCCTGGGTGGCATAGACTATTAAAAGTAATATAATTGAAACATAAGTAATATAATTGAAAAGCTAGAGTCATTATTAGATATAAATGATACAAGGCTATAGTGATTTTTTTAAAAAAATCAAACCATTTCTGATATGTAAAAAAAAAAAGTCCTAATTGATTCCTCAAATGGAAACAATGAATGAATACTACAGGTAGTCCTTAATTATGACCACAATTGGGACGAGAACTTCTGTTGCTAAGAGATAGGGCCATTAAATGAGTTGTGTCAAATTTCATGACACTTTTTGTTGTGGTGGGTTAAGTTAATGTCCATGGTTATTAAGAGAACCAAGCAATTTTCAAGTGACTCCAGGGTGCTGTAATCATCATAAATATATGCCGGGTGCCAAGCACCTGAATTTTGATAACCTGACCGAAGGGACAGTTCAGTGGTTGCAAGTGCAATGACTGGTCATAAGTCACTTTTTTTCAGCAATTGGTTGTAAGTCAAGGACTACCTGTAGTTTCCATTATGTATACCCATTGAATTGAGGATTTTATATCATTATCGTGCTCATTGGAAGATACCAAGTATTTTAAATCAGTTTTACATAGATCTGCTTCCTGAATTGATTGACAACATCAAATCTCTTGATTTGGAAAAAGAAAAAAAAATGGATTTGGCAGTATTTGCATAAAGAACTCTTTCACAGTAATTTACATACTTATAAAAAATATCCTAGCAAATTTTTGAGACATTCAACCATGGATTTCCTGACAGTATTTTCTCTTCCCCATTATGCAAATAATTTTCCGAGGACATGTCTGTTGGTTTTTATACATGTGTACCATTGTCACATAAATTGTTAACTCATTCCCCACCTCCACCTCCAATATAAGAAGGATCAGAGAAGTGAGTAAAAATAGAAGATTCTGTTTTTAGAAATGTCTCTGCATATAACTTTCTAAAATTTTCAGCTGTCTTGGCTAAGATGACTTTTCATAGCATTTGCTTATGAAAAAGGGGTAAAAGTGCAACTCTGTTTCTGATATCTCCAAATTGTCAAGCCTCCTCTTGCAAAAATTACCTCATCTATTAATTGTAATGTTGACAGTCTTATATCACCAAAGTAGAGAAAATATGCCTACAAGATCGTTCTATTTCTACCGAAATGTTTAACGTATACATTGTCTAGCACATAATGTATTGCATCTATTTATTTTGAATTTGGCATGATTGAGTCCTCCCAAGGTGCTATTTCTGAAAATTTCTTGTGTACAAAAGAAAGGAAAAAAGAGGGGGAAAACCCCTCAAATATAAAAAATATATAACATTAAACATAAAAAAATTTCACCTCCTCTGGGTGCTGAAAGGTTTAAAAAAATGGTAGGTTCTCCTCCCCTTACATACTTTCTGCATTATTATTATTATTATGTTTAAACAGTATGATTTAATATACTTGCAAGACCACCACATATTTCTGGAAAATTTCAACCAAGTAGTTGTTTTCCAATGATGCACATTAATATTTTTGAATCAAAATTTGGATCTGGGCCCAACACAAATCAAGATGCTTTGTGGTTAAGAAAAAATCTGATAGAAGTTTGGCTGTTTTCCAATTCCTAATCACTTGAACAAATTCTAGTTTGAAATTTGTGATTCATATACTTCCTTAATATAATATGTTCTTCAGCTATTACAGTAAAGCAGCGATATAAATATAATGTCTCTTTTAAAAAAGATACTCTTGTTTGATTTTTTAAATGTTTTGTTTAATAAGCTGCTAGGTTTGATGCCATATAATAGAAAAGATTCAAATGTTAATAGCCCAGGGACAGGATATAACACTATTACTTATACCCAAATGATCAGTGCTAACTGAAAATTAAGAATAGAAATTATATCCGGGAAGGAAAAGAACGACCATCACAAATAATGATTTCCTCTGTAACTGATGATACTTCATTTCTAAAGTAATTGAAAGTCCAGTTCATATAATTTGAGATATTTTGGTCTTGCATGAAACCTGCAAATGAAAGATCTATTTGTATATACCAACTGTGGTATAATAAACCATGTGTGAAGGCCATTTTCAAAACAGCAAGTTAAATGTTTAACACATTATAATCAATCATACTTTGATTGAAATAAGGCTTATTATGATACTCTGCAAGTGCATCCCTTCTTTTTTAATTTGTTTTTATATTCTTTTATTTATTGTCTTTTTCTAAAAAGAAAATTGACCCACTGGGATAAAAATAAGAACACCCAACATCCCATTGTTTCTTTCACATTGTTTTCTAAGTTTATTTCTTGCTGGGTAGAGACCCTGATGTTTCATATTTCCTTTCAGAAAACACAATACTTGCTGAGAAAAAGATACATATTTTTTCTACTGAGAAAAATTGTACAAATAGTACTAGTTTTCTACTAGGAACCATGGTAGCAGAAATCCAAGTTCCATCTTCACTATGGAAATAAGCTCATCTCCATAATCCTTGTTAACATCCTTTCTAGAATTAAAACAGTTTGCTATACATTTTTATCCAGACCCTTATTTAAATTGTAAATAATATGGTACATAATATTCACACGTGATTAGGTTTCATACAAGTCCACATGTCCATATATAATGCATTGATGAACCACCTCATAATTGTGGAGTTTTTACTGAGAAATGATAGAAATATTATCATGGGCCTGAAAACTTTTATCTTAGTTCAGGGGTAGGCAACCGTGGCTCTTTTATGACTCATGGACTTCAACTCCCAGAATTCCTAAGCCAGCATGGCTCAGCTTGGAAACTCTCCCTTTCTCCCCAGCATGGTTGGCTCAGGAATTCTGAGAGTTGAAGTCCACGAGTCATAAAAGAGCCAAGGTTGCCTACCCTTGTCTTAGATAATTGTGGTGTAAGGTCCCAGCACTTACTTAAATTTGAGATACCATTAAAAGCCTAATCAGGCAACTCAAACTGAGGCTTCTTGAGGAAACAGCACTTTATTTTCGATCGAAATAAATCCTGGGTGGGAACACAATCTGAACACTGGCAGCATTGTGTTCAGAAATGCCACACCTTAGAAAGTTAGTAGCATTGCTTTATAAACTTTGTTAGCCAATGAAAATCAGACTACAGAGCCATTACATCATAAGGAAGACATCAATCATTCCTGTACAGTCCCTTATTCCCTTCTTCAGTACATTCCAACCATGTACATGTTTCCCACACTTGCATGAAATTTGCCCCTGATGCAAACGCTGATTACAAAAGCGAGATAGCAATAGTTAGTGACAGCATTTGTGCAGAATATCTCCTGAGCCAACAAGGAGAACTCACAGAAGAAGTGGTACTGAGAGTAGTCAGGTTTTGCACAGCAACCACACTGATACACTGAGGTGTGTAAATAAGGAAAAAAACTTTACTTTTAGAAGTAGCACAAGTCAAGAATAAACAGTCCAGGTCATACACGGGTTCAGGGAAGATATCAACAGTTCAAGAGTTATCCAATACAAAGTCGTCTTACCAGTCCAAAAGTCAAAAACACAGTTCTTCGGGTTTAGCAAACAGTAGCAAAACCACAAGCAACAATAATCAGCAAGCAATGTAACAGAGTAACTAACACACACAGAGAGAAGCTATGTCTCTAGCTCCCTCTTATGGCCGTTGAAAAAACACAGCGTTGGCCAATCATTACACATTTAAAGGGATACAATACATTACAAATCATGCATTATATATTGCCAACCCAACCAGTTAGTCTGTAATCATACGACTAACAGTTAGGCTAAACAATTTCTTTTTATTCCAGTTACAGAACCCTTCAGTGGTATAAAAAAAGAATGTGTCAACAAGGGTGTTTTTTTCCCTCTATAAAGCATAATTGCAAATTCTCAACAGGAAGTCTGGAAAAGTCTCAGATCTCTCCCCACATTCTGACACAAAATGTCAGTGGCAGTGAACAGCCATTTTCCCCCATTAATGACCCCTTTTCCTTTTTGTTTCTCGTAAAGATAGCATAGCATTAGCAAAATGTCAGCAATTAGTTTAACATTAAAATTTGAAATTAACATTCCCTATTGCAATCAGATAATTTCCTGTCCCTTTACAGATCTATTCTGGCTATTGCAAAATATTCAGCAATCTTTCTTAATTTCCAGGAGGTAGGTGACACATCCTGACAGTTTTACAAGCTTTGCTGTTTTTAGCTGTAGTTTATTCAGAGTCTATGTTTGATGTTTCATAGTGTGAGAGATTAGAGCTATGAGAGAAAACTTTGTGGGAATCTGTTAACAAAAGCAAAAGTCATGCCATCTTATTTCACTTTCCTATAAATTAAGAACAGAACTGACTAACAAAATAGTCTAATTTAAAAGTAAAAGTGCTGTCCACAGCAAATGACTTGATTTCGGTGACAGCTACATTGAAATAACTCAATGAAATTCTTCTTTCTCCTCTCTCCATTCCTACGCAAGCTCATTTATTTATATCATTTATTGACTACTTTACTTTGGGAACAGGCAATGGAGTGCTTTCTATATATTTTAGATTTCCGATTATTTGGATGTTAGTTTCCTTTGGCTGCAGCCAACATGGGGAATGGCAGAATTTTGTTGGAATTGTAGCTAGAAACATCTGAAGAGCATTAAATCCTTGTCACTGGTTTATACAGAAAATACATGCATACTACTAAAAGAAGTGGAGAATAGCTATCCATTTTGTACTCTGCAAAAAAACTTTGTGTTGGCATCTGCCAATGGGTGCTCAAATACTACAGTGATTATGACTTAAATGTGGGGAATTATTCACAGAGGATATTTAGTTTTTGAACTTCACTTCTGTAATATGGGATATATTAATTGCGAAGAGTTTCATATATTTTTAATTCAGCAAGGTTTGCCTACTTCAAGTAGCACATGTCAAAACATTTATATGGATATATCTTCCAAGGTTAAATTGAAGAGTTTTTGTGGGGTTATTGATGCTCTCTGAGCTTGGTTCTTTTCTTTCAGCCATTTCATTACCCAGCTAGGTAATATCATCAGTGCTACAAGGGAGTGGGGGTTCCTCTCTGTTTATATATTACTGGCTTGCCCTTCAAAGTCGGTGGGAGTGTTCTTGATGGTTTCTTGATTAGGCTGTTGTTTACTGTTAGCTTGTTTGAACTAGTAGTTCATTGATTGGGATACTGTTTATTGCTTGATTGTTGGCCTAGGATTAGTCTGTAGTTTAGGAGTTCACAGTTCAACTCTGTACTGATTTTTTCCCCTGTTGGTATCAAGGGTTTTTCTCTCACCTTTCTGATTCAACTGAAATATGATTGTTCTTCTGTTGCCCTTAAGAGGGACAAGTTCAATTTTGACACATGATTCTCTCTACCCTGAGTGAGTGGTTTTTGCTTCTTAAGCTTCATTTCTTGTAGCATCACCTTTACCTTTTTTTTACTTTTTCCTTTGAATCTGGAGTTGTCAGGTGCAGTTTCTGCCTCACTATGTTTAGTTTTACCAATGTCTGCCTTCTGCTTCCCAAATAGACCCTCCTCCCCTTCAGAATCAGGCTGCTAGCCAGAAATTGCAAGTAAAATGTAACAAGATTGATTTGTGCAATTACAAGGAGTGATCTAATAAATGTGGCATCCAGCTTCTTAAGACAGTCACATGTAAGGGAGAAATTAAGAAATAAAAACATTAACTCCAACAGCAGCAAGGGAGGAGGAAGGGTGTCATGATGATGACAGCCAGGAGAGCACTTATAGGAAGCTTTGACACGATACTAAATTTGATCTTAAGAAATTACTGCCTATCTTGAAATTCCAGGGGGGAAAAAATTGGTCACTACTAGAATACAGGAGACCTGGAAAGCATTTGGCAGCTGGTTGCTGAAAGGAAACTAAGATATTAAAAATGAATTCATACATAAATATACAAACTGACTGTTTTCCTGGTAGTTTACATAGCAACCCTGAAGATGGTGAAATATCCCAAGGACAAGGATATTTATTGTGAATGTGGCAATATTCAAACAACTATCCATCTTTTACAGTGACTTCTAGGGGTAACATGCATGCAGAATAACTTGCTGGCTGGAAATATCCCTGCCATCAACATGGCCCAGGATTGGACTAAAACTATATAAATCTGTTTTTATTGATTTTTTAAATCCTTTTAAATTTAAATTAATAATTTCCTCCTTTCTATTTCCTGCATTTCTGACGTGAGACAAGACAAGATGAGATAATTTCTAAATAAAAATTTTTTATACCACCCATTCGAAAATTCCAGATGATTTATAGCAGTAAAACAAACAGTATAGCACAAATATTTAACCAAAACATCCAGGCTGAGACCATTCCATTTGTTAGTCTGTTTATTAATTCAGCTTATATAGCACTTCATTTACACATTATCCAACTATCTAATTGAAATATATATGCCATAAAGGAGCTTCCAGTTTTGTGCCGTGGCAAAATGGATGCAGGAAGGCAAGGCTCTGCCTTCTGCGCCTGATTTTGCCCTGCTGGGGGCCCTGAAAAGGGCCTAAAGTTGCCATGAAGAGACAATGAAGGAGGGGTGCCTTGTTGATCAGAGAGAGATGGCTTTCTCTTCGTTGGATCTCAGGAAAGCCCTCTAAACTGGCAGGGGAAAGACCAGCCACACCTCCTTGACCGGCCATTAGCTGCTGACAACTGAAGAACAAAAGCTTTAATTAGCATGTCGTAAAAAGCATGTTTGGACTGGGTGAGATTATTGATCCTTTCTTTACTATTTTACAACTGAATTTCTTGGGAAAGGCTCCCAAGAAGCTTAAAACCTACGGATGTGAACAGAAGCTGTGTTTTAAATTTATGGGGGACAGAAATACATAATACTGAAAGTATTACAAAACTACAGTTTTGATAAATCTGAGAACTGAAATAATTGTTAAGATTTTTGTCTTAAAAAAACATTGAAGTGAAATATATGAAAACAACCCTTTGTTTTATGAGTGGAAAATGAATCCATCTAGTAGCGGATTTGTGCATAACAGTAAAATTTGCTTTGCTTGATGAGTCCTACCCTGTGAGAACAGCTGGCAATAAAGGAAAATACTGTGGCATACCTATCATCCTGACCTTCTTGGATTATAAATACCTACTGAGCTTGGACTTTTAATTTCAAGAGCTAGTGGAAGAGAAATAAAAATTTGACCTTTGACTATGCCTGGCTGGGAGAGACTTTTGAGCTGTTTTCAGAGAGGTTGAACATTTTGAACACATTGAACATTGTGGATTACAACCTTGCCTGATTGACAATTTTGGGGCTACTTGAGACAAAGGATTACTATAAAATATTGCTTTCAAAACTGAACCTATATTTTGGAATCTATTGGATTATAAAGGATACATATAAAGACCAGAAACCTAATCTCCAGGAATGTTGCCTCAAGAAATAACAAACACCTTTCAGAAAGAAATATATTCTCTGCTACAACTAATTCACCAAACAATTGTTGAATGCAAAGAGGATATAAAAAGAAATCATCATAAGACTAAAAACAATCTAGACAATATAAATGAACAAGTCTCCAAATTAAATCTACAAATAGAAAGGTCCCAGATAATGACCACAAAGTATGAACAGATGATCAAGAAATCAGAAGATGAAACAGGAAATGGATTTAAAGATGGAACCAACAAAAGAACTGCAAGACTTAGCTATAACAACGAAAATGCAAAAGACCTTTTACCCCTTAGGTCTGCGAAATATATCTGATGTCAAGGAAAAAGATGTTTAAAAAGGGAATATAGAGCTGTTAAGGGAAATGTCACAACTTGGGAGACAGGAAATGAAAAGAGAAATGGAAGGAGAAAGGAACTGGAAGTTGTTTAAGGAATATAAATGGGCAGAATTCCCCTCCAAAAATATACTACCTAGATTGTCTTCTTCATGACAAGCAAAAATAGAAAGAAAACCCCTGGGCGATCTAATTGCGACTTGGCAAAGAAAGAAAAAGAGTCAGATGTAAAAAACAGAAGATTTGACCTTTTAGAGGGGGCATTACAGGTTTAAATACTTCTTTTAATAAGATTAAAAGAACAGAAGACTTTTAGACATAATTAGACTTTTATAATGAAAGATAGGATTTAGAATTAAGATAGCATTTCCCCCCTCTTTTTTGATATGGGAAATATAAAGATAAGAGGAGGGTTGATTTGAATAAGGCTTTCAGCTATGTGAATGTTTAATATTGAGGAAATCATAACTGATAAAGATATTTCAAATATTGATGGGAAATCAAACTTTTAACAAGAATGCAAAAACGATATTGATTAATGAATTGACATTATTGATTTATGAATTAATATTATTGTTATTTGTATGATATTAGTAAAATATGATGACAATGCTTATAAATTTATATACATTAACTGTACCAAAAATTGTGATGGTGCAATCAAGGGAAAACGGAAAAGAATATGGAGAACAAAGGAAGATCAGAGGAAAAAATACTGGATTGTGTAGTATTGAATAGATTTATATTGAAAAAGTTAATGTTAAATATTTGAACCCAGATAACATGTTGTTTACTAAGCACTTAATTAATAAAACTTTAATAATAAAGTTATTATAATAAATAAAATATATACCATAAAATTTGCCCCAATGATGCAAAAAATAATAAATAAATTTAAAAGGTAGTCCAGCAACTTTGCTGCAGCCAGAAAATGGCAAAAGACCATCACAGATTGTGATCACATGACCACAAGATACTGGTCATAAATGCAAGCTGGTTGCCAAAGCACCCAATACCTGATCACATGACTGTGGGTGGCGAAGAACAACATTTTACAACAGTCAGAAGTTCTTTTCCGACATAAAGCCCATTTTATGATGCTGTGGTAATTTTTTTTTTTTTATTGAAAAGTTTTAAAGTACAGTTTTCCTTTAAAAAACCCCCTTCCCCCTCCCTCCTCCCCTCCCTACCTCCCCCCTTCCTCCCCCCTCCCCCCTCCCTCCTCCCCCCCTCCCTCCCCCCAACCCCCCTCCCCCCCGACTTCCCAGAGCTAAATACAAGGTATATATATATATAAAAGCAATCATAAACAACCATATTCTAACAACTATAAATTCTAAAATCCATCACTCTCTAACTTATATAGGATCAAACAAAACTTAGCATTATTAAATATATATAGAAGACTAAAATAGAAAAAAAAAGAAAAAAAACACGAAAGAAGACTTATTCGAATGCTACATAAAACTTCTTAACCCTATACTTGTTCTGGATAAACTCAATCCATTTTCTCCATTCCATAATATAACGTTCTTGCGAATGATCTTTCAAATAGGCCGAAATCTTCGCCATCTCTGCCAGGTCGGAAACCTTTAAAGTCCACTCTTCTATGGTCGGCAGTTCCTCTTTCCAATATTGGCCTATCAAAAGTCTTGCCGCCGTAATTAAGTTCAACATCAGCTTGGTGTCCACAACTGTAGCGTCTGCAATTATTCCCAACAAAAAAAGTTGCGGACAAAACTTTATCCTCTGTTTAAAAATCTTCTGCATATTCCACCAGACTTTTATCCAAAAAGCCTTAACCTTCTTACATGTCCACCATATGTGAAAATATGTTGCATCTTCATCACCACACCTCCAACATTTAGGCTGATAATTCGGATACATACTTGCAAGCTTTTTAGGATCTAGATGCCATCTATAAAACATTTTATAAAAGTTCTCTCTTAGATTTTGAGCTTGAGTGAATTTTACATTCCTCACCCAGATCTTTTCCCACGTGTCCATTGTAATAACTTCCTGAATGTTTTGGGCCCATTTTATCATACAATCCTTAACAAGCTCTGTTTCTGAATCGATCTCTATCAATGCAAGATATATCCGTTTAATATGTGCTGGTCCCTGATTTCTAATTTCCTTTATCAATTTTTCATCAGTCATTGCAAATCCATTTTTCTGGTCTTCTTTCCACCTGGCCCGTAACTGAATATATTGAAACCAAGTCTGAACAACCTTCTCTTCTCGCAAGAAGCTATATGATTTCAAGCACCAAACATTCCTTTCCAAACTTAAAATTTCCTTATAAGTAGTCTCATCGTGTTTGAAACCAGCATGTATATTTTCTATTACGTGTTTTGGGATTGCCCACAATGGTATCTTGCTGCTTAACTTATGTCTATACTTCTTCCAGACTCTCAGCAGTGCCTGTCTTAAAATATGCATCCTAAACACAGTATCTACCTTCTTATCATACAACAAATATGCATGCCAGCCAAACAACAAATCATGGCCCTCAAGATTTAATAACCTCGGTTGTGTCAAATTAATCCAATCACTTATTCCTACTAGTGCAGCAGCTTCATAATATAATTTAAAATTAGGCATTTTAAGGCCACCTCTCTCACGAGTATCCTGCATAATCTTAAGTTTAACTCGTGGCTTTTTCCCTGCCCACACAAATTTATTAATACCACGCTGCCATTCCTCCAAGTTAGAATCTTTCTTAAGAATCGGTATCATTTGAAATAAGAATAAAAATTTGGGCAGGACATTCATTTTCACTGCTGCAATCCGTCCCAACAAAGACAATTGCAATTTTTCCCAACTCTCCATTTCTCTTTGAATTTTCCCCCATAATTTTTCATAATTATTTTTATATAGCTTTGTATTAGAGGGCGACAAAATCACCCCCAAATATTTAACCCTTTTAACAATCTCAAATCCAGTTAATCCTTCTAGGAGAGCCTTCTGCGAAACTGTCATATTTCTAGCCAAAATTTTTGTTTTCTGTATATTTACTTTAAATCCAGAAATCTTCCCATATTGTGTTATTATCTCCATCAGGTCCACAACAGAGTTCTCTGGCTGGGTCACTGTAACAACCAGATCATCTGCAAATGCTCTCAATCTATAATCCTGATCTCCAACTTGTATCCCCTTAATTTTTTCCGAATTCCGAATCTTAACCAATAATATCTCTAATGTTAACACAAATAACAAGGGCGATAGCGGACACCCTTGCCTTGTGCCCTTCTCAATATTACATGCTGTTGTCAAACTATTGTTAACTATGATTCGGGCAGTTTGTTTTTGGTATAATGCCCTAATCGGTTGTAAAAAATTTTTCCCAAAATCCATTTTGTCTAAAACTTTCAACAAGAATTGCCAGTTCAATTGATCAAAAGCCTTTTCAGCATCTAAAAAGATTAGCGCAGCAGAGATTTGGTTGTGCCTTTCCAAAAACTCTAACAGATCAACTATATGTCTCACATTATTTTTCATTTGTCTTCCACTAATAAACCCCGTTTGGTCCCCATGAATCACCTGTTGCAGAACCCTCATCAGTCTGTTAGCCAAAACCTTAGCAAATATCTTATAATCTGTATTTAAAAGCGATATCGGTCTGTAATTTTTAACTAAAGTAGCATCCTGGTCTTCCTTCGGAATCAAAGAGATAAAAGCTGTTCTCCAAGACGGTGGCACCTTTCCCCCCCTCTGGATTGTCTGGAACAGTTCCTTTAACGGTTTTATCATCTCTAATTGTAAGTTTTTATAATAGGCCGCAGTCAGGCCATCCGTGCCTGGTGCTTTATCCACCTTCAGTTCCTTAATAGCTGTAAAAATTTCTTCTTCTGTAATCAGTTGATTAATCCCCTCTTTTTGTACTTGCGTAAGAACCGGGATGCTAGCATTCTCCAAATACGTATCAATATCTTTTGCATTAATGTCCTCTTTAATATATAATTTCGAGTAAAAATCCACAAAGGCATCCTTAATAAGATTCTGTTGATACACAACCCTTCCTTTATACTCAATCTTATCTATATTAGATGCCCTTTGTTTTTTCCTCAATCTATAAGCTAACCATCTGCCTGGTTTATTAGCGTTGCAAAAAGTATTATGCCTAGCAAACCGCAGATTGGTCGCCACTTGATCAGCCATTAATTTATCAAATTGTCCTCTTAACAGTCTAATAGCCTCCTTGATCTTCACATCCTCTGGGTTCAAAATCAAAGCCTTTTCTTTTTCCTTTATTTCATTCTCCAGTTCTTTCCTTCTAGTTTCCACTGCACGTCTATGTCTATTATTCATATATATCAACACCCCTCTCATATAGGCCTTGCTAGCATCCCAAACCATATCCATAGAGGTACCCTTATTCATATTAATCTCAAAAAAATCCTTCATCCGCTGTTTGCATTCTTCCACATTTCTCTGATTTCTAAACAGATTCTCATTTACGCACCATGAGCGCCTATCTCCTTTTTCCTTATCAATCTCCAACCACACTGGACTGTGATCAGAGATAATTCTTGCGCAGATCTTCACCTTTTTAGTTCTCAAAAGAAAATCATTAGTCGACAAAATAAAATCAATCCTCGAAAAAGATTGGTGTCTATCAGAATAAAAAGTATAATCCTTCTCCTGCAGATGTCTCTCACGCCAAATATCTCGCAATTCCAGGTCATCCTTCATTTCAAAAAAAGATTTAGGCAGTCTAGCGTGACTTGGAATGCGCTTGAAGGCTCCAGCCTTATCCAACTGTACATCCATAACTCCATTCCAGTCCCCCATAAAAATAAAAGATTTATAATCCAACTGGGTAAGCTTTGTATGAAGTAAAGTAAAAAAGTCAGCTTGTTGTTGATTTGGTGCATATAATCCAACTAAAAGCGTCTTTTTACCTTCTAACAACAGCTCGATCATAACATATCTTCCATGCTTATCTGCTTCAATTAAATCCGCTGTTAAGGCACTTTTAACATAAACAACCACTCCATTTTTCTTATTCTCTGCAGAAGCAACAAATTGCGTACCCAGCCTCGAGTTCAATAAGTACTTTTGATCCAAAACTCTAATATGCGTTTCTTGCAGGCATATAACATCTATCTTAAATTGTTTTAAATATTGAAAAACTTTCTTCCTCTTCTGCGGTGAGTTTAGTCCATTAACATTCCAGGTTAAAAATTTAGTTGCCATGTATATCCTCAAAAAGCTCTTGGACCACAGCTTTGATAGGACTAGCTTCCTTAGGCCGTGCTCCTCCCACAGCTTGGCTATGAATGCGTTGTGAAGAATCTGAAGACTTTTGCTGATCTTGTTCTTTTATTTTCTTTGCTCGTTTTAAAGCAGCACGCGTCACTCTTTGCTCTCTAGGATCATCCAAAGAAGTTGTAGCTTGATCTCCTCCAGCACCATTTTCCTCTGTTTCCTCCTCTTGTTGTTCTTCTTCTCCAGATCCCTTTCCAGCTTCCAGAAGCGTTAATGGGGTTGCTTTTAAGACATTATTGTAGAAATCACGCGCTTGTTTCACAGTAATCAGCCTGTACCTTTTACCTTCATACATCACCATCAGCCCATCTGGAATCTCCCATCTGAACCTTATATCTCTTTGCTTAAGCTCTTGCACAATAAATGTATAGTCCTTTCTTCCCCTTAAAATCCTTGGAGGAATTTCTTTTAAAACCAAAACTTCTTGTTCAGCAATCACAACCTTAGCATCATAGGCAGCTTGTATAACTTGATCTCTAATTTCTCTTTTTGCAAAGTAAACCACCACATCTCTTGGCAACTTTCTCTGTCTAGCAATCCATGAATTCACCCGAAACACTTTATCCATAGCTGCTCTTATTTCAGATGCTGGCTGATTCAATACCCCTTCGAGAGCCTCAGAGATCAGCTGCTTTAAATCTTCTTTAACATCCTCTTTTAAACCTCTGATTCTGACAGCAAACTGCATCTGGTAATATTGGGCAAGGCTTAACTCCCTTTCCAGTTTGCCTCTTACATTTTCATTCTCCCGTGCTTTTACTTCTAATATAGCATTCCTTTGAGCCAAATCATCCATTTTTTCATCTAAATCTTCCACACATTCCGCCACTTTATGCACTGAAGTCAAAATGTCTACCCTCATCACGCTGTACTTCTGTTCCATCCTCTCTTCCATTCTTTCCTCGAATTTCTCCAATTTCTCCTCCATCTGTGCAAATTTATCAGCAATTGATTGATTAATTGATTCCAAAAGTACCTGGGCATGTTTATCCAGAGCATCTCGCAAATCCTTCGATGTCAGCACTTCAGGAGGGTGCAACGCCTGCAGTGATGATTGTTGCACCGGCGAGGATCCTCCACTCCGAAGAGTTTTAGAGGGAGGTTTAGCCGCCATCTTTTAATCCTCAATTATGACGCACTTTCAATTAAAGTTTAAAAAGTCCAACAAGTTCGAGAGTATAGTAAAATAATCCTCTTCACCTTTTCCTCTTGTACCGCTCTGCCTGCTCCTTTAAATCATAGTCCTTTCTTCAGGCAGGGATGGTTCGCAGACGCCTGGCTCTGCTCCAAGAAGTTCGGAGCAGAGACGACGGCCAGCTGGGAGCAACCCAGGCTTCGGGGGAGTTCAATCCTTCAGCCGCCCAAGCTCCAAGCTCAGGTGGCCTCGGAGAACTCTACCCCTACCTGGGGCCTCACCCCCTCCTCTTCTCCCGAGGAGGGGGCTTCAATTTCGCCCGAACAGCTGATCGGCGCTGTTTCGGGCGAAAAAAACAAACAGCTGAGCCGCGGGCAGCCAGGGAAGGCTGTCTTCGGCGCCGCGCCGCCACCGGAAGTCCACCGGATGCTGTGGTAATTTTAAATGGTCATTAAATCACTGGTTCTTAAGTGAATAGTACCTTTATTCCACCATAGTTCCCTCAATAAGCCTATCAGAATCCAAAAAGAGATGAATTAATTTTACATAATGTCTGGAATGGCCTGACAGATTGGTCCAAGATCTAGGACTATGATAGATTCCATCTTATCTGCTAGGATTCATGGTATGGGCTAATGTAACCAAGTTGTTTGCCACTTTGTTCTAGTGCTGAAGCAAGACCTTAACAACCCAACAGTTCTGTCCCAGCCTACGTGAGTCCTTGTTGTACTCACAAGGAGAAACCCCTCTTTCAAGAAACAGGCAGGAACCACAAGAAAAAAACAACAATCCCTTTTATTCTCACAGACCTGAGTCAATGCACAAGGCAAACAAACACAGTCCACAGAAATTCAATCCTCAGCATGAACAGTTGCCTTTGGCAACCAGCGCCTCCCACACCTTCCCCTTTTATAATTCAGCCAAGGCATGGCTTCCTAATGCCTTCTCCTTTGCCTTTGGAGCTGTCCCGTTGCATTCCTCTGTCCTACTTGCTTCTCCTGTCTGTGCATTCGTGCCGGGATTTGTCCCATCTGTTCCTCATCACTGTCAAACTCAGGCTCCAAGCACAGCTGTGTCTCAGATGCCAGGCTCCTCATCCAACCATAAGTCTTGGAGCTCCTCAGAGCCTTCCTCTGACTCTAATGTCACTCCAGGCCCCTCTTCCTCATCTGAGTCCTTAGACTCAGCTGCCGGATCCACTGGCTGGTGAGGAATAAGAACACCGACCAACTGTTATCAGCATTATAAGGTATGATGGAATATACTTGGGAGGTGGATCCCCAGGAGGGAGGGGTACATTCCATAGGAGTAAGAAGCAACTCAGCCCAGATATTATGCATGAGGAAAAAGAGGGTGAAGACAGTCTTTCCCTAATAGTTCTCAGAGTGTACTGTAGATGCAGATAACACACTCTTCAGCCTGGCAAGATTTTGTCTATAGGTGTGAAAAAATTCAGAACATAGCTTAAAAGATTTGTCATGTGGTTGGATCCTGACGTTAAAAAATATATAGTCATAGTTTAATCCTTAGTTTCTAGGTTTTTTTTTCTTATAGTGAACAAATCTAGATATTAAGATTCACACTAGACTGTAAATCTAGTGGCTGTAAATCTTCTCTCAATGGCTACTCAACTCCAATTCAGATACTTGGAGAGTTGAAAAAGTCTTTCAGACATGACTTGGATGAATTAGTGTCATGGTTTCAGAGAAAATACAGCCATAAATGTGCAGTAGATTTTTCCATAAATCAAAGCCTTTAGGTAAATCTGTATAATCTGCTTTAAATAGTTGCATACAGGTGTTATATTTGCATTCTCCTGAGCTCCAAATTATTTCAATGGTGCTGTAAAAGCCTTTATATTGATACTTTGAGAAAAGTGTTATCTATTTAATTTACTTGGGCAAGTTCCTTTATCCTGCTATAGAAAAATTAAAATTACTGGATCAAGCATATTTCTTCTGCTTTTATTTACCGTATATTTACAAATGATTTTTTTTTCTTTTTTCTTTTATTTTCACTTGAATACTTCATTTATATCATGGCTGCATATCTATACTGGCATGTTGTTTCAACCATAGAAAAAGAATAACATAATTTTGCATGTTTTAAGTAAATAAAGAACATTGCATGTTTTTTGTTCAACCTAAAAATTAATCAATAAAAATAATGAAAAACATTCCTGCTCTTGTTCAGCATGCCTTTGGTAGATTTGGAAGGCAAAGACCTATTGTGATTGCAATAATCCTATGAAAATGCATAACCTGGAGTAGTTTATGGATATTAATGCAATGAATATATGTATACAAATGACAAAATAAAATTATGAATAAAAGAATGGAGTGATTAAGCTCACCAGTATAAACATAAGAGTAATAACTTCATCACATTGCAACACTTGAGTCTGCTTTTCGATACTTTCATCAACAACTATCGCAAACAACCATGTTTGTAGTATTGTTTTCCCTGATTTCCTGTTTTATTTTTATTTTTTTGTTTCTACACCACATAGAAGGAATAAACTAGAAGAGTTATCTGAATGCCCAAGTCTCTTTTCTATATTGTCTAGTTTCATAAAAAGTGAACTGTTATTGGTCCAAGATATGATCTCAGTAAGAAAAATAATGGTTCCTCCCTCCCCCATACATAGTTGGTATAGAGTTACACACTGCCAATCAGATCATGGCTGATTTAGAGCTGATTTTGCCTGTAGACTTCTACACAGCAATAGCAATTGCACTGAGACTTATATACTGCTCACAGTGCTTTATAGCCCTCTCTAGGCGGTTTACAGAATCAGCATATTGCCCCCAACAATCTGGATCCTCATTTTATCAAACTCAGAAGGATGGAAGGCTAACCTTGAGCTGATGAGAATCGAACTGCTAGCAGTCACCAGAATTAGCCTTCAATACTGCATTCTAACCACTGTGCCATCACAGCTCTTTTATACCTATGCTGCAAAGGGGTTGATGGGTAAGCGGAGGTTACAGACAGCTGCAAATGGGTTAACACAAACATCTCCCAAATCCTAACTGTGTGTTGTGTGGAAGTGCACAACCTGTGTGCTGATTGGTTGATCTGACTTCCTGCTGGGAGGCGGAGGAAGGCAAGGCAATTCAAGCAAGAAATGTTAAAATACACTGGCACATAAAATGAACACCTATGCAACCATTCCCAAATAATAGTCATATACGTTCCCTCACTTGCAATGCAGGAGTCTTCAATGCTTGCAGTGTTGTTCACGGAGAAAATGGGGCCTCAAATTTGGATTCTTTCTAATGTTTATTTTTAAAAAGACCCATATACTTTTTATTTTTGCATTATGTTTGCCATTTCATCTGGACCTTTCAAAGGGCTACCACTTTTATAAATTTATCATATATAATTCTCATTTAGCCATTTTTTTTTCTTTTAAAAGCATTTAAATTATATGGCAATCAAATATTTCTTACCTTTTGGCAATGCTTTTCTACTCTAAGCACAGTCCACTGATATGCTGAAAACCCATGTGCCTTTACTTTATGACAATAGAAAAACCCAATATATTTTTCTTAGAATTAAAGGTATGTTTAACTAGACCACTCTGTTGCCATAGCAGCCAGTATTTTACAAGTACTACCAGAGTGTACCATGTTTGCACTGTTTTTCTACTTGAATTATTGTATAAGCATTTTTGCAATTAGGACGCTGAGCTTGTCAATCAGAAGGTCGGCAGTTTGGCGGGTCGAATCCCGAGTGCCGCATAGCAGAGTGAGTGCCTGTTACTCGACCCAGCTTCTGCCAACCTAGCAGTTCGAAAGCACATAAAAATGCAAGTAGAAAAATAGGAACCACTACGATGGGAAGGTAACAGCGTTCCATGCACCTTTGGCGTGTAGTCATGTTGGCCACATGACCATGGAGATGTCCTCGGACAAGCGCTGGCTCTTCAGCTTTGAAACAGAGATTAGCACTGGCCCCTAGAGTTGGAAACGACTAGCACGCATGTGCGGGGGAACCCTTACTCTTACCCTTATGAAGCAATACTTTCAATAAATCATTTTGGTCTGTATTGATTGAAAAAGAAATAAGAATAATACATATTTACTTGTTTAATAGCTTGTTGGAAAGACTTCAGGCTTTCTTGCTCAACCATAAGTGTATGTTCATGTAATTAACAGGACATTCTATAATTATTAAAAGGATCTGACATTAATCAGAAGGCCTCTGCAAAATATTTGGAAGAGGTGCCTTCCAAACTGCACTTTGCCAGCCACTGAATGCTTGACACAGCTGTTCCAAAGATCTTCTTCATCTATCTGCATATATGCAGGCAGATATTGATTCTTTCCTTCAAAGGATTTCCAAACAAGCACCCTTCTGAATGCTTTGCATTATCCACTTATACTAACCACTTATTGTATATGAAACCAGCCATTTTCAGGGTAAGAAAAACACTTCTCCAGAAAAGTCTTGAATGGATAGTCATTTGATTATGAGGTCATCACAAAGCTTCTTTCATTTTCTGTGATGTTGTTCCCCATATCCTGGACTTTTACAGGGAATGTCTTAAATATCAGAAGTGACTTTTCTAATATATAAAGGACAGCATCAGCAATGAATAGTCAGGAAAATCCAGTGTTATGGTCTGCTTCTGCTCTCCTAATCTTCATTCTTTGAAGATTTTGATACTAGCAATGTATGCTTTCACCAATCTTATTGCTATGCTAATATATAATTAAAGTAACAAGCTTTGTATCACCCAAAATAGAAAGTCTTCTATTTTGTCAATAAACATCCAAAGAAGTTAACCCAAATGTGATGAATGCCTTTCTTTAGTGAATACACTTTGTTCCTTTATACCTATCAGAAAACATGTCACTATGAAACTGGCCATTCCATTTCTTTTCGTAACAAACCAGGTCTGTCTGTCTGTCTGTCTGTCCGTCCGTCCGTCCATCCATCCATCCATCCATCCATCCATCCATCCATCCATCCATCCATCCCTTTATTTAAAATTATATGCCACCCATCTGAAAAGCAACTCTTTATTTAGTCATTTATTTATTAGATGTTTAACCTGGGGCAATCTTAGGATTCTTGACAGTTTGCAAAAATAAAAATATCCACAATATAATAAATAAATGCCAAAATATTGAACCCCATCAAAACATTGCCATTAGTTTCAAATGAAAACAATGTCCCAGTAGAAATAATAATATGATGTTATTATGTTATTTTAACCAACAAACCTCTGGAAAACCTATGGACAGCTTTAGTAAACAAATTGGTTGAGGGTGCCGCCAAATATTCATTGTTAGATAACATTGTCTCTTTCACTTTATTATCCCATCAAATATTCTGTTTCATTCTGTTTTTTAACATGGCTCCAAAACTTCTGTGGCACTTTGTATCATTATTTTTTCCTACAAAGAATTGCCATATCTCCTTTCTTTATTTCTGTTTTCTATTCATTCTTTTGGGAAATCAAGCAATCAAATATTTTTCATACTAGACTCATGTTTTCCTCTGGTGATTCTTTCACTTTAGTTTAAATTTATGGTTAATTACACTTTCATTGTCTTGTATAAATCCATTGGTTATGATCTCCAAGGTTAGACTCCTTACTTCAGATTTATTGTATCTTCTTTTAGTTTTCCAGGTATGCACATCTACTTTTCTTTCATTAATTTCATTCATTAACCGTGCTCTTTACCATTTAATCCTCTTACATTCTAAGAAAAAAAATCTTCTATATTACATGATTATCACTAATTGGGCCCACACTTATTTATCTCTGCTACCCATTGTGTGGTTCTGGTCATTGAGATTTTCACATAATGAATAACACAGAAAATTTGCAGACTATGTAACCAGTCTGAATTATAACAATGCCAAAAGTAGTGCAACTTCCTGAATTAAGGACAGTAGTACATTTCGGCCAGTATGTCATAAACACAACCAAAGACAAGTTTTTTTCTAAGTATTCTCACACTATTTTATGCAGGCAAGGATCTGTAATATAAAGACTGTCTTGGAAGGCAACATACTGTTGCCTGCAGCCCACTGACATGGAGTTGTGTCTATTATATGACACACCTTCGACACTTGTAATAATTTTCAGCTACAGAATAATTTGACGCTGGAACACTTAAGAGGCGTCACTATCAAAATTGTCTGCTATAGTGGGGCGAAGGTGCCTTTGTCACCTCTTTCGCTTCACTTTTTAGCTAGATGGAATTTTAAAGAAAACAAAATTGAGAACTTCTGATAAGCATCCCTGAAGTGAAGCAATACCATGGTATTTTAATGTTCAACAGAGTTACGCAAAAATGAATCACTCAATAGGCAGTAAAACAGTAGTATGTTCCACCACATTCAGGAACAAAACAGAGATATTTGTTCCTCAGGGTAGAAAATGTAGGGTACTGTGCAGATAATGATTCATCTGGAGTCTGGTCACAATCCAGTGAACTGATTTTAAGGAATTGTCTTCATTACAATTTAGAATGGTGCAGCGACTCTCTTTAAGTGTGGTACATGAACAATCTTTGATGCTTAAGCCTACAAAAAGAAACTCCAGACAGGTTTATGGAGACCACCATTGGTGGTAAGGGCTTCAAGGAACAAATATAATGCTCCATAAGTGCAGAAGTCATGTGACAAACAAAAGTTTTGTTGTTGTTTAAGGTGGGTTTGAATGCTAGGATTGCTTTTGCATGTTTAAAAAGAGGATGGAGAAGTTTTTGTGTTGCCTTATTTAAAACAGTGTTAAAATAGCAGTATAACACTGACAAAGTATAACATTGGGCCCAAAGCTCAAATTAAGCCAGCATGTTTTGTATACATATTAATGGATAATGATTAACACTAGACCATTTTTAACATTTTCTTATTATTTCAATTTTAATAATTTTAATATTTTTCTCCAGCTTTCACCTGTATGTGCTTGAGAAGAGTTAAGCACTATTTAAGGATTCTTTTCTAACCTCCTGTAGGCAACTTAACACATTTACAAATGGCATTCTTTCATTCTGTTCCATCTGTGAAACCTCACCTAAGCCTCATTAATTAAGGCTCATCTATTAAGTCAGCTGTTATACTTCCTTTATGTGTACAGTTGTCTTTTGAAGCACAGTTAGTAATAGGGGAGAAGTATTTTTTCATGGTAGCATTTTGCCCCAGTAGTTTATCCTCATCCTTCTGATACTCAGACAGTTCAAGGAATTTCTTTTTAAACAAGCGTTTGACTGTATTTTGCTTAATTTGTTTTTACTGATTGGGTTTATATTTCTCTTTTCTACAGCTTTTAGCTTGCTATAGCAGTGTTTCAGGAACTGTTCACAGCTTTATAATGTTTTTCTTTATTTTATAGAACTTGTATCTTGAACAATTCGGCAGGGGTTATTTATTATTTTTGCAGGTGAAAAGCAGACTAGATATTTAAATTAAATTATTAACAAAATATTATTTCTTATTAAGCTAATTCATCCCTAATAACATTAAAACCTAGCTAAATATGTTTACAGGACATCTTGTGACATATTAATCGAAATATTCTTCACTCTTCCTATGTCTGCTTGCTTATAACAACAATTGTTTTTTAATCAAAGGTATTGATGAATTGAGTGATTTGATCTTATTTATGCCAGCTGCAATCAACTGGTCTCTAGGCACTTTCATGTGCACAATAAAAGTACAGTTAAATCAGCCACAGTCAGAATAAAAATAAAGATCAAAGATGCATAGACCACGATATGTATCAAACAACCATCAATATAAACCCTCCATAATATTTCAGTTTTTAGCAGATTCTAGAGACCTAATAAAGACAAGGCAGACATAATTTCTACAGAGATGCTTTTCCACATGATAGTATTCTACAAGGAGTATGCTGTGGAAATTATTTATGGTGTTCAGAGGTCATAAAATCAGGAAGACTGAAGAGTGAAGAGACCATATTTAAAGACTGCACTTATCCTGGGAATAGCTTCTCTTAGATGGAGATGGTGGTCCTAAAGGTCAATTACCAGCACATTGGAAGACAATAGAAAGCCAATGCAGGGCCTGGACTCCAATGTAATGTTCCCATGGTTGTGAGCATCAACCAGTAATTGGACTGTTCCATAATGGACAATCATAAGCTATTTGAGGGAAGGCCACAACTGATATACTAGCCAGAGCAGGGCAAAGGTAACAATCCATAAAGATCCTCAATTCCAGATGTGTCATCCTGCTGAAGGACATCCCTAAAGCTGTGCCAAAACACAAACAGCAATTCCATCTTGTTTAGCTTCAGCCAGTTTTATCCCATTTAGACCCTGTGTCAAGATGTTGATAGCATCTCCTGAGCAAGAACAATGTAAAACAGCAAGAAAGTGAGGTTCAAATCTTATGGTACTCAAGATGTGCGCAGCTGATGTGCCAATCTTTCCTCCTTTGTTATAACCAACTGGAAAAACCACCAAAGAAAGAGTCTAAAATAGTATCTCTAGGGTATCATTATCAATGGTCTTAAAGGATTTTACATATCTATCAGGAATCAGTGCATACTCTCCATGTCAGCATTCTGATTAAGGTCAACAACAACCATTATCAATGTCATTCTCTACTATGCTCAGGCTTGAATCCTGACCAAAAACTGAGATTACCTAGGAGAAATTCATGATGACTATATATGGAAGCCCTATAAACAGGAGTTTTTCCTGACCCAGCCTTCAGATAATAAGTTACCTAAGAACAAAAGCCAAGGTGATTCCTACATCAGCTCAGAGACCAGATGGCAAGCAGATGAGGACATGAATCTGCCAGTGAACAGAGCAGTGAGTACAAGAAAAGGATTCCCACTTTTAAGACAGCAACACCATAAACCTTGTTCAACTAGGATCGAGTAACATATACCTAACCCTTGTCATTTTGTTTTTGTTTTTTATTTTGGTATGTAGCATTTTGCTAATTCTAGCATATTTCATACAACTTTGAAAAAAATAACACTTTTTTATGTTTAATTTACCTTGTCAGTAGATTACTTTTTCTTTTGAATAGTTTGTTTTATTCTTGTAAATTTGTTTTTGTATTTATAAATCAGAGATTTTAGTATTTGAAGTAGTGTACATTAAAAATTAATAAGGGCATTCATAAAAAAGCCTCAAGAGTTTTAAAGTATTTTTTTTCCTTTCCATTAATTTTGTTCTTTGTAAAATATTTGGAACCATTGGAAGAGAAAAAGCAGTAGGAGAAAACAATGTCAAATATCTACCCTCATTTTTCTCTTTTAGATACATTGATATAGGACTACAGTTTAAATCTGTAAATTATGTTTTATACTGTACTTTCTGTTGAAACACAAAAGGCAGTGTAAATTTTATATGGTCAGAGATGCTATAAATCTTTTAGAAATTAAAAAGTCAATAATATATGATATAAATGCAATGCTAAGTAAAAACGATTGATTATGTCCCATAAGTCGATGTCAACTCTTAATAACTGCATAGATTTTCTCCTTTATGATCTGTAGTCCTTCAAGTCTTGAAATGATGTATCTATCACCAGAGAAATTGAGTCCATCCCCCCTGCAGTTATTCATTAGCTTCTTTTTCATTCATACTTTTCCAGTATTAAAACATTCTCTACACCAGGGGTCCCCAACCCCCGATCCATGGACCAGTACCGGGCCACAGCATGTCAGCAACTGGTCTGTTCAAACAAGCAAAACCCCATCCGTGGGATGCAGGCAGCACACAAAACCACACCCCTTCCAGTCCACGGAAAAACCTCTCTTCACATAAAGAGTCCCTGGTGCCCAAAAGGTTGGGGACCTCTGCTCTACAGTACTAGGTCTTCACACAATGCATCCAAAGTAGGATAATTTGAGCCTGTGGGTTGTTTAATGTCTATGGAGATTTTCAGTCATCCAGATCATAGTTGTCCCAAAGATGCTTTTTCACAAGGCAACTGGACTTTCTTGTTTTCCTTTGAAGACATTTCGCTTCCCATCCAAGAAGCTTCTTCAGCTTTGACTGGATGGTGAGGAATCCAGTCAGCACTGAAGAAGCTTCTTGGATGAAAAGCGAAATGTCTTCAAAGAAAAACAAGAAAGTCCAGTTGCCTCTTGAAAAAGCACCTGTGGGTTGTTTGGTTCAATGATCGCATTGGTTCAATGATCCATTTGTCTATTTTCTTGGCCAGCGATGGTATTCTCAGGACCTTCTCCAACAGCCAGGTTCAAACATGTCATCACTCTTTGTATCCTCCTTCTCCAAAGATTACTTTTCACTTACATAGAGTATCACAGGGAAATTGCCTGATTATAACCTATGTCACTGCTTTATATGCAAGATAGTCACCATTTTGTGGTTGGATCATACTTAACTTTTTAGAAGGGGAAAAGATGGATGTGGATGGGGCCATGTACAAATTGTATGTGGTTTTACAATTTTTTTTCCAACTTCCCTTTCTCTGAAGGGGGTGAGGATTTTCAAGATTTCTTTGTTGGATTATTTTTTAACAAGCTATTTTATGTTTTTTATAGCACCAGAAAGTACACTGTTGATTTTTTTTTTCAGTCATGTTGCCAAAAAGTAATGTTATAGTCAGGGGGCAAATTCTGGGTACCCTTTGGAGAACACAATAAAGAAGACTAGGAGACCCATGGAGCTGATTGTCAATCCCAAATTATGCTATTAAGGAAGTTTGCTGGGTAATTTGCAGAGCATAAGGCAGAAATTGTTATGAAAATAAAAGGAAATCTGCTTCTTTGTAAATGGCGCACTAGGAATTATCCATTCCTATATCCATTCCTCCCCCATACATAGCTTGAGCATTGCAAGCATTGAAGACACCTGCATTGCAAGAGAGGGAACATATGTGACTGTTATTTGGGGATGGTTGCATAGGTGTGCATTTTATGTGCCAGCCAATTTTAACATTTCTTCCTTGAATTGCCTTGCTTTCGCCCACCTCCCAGCAGGAAGTCAGATCAACCAATCGGCACACAGGGTGTGTAATTCCACACAACACACAGTTAGGATTTGGGAGATGTTTGTGTTAACCCCTTTGCAGCATAGGTATAAAAGAGTTGTGATGGCACAGTGGTTAGAATGCAGTATTGCAGGCTAATTCTGGTGACTGCTAGCAGTTTGATTCTCATCAGCTCAAGGTTGACTCAACCTTCTAAGGTCAGTAATTTGAGAACCCAGATTGTTGGGGGCAATATGCTGATTCTGCAAACCGCTTAGAGAGGGTTGCAAAGCACTATGAAGCAGTCTCAGTGCTATTGCTGTTGCTATGTAGAAGTCTACAGGCAAAATCAGCTCTAAATCAGCCATGATCGGATTGGCAGTGTGTAACTCTTTTATACCAACTATAGTTCTAATCAAGTTTGAATACAGAAATAATTGTCATTTAGTAATCTAGGCTGAATACTAAGAGCACTGTTGGTTGCCAGTTCATTTGCAAAACGGATACAGCCTCCAAGCACACAGTTAATGCAGTCTTATGTCTTTTGCATCATGATTGCCTTGTCTTCTCTTTGATGCAGTTGTGATTTATTTCATTTATTTTTGAGACTGGAAAATTTCCATTTGCAACCCTCTGCAGAGCTTCAGAAGTAACTGGCTTGTACAGAATGATTATCGTGGCATGGTTTCTGTAGTCACTGGAGAGTACGTCTGACTCATTCCTACTTCTAGTTCTCGATCTCCCATTTTAATTGCAATAAGGATCCCCAAAAGGAGCAAACATTTAGAATTCTTATGCCAAGAGGTATGTTGCATGTTAATCAGACAAGGTATTTTAATTTAGGTGGGGTTTCTTTTGATAGATCAAGGGAAAGAGGAAAGGATTTATTTTGCTCATATTGGAAAGGAAGGCCATGTTGTAGTTATCTGTTGTTTTTCAGTGAGTACTATAGATTCATAGCATAGAAAAGCTTTCAATGTTCTGTTAACTAAAATGCTGGATGTAACCCATTCAATTCCTGTTTCATTTCAACTATAAAATTAAAAGACAAAAATGATGTACAGGACATCTGGGACTGCCTAAGATTACCGATATAGTCAAGACTCTAGAACAATGGTTCTGGAGCATGGCTGGCTGGAAAATTCTGGAAACTGAAGTCCACAGTTTCAAGCTGCAGTGTTGATGAATATTGCTCTAGAGTGCCTTTTATAAACTTTGCCTGATTATATGGTGGCTCCTGGGAAGATAAAAAGGTGGAGCTATTTCAGAATGCAGTTGCTCAGTTGCATGTGAAGATTAATCAGTTTCAAATATATAGGAATATTTGTGTATCCTCTGCCTTGGATATCAATGCATTTCCAGACCTAAGCCATTTCCTTAAATTTTCTAATTGCCATGGAACTAAATTATGGGAAGAAATCCTGCATCTAACAAGATTGGTACAATAAACGCTTTCAGACCTTGCTGTAAGACTCTGCCAAGACTCATCAGACTGGGAGGCAAAATAAATCTTTTTTTTTGCCTCTAGTGGTGGTCTAATTATTATCAAACTCTCTCATGGTTTATGCAATTAGCCAGTTGCAATGCATTTTTCAGTGGATATTAAAATCCTGGGTGTTTACATCTGGTTTTACCAGATTAAGGCAAAGTTGGCTTATGCTTTTGAATTGTCTATTTATCACTGTTGTTTTCTGTTGTGTTCTTGGTGGCATTAGATTGTGGTAATTTGCATTGATTTTTATATTTGTTCTCATATTTCAGAAGTAGAAAAAATAATATGCTTTTTGGTCTTTCTGTTTCTACTATATATTATTGTACTGTAGTATGTGCTTGAATATTGATTTGCAATCATAAAAGTACTTAGTTTCCGTATGAGTTAAATACAGAGTTTATAATTTATATAATAAAATATGCTTTTTTATGTCTCATTTGTTAATAAATATGTTTAGAAAGCTGAAATTTTTCCCAGTTTTGCATCCACAATGCATAGGTAGTCTTCAACTAAAGACCATATTTGAACCCAGAATTACAATTGTTACTAATATTAGTCTGGTCATCAAATGGTTAACCTGATTTTGCAACATTTTTCAGGCAGTTTTTAAACAAACGTTGCAGTTGTTAAGTGAACCCAGGGTCTGCAATGGGAGGGGTTTTTTTTGCCGGAAACTGGATGTAAACAACAGCTTCTGGCAAAAAAATAAATAAATGTCATGGTTATGACTTAAAAAATATAATTTCAGGAAAACTTTTGAAAAAAAAAACCCAAAACAAATCAATACTGCAGTGTAGAAATTTTCCTGCATTTTTTAAATTCTGTGATGCAGCAATATATTCATGCTGTGAAGGCAGTAAAACTTCCAAGCTACCAGAGCAGTAAAATAAAAATCAGAACATCAGATAAAGTTAAAGTCCAGCACTTGTACTACTCAAATGTGCAGACCAATATTTAATTGAGAAATAGAATATCATAAGAACAATGCTAAGATCTGAGTTAGTACCCTTATAAAGGGCAGGTTTGCAGCCTCAGCTCTTTCAGCTCTTTCATTTGGAGTGATTATTGGCCCACTTACTGATTTTTGTCTAGCTTTTTTACTAAAAGAGAAAAAAAAAAGAAAAGAGAGAGCGAGAACCTCTGTATCTTGTTCATGGCTCAGTGGTAATAAACATTCCTGACATGCTGAGCCCACTAATATTTCCAGAGCTCTTATATTACTTTTTTGCCCCTTCTTTCCATGATGAGCTAAAGTATTCATCAAAACCTGCTGTGCCAAGATTGATATTCATTGAGATGCCCAAGATCACCTGGAGGGGAGTTTATGAAATAATAATAAAAATTACTGGAGGGAAATATAGCCTCTTTATGTCATGTACTTTTTCCCTCTTCACCTTGGTTTTCTACTTCCACAATAAATGCGCAAATAGAAAGTCTTCACCGCAGCTTGCAAATATATATAGGAAATTATAGCATGGAAAAGTCCAACGGTAATTTGTACATATTTTCATAGCCTGTGAAGGGCTAAAAGAAAAGAGATTGATGGTTAGAATGGTTGTTATTATTATGAAACCTAGAGAATGAAGGTAAGGAGGACACATCCTTATCTATTGTCTGGTCCAAAAAGTCCACTTCCAGGGTCAAAGGACAGCCTAGTCTCCTCACATGTTTTAAATGATTAGTTTTAGTGTTTTTGAAAGAATTTACATGTTTTTGTACTCAAACCATACTATTTAAATTTTGTTAGACACCTTAAGTCACTTGCTGGACTAGCAAACTAGCTTTGGAATTTGGTAAATAATTAAATAAAGTGATTTTTTTTTCTTCACAGTTAACGCTGAGTTTGTTCTTAGTGGGAATAATAACCAAATAGCTATGTAGCTACATGCCTGTTACTTCTTAATTTCTAAGCAGAAACTGTCAAATATAAAATATGAATTCCTGGCTGCTGTGTATTGATCTTTACATTTCCAAAACAGAGACGCTGCTAGCAGTGTTTCCTTTGGAGAAGAATGCAGCATAATTTTATATTGACTGCTAATTGACTGAAACGATTGTTTCAATATTATAGGCACTGTCAGAACCACATTTCAATCACACATTTCAATTCCCCCCCCCCCTATTTTCTTCTTCAATGCATTATGGTATAATTATGTACTTTGGATAATTGCTGTTTGCTTACTGTCAAAATGCAGAAAGTGTGTGAATTTTCTCAAACTGTTTCTTTGTTAATATCATAAATGAGTATGGATAACATCAACTCCCATGATTTATTGAGAACATAACATAATTAAAGCTGAAGGAAGACAGACACATAGGAAAGAGTCAGAATCGGGATCAGCACTAAGTGATGGGAAGCCTCCAAGGTTATTTTGGTGGATAATTGATCTCATTTTGCTGGAATGTTTGAATGGAGAGTGGACTGAATTCCATCTGCACACGGTGCTTGCTGGCTTGTTATCCTACAATAGGAAATTATTTCTGGAGAGAATTTCAGTTACAAGGCTTCATTAACAGCATTTTAATTTTTGTGTGAGGTTTTTTTCCCCCTTACATAAAATGGAGAAAAGGAAGGGTTTTGACTTTCCACAAGTCTGTAGAAATCAATTCTTAAGTGCTATACAGTGCTCAAGTTGTAGATAATAGAACATGTACTAGCTAATCTCAAAAGTCAAGGCTATTTATTCCAGGACAGTTGAAGAAAGACTTCAAGACTGGTTTCAGATTTGTAATTGGGCAATAATACCTTTTTGAGAGGAGTCAATTGCATATAAGAAGTGCTACTCTTCTCTTGCGCACAATGTTAGAATCTGGAGATAGAAAGAATTGAAAGAGAAACTTGGATCACTCCTATTGGGGACATTTTTGTCTGGTAGGTTGTATTTTTATTTGTGCAGGAGAGGCTCTTAATTCTGCATACATGCCTACAAAATCCCTGTTCTATATTTCTAGAAGGAACAAAGTAAAAGTCATCTTCATGAGATTCTATAGGGATGCTGCCTGTCAACATATAAAATGAAACTCTGATAAAGGATGCAGAAGTTCTGAACTATGTGCAGGTAGATAGAATGCAAATTAATAGACACAATAAAAGATAATGTATTATTTATAATGTAGTAATTGGTAAAATGTAACTTCAGAAAGGATATTAAACTGTGTTTGGTATCTATTAAATCTGTGCATGTGTTCACATGATAGATATAATAGGTTGCAGAAATAATGTTGTTAAGATTCCTTGTATTAAGTTGAACCTAAAATAAAATAAAATAAAGGAATCTTATCACTGGGATTGACTATGAATGATCACCCAACATACTTGGAGTCAGTTCTGAAAACTGACTTGCAGGGGGAGCAGGAATGAAGCCTTACTGTTACTTAGTACTGGGAAAAATATTTTTAAAACCAAAAGATATAAATGGGTAGTCCTTGACTTACAACAGTTCATTTAGTGACTGTTCGAAATTACAATGGACTGAAAAAAATGACTTATGACCATTTTTCATACTTATGACAGTTGCAGCATCCCCATGGTCACATGATTTACATCTGGATGCTGGACAACTGGTTCATATTTATGACGATTGCAGTGTCCCGCAGTTATGTGATCTCCTTTTGTAACCTTCTGATAAGCAAAGTCATTGGGGAAGCTAGATTCACTTAACATCCGTGTTACTAATTTAACAGCTGCTGTGATTCACTTAACAAAAGTGGTAGGAAAAGACATAAAATGGGGCAAAACTCACTTAACAAATTTCTCACTTAACAACATCAATTCTGGGTTTTATTGTGGTTGAACGTCGAGGACTACCTATATAGTTGCTTTTTTATCAAATGGATAATATAAAATATGCAAATATAAACTCATAACATTATATATGGAAAAAGCATACAATTTTAGTGCAGGGGCATTTGAGCTACTTGCTTTTAAACACTCTCTTTTTCTTTTTCTTTTTCAAATCCCCATAAACTTTTTGGTTTTTACCAGAAAAACAATATGGCTATTATGCAGTGAAACATGTCAGATGCTACTGATATCAGCGCAGGAGTTTTCAAATTACAGTCTTTTAAATTGTGAAGTTATAAAGTAGTAAACATAATGTTTTTGTTTTGAGTCACGCTATAATAAAGTGGCTGTGAGAATTGATTCTTTAGTGAGAAATATGTGCTAAATTTCAGACAGATAAAGTAATTGGATTTTTTGTGCAAATTTTGTGGTCTTAAGAAATAATGATGCACCTTCTTGAATTCAGTGAAGCTGATGACCTGGGGCAAAAAATACATGGATATAAAATATTAACCCACTTTTTTTGTCTATCAAAGATAATGTCCTTCAAGTTTCTTTCTTCTGTGAATGGGAAATGGGAGAAGTGAGATTCTGTCATTGAACAAATGATCATAGTCTGATCACAAAGATCAGACTGATCTGAAAGTATACTTCTCAGACCTAGAAATCAGTACTCCCATTCTCTGCTTCCCTATTGTGTCAAGACATTTCACAAGAACCATGCTGCATAGTGACAGTTTTTGGGGTGTAACAGATGTCCTGAACAGAAACTTTGGGGAATATTTTGAATCAGGGAGAGAAAAATAACTGTTAATTCTTTTTCAAATAAATTAAAAACGATGGAATTATCCCTATCCTTTTGGGTTTCAAAATTCACATTAAACGGGCACACAACCATAAAACCTAGTAGCCAAATTATTTATTTATTTATTTTATTTAATTTCTATTTCTGAGTCTCCCGAAGGTCTCAGGGTGGTGTACAGGGCAATAAAATACAATAAAAATACAATATACAAAAGTTAAAAATAAGATTATATAGAACTAGCCCATTACAATAAATAATTAAAATACCCCAAACCCATTAGACCAGGCCGGCTTGTTCAAATAGGTAAGTTTTCAGATCACGGCAGAAAGAGCGAAGGTCAGGAGCCATCTGGACCTCAACCAGTAATTGATTCCAAAGGGCTGGCGCGCCCACAGAGAATGCTCTCCCCCTGGGGGACGCCAGCCGGCACTCTCTGACCGGCAGCATTCTGAGGAGGCCCTCTCTGTGGGAGCACACAGAACGAAGGGAAGTTGACGCCAGCAGCAGGTGCTCCCGTAAGTAATCCGGACCCATGCCATTTAGGGCTTTATAGGTAATCACCAGCACCTTGAATCTCAAATTATCCATCAGTTGTGTGAATTGACTCTTGTAATTTAGTAGAAATCAGGTGAGTATTGCTGTCCTATGTAGGGTGTCAGACGGGAACTGAGATTGCACTAAAATGACTAAAAGCAGAAGTGCATGAGCCTCTGTTATGTATTTTTTTATGTATCAATCTCATGCTAATCCTTGGCAAGTAAATATCTTAGATTTCAACTTAGATTTCCCTGCAATGTACAACACGTTGGGCAACAACTGCTCTCCACTAATTTCAGTCAGATCTCATTGAACGGCATCTGGGATTGTGTTTCATTTTATTTTCCAGTAAAATTGGGTGGCCAGCCCGAAGTCAAATTTTCTTTCTTTCTCATCAGACTTAGAACTGATATTCAAATGGAATTCAAGTATATATTACATCACAGTCATATTTAAAATACAGACAAGTATTTAAACATTTAATACTGGGTTGCTTTTCCTGAAAGAATTTAATTATTAAATTTCTTATAATCTTGTTGGGGTAATCATTAACATTTGATACCAACTGAAGTCACTTAGCCAATAATACTCAGGGTCAAGAGAGATGAGACTGTAATTCTACAATTTTTGATTTTTCTACCTGCTGACTTTATTCATTCATTTTGAAACCCAAAAAACTGTAATTTATTCTTCTTTTTTAGTTCTTTGGTTCACTATGGTTTTGGTTTTTAATTTTATTTGTTTACTGCAGATTTTACTCTTTCTATCTTTTTAATGAAGATTTGGTGTTCATGAAACAGAGAGCAGAAGTTTGCTTCAAGAGCAAAATACTGATTCAAGGCATTTCAAGGTATTCAAGGATTCAACCCTTGAAAGAATGAAAACGGAGTGTTCTGTCCTTACCAGTGGTGGGATTCAGTCAGTTCACACCACTTTGGCAGAACCGGAAGCTATTTTTTTGTTGCCCGGGGATAGAACGGACAACCGGAAGTGGCATCTGCACAGAGAACTGGTTGTTCACATATTTGAATCCCACCACTGGTCCTTACTACCCATTACTGTGTGTGCAGCTTGACATGCAGCTAAATGCACCTATCCTCCAGTAAAACAGACCATGTGCATAGATCTGAATGATTTATTAAAGGAACTGGATGGGTGAAACTGGGGAAAAATGGAAATACATATAATACAAATCGAAATATAAAATAAGCAGTATTGAGTTACTGGTGGATATAACAATTAACAAATATAGACAAATGTAAATCTCAAAAGCGATGCTATGTTTATGGGATGAGGGTTTTTCCTCAGATGACCATGTGCCACAGATTAGGCTGGATTCTTCCTGGTGCTTCTGCTCCCCTACAAGTGCTAAAGGAAATGAAGTCTGGCTTCCCAGCATGCACTTGTTCTGGAAGTGAGGGTTCATGGGTAAAGGAGTTGGGTTACCTTTAAAACAATATGAAAACCAAAGACCAATCAGCCTGACATCAATACCTGGGAAAATACTCAAAAAGATAATCAAGTAGGGGATTTGCAAGCACCTAGAAAGAAGCAATGCTATTCCTAAAAGTTAACGTAGGTTTGTCAAAAAAAAACAAACCAAACAGATTATGCCAGATAAAGCTTATTGCCTTCTTTGACAAAGTGACTAAATAAGTGAATTTGAGAAATACTCTGGAATTAGCTTACTTAGACTTCATTAAGACATTTAACAAAGTGAACCACAACGTACTACTTGGAAATATAGAAAAATGTGGGATATACAATATCACCAGCAGATGAAATTGCACCTGGCTGACCAACTGCACTCAACATATAGTTCTCAATGGAAATACATCCAGACGGAAGATAGCTTGCAGTGGGGTACCTGTGATTCTGTCTTAGGACCAGTATTCTTCAATGTCTTCTTAAATGATTTAGATGAAGGGATAGAATTTGCAGACATCAAGCATGGAGGAATAGCCAACACGCTATAAGATAGGCTCAAGATCCAGAAGGTCTTATCCAACAAAATGCAATTCAGTGGTGAGAAAAATATGTTCTTACACTTAGACTGGAGAAACCAAATGCACAGATATTGAAGAGGTGGTACCTAGTGACTGTGAGAGAGATCTAGGTGTCCTAGTGGGCAACCACAAGTATAAGCCAGCAGTGTGCTGCTGCTGCCAAAACAGCCAACACAGTGCTAGGCTGAATCAATAGAGGGATAGTATCAAGATCACATGAAGTGATAGTACT
Source organism: Vipera ursinii (assembly GCF_947247035.1). Taxonomy (NCBI): domain Eukaryota; kingdom Metazoa; phylum Chordata; class Lepidosauria; order Squamata; family Viperidae; genus Vipera; species Vipera ursinii. The sequence continues at coordinate 71,501,561 of NC_139516.1, read as the reverse complement.
GCTTTGTACTGCACTAGAAAGACCACACTTGAAATACTGCATCCAATTCTGGTCACCACAATACAGAAAAGATGCTGAGACCCTAGAAAGGCTGCAAGGAAGCGTAACTATGATGATAAGGGATCTGTAGGCTAACTCATACAAGGTTGAGGGAACTAGAGATGTCTAGTTCAACAAAGAGAAGGATTAAGGGTGTCATGAACGCTTGAAGGGCTGTCACAAAGAAGAATGGAACAGGGCTTCCATAGGAAGTTTTTCCATAAAACTTCCTATGGAAGGGCTGTCACAAAGAAGTATGGAAGAATGACCTATTCTCTGACACAGGATAAGAAATAACAGTTGGAACATTATTAAAGAGATGTGTAATCTAGCATTAAGGAGAAATTTCCTGACAGTGAGAACAATTAATCAGTGGAATGGCTTAACTCTAAAAGTTGTGGGTGCTTCTTCACTGAAGGTTTTCAATGGACAACCATTTGTCTGGAATAGTATAAATTGTCCTGGTGAAGCAGTGGGTTGGACTATAAGATCTCCATGATCCCTTCCAACCCTGTTATTCTACGTTCTATTATTATCAAGGGATATTGGAGTATGTGAAGTTGAATTAATTCTTAGCTTTTTTCCAGTTGCAATGTTGAAGTCATCTTTATATAGCATGTATTAAAGTAGTCTAATTGCATGATGATGAGGGCACAAAAATTGTCATAAACTAGCACTTTGTTTAAAGCTCAGTGGTGGTCTCTAGGCATTTTGCCTGAAAATATAGTACTATAGGGAGTGTTAAAAGCAGAGTTGGGAAAAAGTGTTATTTTGAGTTCTCATGGATTGATCATTTGGAGTGTAATAGCACTTGAACCATGTTGACTATAACCACTCTTACATAATGAACTTAAAGGGATCAAAGAGTACTTAAGGTAAAACTTCCTATGGAAGTAAACACTTCTTTACATTTTCACACAAAAGAAAATGTACCATCTTGGGGGGAAAAGTAACCCAAATAAGCCATTTTTAAATAAGGTTTAATTTTATAGTAGTGTTTATTCATTACATGCTAGAATATCAGCTACAATCATAGTTATTAAATTATGCATTGATATTATTTATAATATAAACATAATTGCATATTTATATTCTTAATTTTCAGATTAAGGTGTAATTTGCAGTGTCTACAATAAAAACCTCTGATATAAATGAAAATGTATATAGTGCTCTGTGTATTTTTGCATTATGCCCAATTTTCCCTTAAAGAGGGTGTTTAGGTTCAGATCATTATTTTGCTTTATTTTCTATATAATTGGGCACAATCAGTACATGCAACAGAATCCTCTCTCTCTCTCTCTCTCTCTCTCTCTCTCTCTCTCTCTCTCTCTCTCTTTCACTCTCTCTCTTATATGTGTGTGTGTGTTGTTCATGAAGAAGATGAAAATGAACACAAAGAAATGAAAAGGCAGAAAAGAGACAAAAGAAAAAGAAAGAAAAAGTGCAGAAAGAAGGAAAAGAAAAAAAAAGAACCTTCCAATTTTCTTTGCAGCAAATATAAGTGCAATTACAAAATTATCTCCTACTCTTTGGTTACAAAAAAGCACACTCTTTTCTTCAGTCCAGTTTTTTTTTTCTAATCATCAAAACCACAAAGCATGTGCATTTTCCATTGTATGCAAAAAGTCTATAAGGAGTTTCCAGTCAGCCATAAATGTAGATACCATTTTTTCCTCTTAAGTAAAAGCTACACAATCTACTTTCTACATACTTCACTGTACAGTAGTCACCTTCATCTGATCTCTGTATTACCACAGTTTGACCATTTTTGCATATCAAAAAGGTTTTACAACCTCTGCTCATTTCTTCAAAATTTGCTGTCATTGCCTTTCATATTTCAGAGCAAGAACCATCAGTTCATTTGTTGATAGCAGTGACAGAATAACTAGCCAAATAGTTTCATTAACTATGGTTTTGAGCATGTGTTTGCTAAACCCCAAATATTCTGCCTCTTTAAAGCCAACCCATTTTTAAATGAAGGTGGAATTTGTATGACTTTATGCATGACTCTACTGCTCAAAGTCAGGAAATGCTCCTGTTTGCCTCACTATCTTGTTTGCTGCAAATGTCAAATTGTAATATATACTGCGGAATTCTTTGACAATTCATGGGGTTTTGTGCCAAGATAAAGTTGGATTCATTTTACATATGAATACTTTTTGTTTAAATTACAATTATTTGAGTGAAGTAAGAATCTTAGAAAGGTATATGAATAATTGGAGAGAAGTGTTGTTGTTGTTAGCTGCGAAGTCGTGTCTGACCCATCGCGACCCTATGGACAACGTTCCTCCAGGCCTTCCTGTCCTCTACCATCTTCTGGAGTCCATTTAAGCTCATGCCTACTGCTTCAGTGACTCCATCCAGCCACCTTATTCTCTGTCCTCCCCTTCTTCTATTGCCCTCAATCTTTCCCAGCATTAGGCTCTTCTCCAGTGAGTCCTTCCTTCTCATTAGGTGGCCAAAGTATTTGAGAGAAGTAGCCCGCAACTATTAGTTTCCCAAATTATGTAATAGTTTCAAATGCTGACTGGGCATCTCTGTGTGGGAAGTCAGCTCTCCAGAGAAGGAAATATTAAAAGGGCAGAAAAATATATTTTGTCAAAGGATCTTAAAGATGCAGGAAAACATGCCCAGTTTTTCTTGATAGCCCCAGGTCTCCCTCCCCCAAACAGAAACTAGTTCTGTACAAATGCAAATGTAAATCCAGGAAAGTTGCAGGCCCCCAGCTGGGAGATTAAGAAGACAAAGACCTAAAATCTACATACCCCAGCCCCAGGGAAGCAGGATATGACCTTTGGACATAATAGGAGTAACCCATCACCATCAGAATACCAGAAAGGCACACTCAGACTCAGGTCAAAAGTTCATGACACAGGAAATATCCTGAAACAGGAACAGGAAGCAGCTCCAAACAAAAAGCTCCAGAGAGTATAAAAACCCAATCCCTACATGTGTTCAGTCCTTTTTTCTGCCAGACATCTTCCTGTCTGGTTCTCTTGTCCAATAAACTACAACCTTCTTCCCAAAGCAGTTGCCATGTTTATTCCCATCTTGGATGAACCATGATGAAGACCTTTCTTCCAACATCTGATAGTGATTTTGTTGATTGATTGATTGATTGATTGACTGACTGACTGATTGATTATGTGTCATTAAGCTATTTTTGACTTCTAGAGACCACATTGATAGCTTTAATCCTTGACTATCTATCCCTAACCTGTTGTTTTTAAGACTCCCACTCATTACCACTGCAACTGACTCCAATTACCATCCTACTAGGTGTCCACTTCTTCTCTTTCCTTTTTCCTTTCCTAGCGTTAGAGAGCATAAGATGTCCAAAGTAGGATAATTTGGTCATTTGTGCCTCAAGAAACATCTCTGGATTGATTTGTTTGATAATCCATCAGTTTGTTTACTTGGCTATCCACATTATTGATACTAAATTGTCAATATTCGTCTTGTATCTTTAAAGTCTAATTTTTACTTTGATAGAGTGTTACACTGAATAACATGGTTTATGCAGGATTCTGATCTTTGTAGATGTAGAAACATCACAGTATTTGGATATCTTTTTCAAGGCCTTAATGGCTGCCCTACCAAATGCTAGTTTGCAAAGTATTTCTTGGCTATTTGTTTCTTAATGTGGATGGTTGATTCCAAAAGGTAGAAGCTAATCACCAGGTCAATATATTTATTGTTCGTTCTAAGGCTGATTGTCATTAATCTTCTTTATATTTAATTTTAATCCTATTTTTTGCACTGTGCTTTTTACTTTTACTGCTAGGGCTTTTTATTTTCAGCTATTAGAATATTATCCCCAACATAGCAAAGGTTATTGACGTTTCTTTCTCCACTTTTAAAACTACACTCATCCAGCTTCACTTTGGAAGTAGAACATGGTAGTTTTTAAATATTATGATGCAGAACTTTAGAAGCATATTTCCAGATCCAATAAGAAGATAAAAACTGGCTTCTGAAGCAAGTCTGTGATAATTTTCTGCCTCTGTTCTGACCAGAATCAGTTTGCTTTCTTTGAAACAGTTCCAGCTGAAACTGTTAAAGCCAAATTTGAACTTAATCATTACACATTTTCTTTTAATTTTTTCTAGATGTTATCCTCAAGAATCAGTTACATCATTTCTTATTTGCTTTATTATTTTAATTTGGGGGTTATGTTTTGTGAAAAATTGAAGAATGTAGATTTCCCATAGGATCCAAGGTATTAGAATAATACACTGATATTATAATCGTAGGAATATTCTTTGTTTCATACCAGCAATTTCCGCAATATGTCTGGGGTTGTCCTGAACACGTTTTAATTAATCTTTGATATAATCTGAAATGTCAGAAATGTGTGCAGATTGTGGTCACTTTGCCAGTCTCTGTCATTATCTTTACAACAAAATAGAAAGATGGAAGTGTGGGACCATGCACAGTTAGAATGTTTTAATTCTCATTAACTTCTCTTTCCTCACAGGCTGTGGCATCTGATTTGCTGTTCCATATTTAAATATAACACTGAAAACTCTCTAGGTTTGTTCTTGAAAACTCAGCAGTTCCTTTTGTGTACACATTTCTTTTCCTTGAATCATTTAGAGAATGACTTAATAATCAGTTATGCTAAATAATGTAATAAATATAAAATATTTTGCTTATATCAGAAGTCTAAGTGTATTAGCTAACATTAGGTGGATGGTACTCCAATTAATACTTAATAGGTTGAAAAGTGCTCTGTTGCTGCTGTTGGTAAATATGAATCCTAACCCTTTAAAGCCTGAAATGAGCTAAGGACTAAACTATCTGAAGTATGAATGTATTGAATCATTGTTATGACACCCTACTCAATGTGTGTCATCTTAAAAAGGGGGGTGCATCGTTCAGAGGACTTGTGGTAGCCTCTGTTTTCTCTGCCTTAAGAAGCATCAGGCTTTTTATTTTTAAAAAAATCTGTTTTAATTTTATTGTTATTTTACTAGGTGTACTCACCTTGAATGTACAAATTGAGAAAAAGAAAGGAATAAAGACAAATAGATGGCTATTGATTAAAGTCTGTGTTAAATAGCGGGTTCTTTGGCGCAGGAATGAAGACGAGGTAACTGAGTACAGGGAAACTCATATTTTATTTCGTGCAGAATCTGTACTGGCAAATGGCTGCAACTAGCCGCAATATATAGTCTAGACCCTAGGTGGCAGCCAATAGGTTTGAAGCAACCATTGCCGCCTGGAGATAGCCATTTGCAGCACAGGAGACTTGTAGTCTGGGTTGCTGGAGAGCCGTTAGCTGTTCCAGCAACCCATGTGGTATTACTAATGAGCCCAGTACATAACAGTCTGGATGTTTTTAAAGAAAGGAGATGTTTTTCTTTTGAGTGGTAAAATGTATTTTCCCTCTTTATTCTAATAACTTAAATTTAGGATTGTGATAAATGAGAATATAATGGACAGAATCACTTGATTGTATATCATTCCCAGCCCACCTAGGCATAAAGACTGAAGCAATGTGCTTTGGAAATAAGGATGAACAATGCTTTCTATTGTTCAGTAACTTTAATTCCTTTCTATTACATTTCTGCATTCATCTGAAATTCAAATAAAACCCTTTTGAAAGAATTATCAATGTGCATTTTAAAGTCTTTTTAAACTGTGTATTTTTTTCTTTCTTTCTTTTGATAAAGTTGCTTTGCAACACATATTGCCATGAATAAGACACCTTTCTTGTAGTCTTTTGCTTCAACAATTTTTCCAGGTTTTCTCCACATATTTGTTCATGTAGCCATTTCTAAATGATAACTTTAATATTGTGTAACCTAATATCGTGGTAATGTGAAAAAACATCATATAACACTATTGAACTCTCATGATATTCATCCAATTCCCTATGATCTTGCTGATCTAGACCAGGTTATCATGGAGAAGGAGGAACTGGACCTCTCCCCCCAAAAATGTTGTCAATCCTTGCTAATCCTAATCCAGTTTTTTCAGGTTAAATACAGATTAAAAGTAAACTGTCCACCAGAATGTGTATCTTTCCAAACGTCATAACAGCTCTACATTAATTATGCTCTAATTGTGCCTTAATTCTGCACAAACAGTTCTGCATTGTTATAACTCCGTATTAGGATTGTGCACATTATTCAAAAGAGCTGCTTCACAATATGCATTATCTAGGAAGCAGAAAGGGGTCTTCTTATAGGAAGATAAAGCAAAATGTATTTTATGTGTAGCTTATCTCTTACTTATTGCAGGTCATAAATTCAAAAAGGGTCCATCTAATTTTAAGAAACTGAAACAATACAACCTAATCCAAATTGACATAACATGTTTTTATTGTAGTGATTTTTTCCAATGCCTGATCTGACAAACATCATATGTTTGTCAGTTCAAATATTAGTGGTAGATATTTTTTCCCAAAATGTTTTATCGTTATCTTTATTTATTTTTTCATTCAGAATCACTTGAGAAGTACGCTTTGGCAAGTTTGTCTAGATACACTGACATTTTGTGCTACAAATAATTAAGGAATGAAGCAAGATAAATAGATAAATGAAAGGAAAGATAGATGTGTAAATATACCAGGTTACGTTTTGATTCATAGCCATTCTATAGTATGACATTTCCCTTACTAAAGCTTAATTTGGCACCTGGTTGTCCAATCTTATAAAGGTTCCTGCTAAGTCACCTTAGTGCCAAATTCTACAGCTTGTAAATATATGGAATCTCATGTTTTCTTTTCCTTTTACTGGCAATACCAATGTGATTTGCCCAGTGCTTTTTTTGTAAAAGAAAAAGGTGCCGGAACTCACACATGTCATACAACCCGCCTTGCCTACCCTACAAGGTTCCATCCAAAAAAGGTGCCGGAACTCCGTTCTGAGCGTTCTATGAGGAAAAAAGCCCTGGATTTGCCATTGGTCCTAATGTTTGTTTGGTTTTTCAGCTCTTCAATTTAGCCTATAGCCTATTACTTCATGATTATGTCCAATTTTGATTAGCTTTTTTGAGATTAGCCAAAATCAGCTAAGTGCTGTTCGTGTTGCAATGATAAATGTGTATTTAGAAGTAAATAGCACTGAGTTAAATGGGGCATATTCCCAGATGTCTCTGTGTATAATTGCAGCCATAGATCCTCATCTAGTTTCAATTAGATCCCATTGGAACAAATAGAAGTTAGTAGTGTCCAGCTAACTAGATTTTGTATGGAATTTAAGACATTATTTCATTCCCTCCCATCTCCTCTCAAACTATATTCCAAACATTCTTATTAAGAAGTAAATCCCACCAAATTAATTTGGGTGACTAAACATTAGATTATAAACTCCGTGGTGTTGATTTCCGTACTGAAACAATCATTATTTTGTGACTGATTTTCCACAACGTTGTTATTGTTCTACATATTTATTTTATATATTCTGAGTGCAGCTATGTCACTTTATTTCAAAATTCTTCCCTACTGACTCATAATGAAATTTCTCAAGTAGTTATGCATACTTTTTTTATACATATAAAAATTCAAATGTTGTTCCCTTATAACTAATAAATCAGACTAAATTAGTGCTGTGTCAAGACATCCTGACAGAATATCTATTTCTTAACTTAATCCTGAAATGTGCTTGGTTCCAAGATCTGGAATAAAGATGTTTACTAGGTATACTATTTATACATCAATGATATTCTTTTTAAGTTTTTCAGCTGTTAATATTATCTATGAGTGTCAAGCTAATTAATCTCAATTGTACAAGATCCTCAAAGAATAACAACTTGTTTGTGACTCATGCTATCTACTGTGAAGCTGAAGTATTCAAAACACTATTTATAAAGATAAAGCATGCATTTTCTGAAACAAAGACAATTTAATCAAGTTTCATAGCACCTCTGCTCTATAGTTATATATAGTTTCAACAAATACATTGTTGAATAAGACTCCTTTAGTTCTCACTTAACAACCCTATTTAAGACAAGAATTTCCATTACTAAATGAAGTGGTTATGAGGTGAAACTTCATGTGACTTCAACTTGATTATAGTAAACAGATTATTCTATTTAGTGAGAGAAGTTCCACTAGTCTCAGTTGTAGTCTTTACAGGAGGATGACACTGTCATTCTCCTGCCTTAACAAAAAACTGTCTCTGACCTGCTTCCTAGCCAGACCTGACAAGCTGCCTTTGGCTCAACTACCCTACCACACTTGCCTCTGCTTCAACTCTCTACCTATCTCTCTGTCATGAGACATGGTGGTGAAGTGGTTAGAATGCAGTATTGCAGGCTAATTCAACTGAATTAGCTGGGAGTTCAATCCTTACCACCTCAAGGTTGATCTAGACTTCCATCCTTCTGTGTTCGGTAAAATGAGAGCCCAGATTGTTGGGGGAAATATGCTGGTTCTGTAAACCACTAAGAGAGGGCTGTAAAGCACTTTGAAGTGGTATATAAGAATAAGTGCTATTGCTATTGCTATCTCTCTCCATCTCTGACCTTTTGGCTGCCTTGCATTCTGCCACCACCTATTTCTGCTGCCCCCCACTGCTTTAGCTGACCTTTACCATCTTCTTCCTCCCACAGCTGATGAGGTACACCCAACTGAGACAGGTAGCAGGGTGCAGGCAACAGAATTCAGAGCTACCCCAGGGAGGAAAGATGACAAAAAGATATGCAGGTGGGGAAGTTGATGCCCATTCTAATGTCATAAATATGGCCAGGCTACCAAACACTCAAATTGCTATAACACAACACAGCAACAGATAAAACTTCAAGGACTGGTTGTAATTACCATTTGTTCAGAGCCTACGTAGCTTTGAACCATTACTGAATGAATGTGCATTAAGTGAGGACTGTCTACATGGATGCCCTGAGGCTCCAGTCTTCAGCAGAGCATCTGATTTAATAATGTTAATAGCCTGGTGGAAAGAAACTCTTATATCACATTTCTAAAGATTTTTAATAGTTTCACACTATTTCAAATGTGGGCATAAGACCAGGTTTCCCTGCTTTTAGCTAAGGATGTTGTTTTTGACCGGAAGCTGATAGGAAATTGCAAGAGGCACAAGCGGTCTCTGTTGAGTTGATCCTTTACTTTGAAATCTGATGTGAGATTAAATGTCTGCTGCCCTCACTGTACTTGGTGTATGTGAATAATTGAAACATTACAATGTGCTGATAATTCTCTGGTGATTTCTTTCTAAAGGAACTAAAACCTGTGCAACTGTGAGAGTTTGAAACTTAGTTGTGATGAACAAAATTGCGTTTTAATATAAATTACATAGTATTGATAAACAATATTATAAAACATTATATTGTTCTGACCTTAAAGAACTGACTTCCCTTCTTCCACTTTCCATTGTATACAGTTTTTAAGATTGAGTGCAGTTGTATCTGTGTGTATCTGTATGTAACAAGTGTTGGGAGATAATTGTTTGAAAAGTAGAATAAATCTAAAACAGATAGAGGAATAATAAATGAAATAGTATTTTAAAATTAATATAGTCTTATTCCAAGACATTGTGAGAGGAAAAATGCAAAAAATATGAATAAAATGGCTCAAAAAATAGGGGAAACATTTTTATCACTTAAACCACAGCATTTAAGATATATTTTATTAAAATGTTTTATTAAACTTGTATAATGCTTGACTCTTAAAGACTTTGAAATATGAAGATCATTAGTCAAAGAAAACTGATACTCTGAAGGTGGAATTGTGATCTAAATTGTAAAACAGAATGGTTTAAATTATTTTTTCCCCTGCATTTGTACAATGATAAATTTGTTTTATTTTGTAACTTCTTGTTATACTGTTTTTATACTATTTATGTTGTACTTCTAGTGAATTTAAAACAGTAATAGAATACCTAATAAATAAATGTACAATACAGTAGGAAATGGTTGTAATAGTGTCAAGCATTATAAATAGAAGGTATCATTCAAAGTCAATCATAATGTAGAATTATAGGTCATAGTCTCATCACATTGTGGATATTCTCTTGACATGGTTGACTAAGTCAGCTGCTTCCCTGGAATAACATGTTCACAAGTGTCTCTGTCATCTGGAGAAAAATCATGTTAAAAGACTTCCATAAAAGTCACTGAAGCACTATCATCCCGTGCCCTCCCCTTTAAAAATATATGTCCAAGGGTGACCATGGAGGAAGTCAATAAAATAAAATGTCATGCTTAACTGAGCAATCAAAACCTGTCCTTTTGAATGTGTCACTTACCTAATATATTCCTAAGAACTCACAGGGCTTTGATATCCCTGGTGGCATCCACTATTTTGATGCTCTTGACCCCACTGCACAGATGCCTCTCTGGATGTACTGGATATATGCAATGTTTAAGTTTACTGCTCCAGTATTTATTTATTTATGTATTTCTTTATTTAAAAATTAAATAAAAATTCACTCTAGTGGAGGGGGGATCAACAGTGTCAAAATGCCCCAGAAACAAAATTCATCTGTGTCCCTCATGACATTTTTTACTTAGGATTCTATTTTTCATAAATTATTTTATTAATATCTCTGTAACAACATAGTGAATATAGAGGTTATGAATTTTTGCTCAATACTGAAGACCGTTCCATCCTTTGTGACAAATGAAATGCTTAAATTTTGGGCTCTGCTTCTGCCTTTAATTTTCTCCTAATCATAGAGCAATCCATTGAGCAAAAGATCTGTTACCCTGAAATGATTGCATTAATCATTTAAATAACAGTTATCATATTCTTTCCCCTTATTTGTCAATGGGATGATCAGATTCAGAAAACTTACTTGAGATGCTTAGAGTCCCATAATGAGATAAACAATGGACTAAATCCTAGCCCTCCATAATTCTGATTCATTATGCTCTCTGCTAGCCAATTCTGCCACATGGCATTTAGTGATAATGACTATCCTGTTGAAAATCTATATTAATCCTTTCATAGTTTTTTTCCCGAAGGCCTTCTTCATCAGGCGCATTAACTAAATTAAGATAATATGCAAATGCTCATCCTACTGTGGCAATATTGTTACATCATAAATTGTGAAATCTGGCAAATAATCAATTTTTCTTCCACTGGGATTTTTGCATAGAGATATCAACATATATACATATATTAATTTTTCAGTGCTTGAACTTGTGCCTTGGTTGCTGGCTTTCTCTTTATCAGATTTTCTGCGTCAGACTTGCTTAAATGAAAATCCTGTTTGGTGTTCTGTTATTGAGAGTTATGGCATCATATTATCAGCCATAAATCCACAGATACATTAACCAGTTTAATCTATAGAATCTGCCTTAGATTTAAGTTTATTGGTTCAGTTTACAAATCCTGTTGAATATTTTATTACATAAACAAGATAATTGTTTTACTGCTAACACTTCTGAAATGTAGAAAATGGGAAAAATAAAATACAAATTTGATTAATATGTGCACAGAAATAATACATTTTGCAAATTTCCATATAATAACAAATACAGTTATTGTTCAATAGAATTGTACAACCATGTATGTTTTGTTTCTTTCTCTACATTTTAGTTTAAAAATACAAGGCATTTTATTTAAGCCACATAGTTTTTTCTTCTTTCATATGATTGTTAGCTAATTGGTAAAAAAAGATAGTTAGTTACTTGGTAGGGAAACCAGTAATCTAGCCAGTAATAGTGCTGTTGATATGATTTTCTGTATCTGTAAAGAATCTCTGGAATATATTTTCAAGTCAGTAGGCAAAAGAAAACACAATAGTGCTATAAGTGAAAGTTTTACTATGAAATTTTGGCTGCTGAAATAATTGAAATTGTCAGGCATAAAAGACCAGGGTCACACATGGTTCCTATTAAACTGATTTATTGCTGATGCTTATGCACAGGATCTAGTCAACTAACAGCTAGCACTATTTTGATGGTAGATAAGGGTTAATGCAAATCAAGAGGGGTTGGACTTAGTCTGTTTGTGACAAAGTAGATACTCTAGGCTGATTCCTTTCTGCCTCTCCTACAGAAATTCAGAAAAAAAGTTCAAAATGGGCAGTGCTAATGGCAAAAGACACTGGGTGCTTTTAGCTTTATTTTTTTGAAAAAAGAAAACTATAATGGGAATGAATGAATGAATGAATGAATGAATGAATGAATGAATAGCACAAAACTTTAGACTGGGAAGGTAACATGAGCTTTTGATCATGTTTTTCTATGGTCTGATTGTAAATTTAAAATGAAAATGGCATTTAAGTTCATCTGCAGAACCATCTAATGATAATACTTTCTATACTATATTATATGTTTAATGCAAAGGAAATCGCTAGATACTGCATTCACTTGCAGATTTCTAATTCAAATATTTTGCATTCCAAGTTAAGGTTACTAAATGGCCACTGCAAAATAAATTAGTATATACTTTGCTTCATTTCTTTCAGCAACAAAAATTTATATTAATATTATACAGTCTTCATTCAGAATATTTCATTTTTAAAAAATGTTAATGCTGGGCATCAAATTACTATTTGCTAATTAATATTTATGGTTATAGTTTAAATAGGTTCTAATTTCAGTCTATATTGCAATAAATTCTTTAGATTATAGAGCCATAGTTCCTTTGGAATATGAAACAAAATGTTAATGAAAATATTTCAGGTTATCTAAATATAGTCAGAACACTTGGCTATGTCATATTGATTCTACTAAATGAAAAACACAACTATTTGATTTAGTTTTTTTATTTCTTCATTATTTTAAACACAAGTATTGATACATGAAGTTAAATAGATTTTATATACTGCCTATCTTGATATTATTGAACTTAAACTCAAGTGGCATTCTATTTTACTTCATAAAAAATAGTATAGCTTATTGCCTTTTGGTATTATGTATCATCAAGTTAGTGTTGACTCTTACTTAGCCACACAGGTAGATTTTGTCTGTGAGGACCTGCCCTTTATCTGATTCTTCCAGTCTTCCAACATTGCACCAATCATTTCTGTAACTGAGTCCATGGACCTTGCGACTGCTTGTCATCTTCTCTTTCTTTCTTTCCTTCTTTTCCTATCATAGCTTTCTCCAGAGTACTAGCTCTTCACATAATGTATCCAAAGTAGGTTATTGTCATGTACACCTGAAGTGAGAACTCTGGGTTGATTTGTTCAATGATCCATTTGTTTGTTTTCTTGCATTGCATTCTCAGAAGTTTTCTTCTATACCAAATTTCAAAAGCATGAATACACTTTCTTTCTTGCTTCTTCAAAGTCCAACTTTTACTTCCATGGTGTATCCGTGGCTTGCATTCTTGTGATCTTTATGTGTATAAACACATCACATTATCTGAATATCATTTCATGACATAGGTAGGTAGGTAGGTAGGTAGGTAGGTAGATAGATAGATAGATAGATAGATAGATAGATAGATAGATAGATAGATAGATAGATAGATAGATAGTGTTTATTGTCATTTTTACTGTGGGCACAATGGCACACATTAAAAATGAAATTTGCTTGCTCTCAAAGTGTAAACATACATAATACACATTTAAACATACTACTGTATATACAACATATGTATAGACCTACACCCTTACATATAAGTAACATATAAATATTAATCACTGTCCATCTTGATTACATAACGGAAGGAGGAAGCTTTAGAGTTCACAAGGTTAATACTGTATGGAACAAAACTGGGACTGAATCGGAATGTTCTGTTTCGGATACCACGGAGCCTCCTCCCAGAAGGTAACAAGGAAAACAGGTCATGAAGAGGATGTGTTGTTTCCCAGACAATCTTACGGACCCTGCTCAAACAACGCTTATATGCTATGTCCTGGATGGAAGGGAGGGAACTGCCAATAATCATTTCAGCCATCTTCACCACTCTCTACACCACTTTCCTGTCTTGACGCAGTGATGCTTCCAAACCAGACTGTAATGCAATATGACAGGATGCTCTCGATCATCCCTCTGTAGAAAGTGGTAAGGACAGGGGAAGGAAGATGTGCTTTTCTCATGTGATGCAAAAAATGCAGGCACTGTTGAGCGACCAAGCCAGCCAACTCAGGGTGCCACCGGTCAGAGAATGCCGGCTGGTGACCCCCAGGGGGAGAGCATTCTCGGTGGGTGCGCCAATCCTCTGGAACCGCTTACCAGCCGAAATCCGGATGGCCCCCGACCTTCGCACCTTTCGGTGAGATTTAAAAACCTATCTATTCCAGCAAGTCGGCCTGGCCTGATAGATTTGGGGTTTTATTTGTAGATCTGGGGTTTTATTTGTTCTATTGTTGGTTTATTGTATACTTACTTTGCTCTGTACACCGCCCTGAGTCCTCCGGGAGAAGGGCGGTATATAAAACGAATAAATAAATAAATAAATAAATAAATAAATAAATAAATAAATAAATAAATAAACTTTATGGCTACTCTATCAAGTCCTAGTCTATGGCATATTTCCTGGTGGCTTTTTTTCTTTTTTGTTGATGGCTGATCCTAGAAGACAGAAGGTATCTACCACTTCTATATCTTGTTTGTCAATTCTAAAGCCAGTTGTCATACATTTTATCATTAATTTGTCTTCTTCATATTTAATCTTAGTCCCATTTTATTTTAAAATAATCCACAAGAAGGACATACCAGCAAAGGCCATCTGCTGCTGATTAGAATCTGCATCTGATCCTGAGATAAAATACACTCATGATACAGCAGTTATGAAAAATTATCTATAGTAACATACTGTTAATGCATGTTATGTAATTTTTTTATCATTATCTGTATGTTCATCCTTATGTATTTGGCTCAGCCTGTACTTTTCACATCTTACCACTAAGAGTCAAGGCTAAAACTCTCATATATTCTCTGTTTACTTTTCCCTTTCATTCTTTTGCTGTTTCCCTTTGCTGAATTTTAGATGGTAAGCATCTAAGGCTGGGGATTATCACTTTGGACTCTATAAATATATAATTCATATTACATATGATGGCATTATAAAAACAACACATAAATATAATCATCCCCTTTCAGGAAGCTTTCTTGAGAAATTTCTCCCCTGGAAATTTACATATATAAGAACATCATCATACAGAAAGATTGAATAGTAAATAAAATATTCCAATGCTCACGCAATAACTTGCAAATAAATAAATAAATGTTCCAAACTTCTGTCTATTTATCTTTCTTGCTTTCATGTATATAAGGTGTAAGTACTGCATTGCACCACTGATTTGAGTAATATTTTTTTTGGTAGGTGCATATTCCTAGTAAAGCTCTTAAAATTGAATTCAGGGATTGTTTATGGAGTCTTTTAAGCTTCTATTTATAAATAGTTGAAAATATTATAATCAATACAAGAATGGAAAATCTGTTTGTGTCTATGTATGAGAACACTGTTAGCCCTGAATAGACGAAAGCAGCCATAATGTAATGCACAGTTGCATAGTTTTATCAATCCAAGGGGATGATAAATTGAATATGCTATAAGCCCTGAACAAAAACATGTGGATTTTCAAGAGTAAAATAAACCTTCAATTTACACTGCAAATACATGCATGCTTTTCCTGGCACTAAGTCTTATTAAACTTTGCAAAGCTTAATCTTAATCCAAAGAGGCTTGGATGTAGGCTGCTTGCTTACATCAGGTAGAGTCTAATATTACAATGTACCTGAAAAACTTTACTTCCTCCACATTTTGCTTTATTCTGTCTTTTACTAATCTTCACTTTCCACATTTCTAGACTGTTGCAACTGCTGCACATCCAGGAGAGAGTTATTTCAGTTTTCTTCTGTGCCGTAATTAAAAAAAATAGGAAAAACAAATAAAAAACTGTAGGTCAAGGGCTGGGAAACAATCCAGAAAAACAGATCTATTTTGTACTACTCCGTTAAAGATAAATGAAGACAGCAGCCACCATCGCTGGTCAGACTGTGAGTGTGGTACATGTTTGTTAGAAAGTGTTTGGTATTGATGAATTGAGGAATAGGATTTTCCTTATGACTTCCAACCTGGAAAGGGTTATATCACCACAAGGTGGTAGAAAAACAACTCTTTTGGGACCAAACTACAACAGTGTACTCAGCTTTAGTTAGAAAATAAAAAACAAGGTGAAATATTATTATTAGTCTCTTGTCAAGACAAGAGAATAAGGAAAAAACTAAATGTGCAGTATGTCTTTTAATCCTGAAAATTATGTTCTGTTTGATTAGTTCTGAATAGATTACCTGCTGCAATACTAGTTTATGTGCAATATTTATAAAGGAAGTATATTCATTTCCATTGCTAGCACTTTAACTACAAACTGGATTCAATCAACACTGATCTGTGGCATTGCTGGCTAAGTGTAATTGGGCGTAATAAAATGTTTTGGCTTAATTGCCTGCATAACTGAACTAATTTCTGAAAGAGTATGAGAACGGAACCTTTGAATTCCATTTGAACTGTTTGGTTTCATAGACACAGGCAACTAAAAGGCTTTTTCAGCAAATTTTTACTGGCTTTTTAGTTTTTTATCCAATATAGTATTATATGTTACCAGTGCTTTTTTTGTATAAAAAAAAAGGTGCCGGAACTCACACATGTCATACAACCCGCCTTGCCTACCCTACAAGGTTCCATCCCAAAAAGGTGCTGGAACTCCATTCTGGGCCTTCTATGACAAAAAAAGCCCTGTATGTTACTATGTAAGGATATGTGAAAATGATCTTGAGGGACCAGGGAAAGAGATTCTGCCTAGGAAATAATCAGATAAGAAAGAGAGAAGCATCCAGTGGCTTAACAGTCAGAGGAAGAGATTTAGGAAGGACCTGCTCTAATTGATTGGGCAGTTGAAAGTGATGGCCAGAGATTTGTACCTTCAGACTTGCAAGATTCTGTTAAGGTAGATTTGTAGTAAAGTAGAATTATTTCATCTAGTCATGTTTTCTCTCTGGTTTACCTGGGAGGGCTGACATACTATTTATGATTCTTGTTCTACATAACTATTTAGAGAATTCGGCTAGAACATTACTGATAGATTATAGACCAGTACAAGAATAACTCGAGTCTAGTGCTGATATTTATAAGCTTCTAACAATCTAAAATTTAGTCCCAAGAATATTTATTCAAAGAATTCTTTCACTAACAAATTCAAATAAAAACCTAACACAGAGTTTCTTTAGCTGCTATTTTAAAGGAAAAAGAGAAGTCAGTGACTTTCTCATATTACATAAACCATTGTTTAAACAGAACTTACTGAGCAAACTACACTTACAAACTAGAATATGCTTAACTTTAAACAATGTTTACATCCTACAGTGGATAGAATCATATAAAATGGTAAGCTAAGACTAAGCCATACTATAGTTAGGTGCAAAATTTGAATACAGACTGTCTATTGACTTATATACAATATGTGCTCTTTATAAATTGCTTAAGTTACAGATGGGTTGGAATTATATTTATTAGGGACATGAAAAGTATCTTTTGCAGACACTTCTATCACAGAAAATATTAAAGTATGGATAGAATTCCAGAATTCTGGAGAATTCATACTGTTCTGTTTGCAAAATTGTATACAAATAATTGGCATAAAGTGAATTGTTATTTTTAGCAGATCTTGAACACCACTGCAAAAATAAATGAATTAGCTTCCTTTTCTACAATGTCTTTATGCCAGGTAAGTTAAATATGTTTCTTCATAACATTGCTCTGGGAAAATGAAGAGAAATTACAGCATGAAAAGAACTACAAAAAAAATTCCACATTGGGTTACATTTTAAATGAAAGTACCATCATTGGAGTTTTTTAGCTGGATCATCTGAAACCCTGATTTAAAATTTCTGTTTCCGCTTTTAAACTTTTTAATCAAGCCTACAGAAAGAAATTGGTTTTGAGCAAGATATTCAGAAAATAATATCACTGAAATTTTCACAAGAACAGTGTGTAATTTTCCTATACTTGTCTTATTACTAGATTGCTGAAGAGTAGATGTAAATTTATAATCATTGTTATGGCAGTTTTCAGCCTCTGCAATTTCATGTTTCAGTTAAAGGCTAGGAGAAGTTACTATGAGGCATCCCTCTTGCAAACCTTCCTTCCTTCCTTCCTTCCTTCCTTCCTTCCTTCCTTCCTTCCTTCCTTCCTTCCTTCCTTCCTTCCTTCCTTCCTTCTTTCCTTCCTTCCTTCCTTCCTTCCTTCCTTCCTTCCTTCCTTTCCTCCCTCCCTCCCTCCCTTTTGCCTCTCAACATACAACAATGAGCAGCAAATAAAAAATAATTTGAAAAAAACATCAACAACTATCTGGGGGAACACACATAATCACACTCAGGCTGAAGATCCAGTGTCAAGTTCTTAACACATTATAGAATATAGAATAATAGAATTGGAAAGGACCTTGGAGGTCTTTTAATTCAAGGTATAGGCAAGAGACCCTATACCCGTGGTGGCGAACCTATGGCATGGGTGCCACAGGTGGCATGCAGAGCCCTCTCTGTGGGCACGCATGCCATCGCCCCAGTCCTAGGCCTTCAGCTGGGTTTTATAAAATCTTTTCGCTTTAGGCCTCTGCTGCCATGTACCCCACAAAAAAGGTTCAGTTAATCAACTTCTCATGGGAAAAAAGTTCTCGCAAAGTTGGAATGGATTGATTGAACATTTTAGTCCCACCCAGTCTACCGTTACCACAGCAGCCACGCCCACCCGTTGGGCCATGTCCACCCAATGGGCCATGCCCACCTGGCACCCAATGATACATAAGTGGGTTTTGGGTTGCAGTTTGGTCTCTAAAAGGTTCACCATCACTGCCCTATACCATTCAAGACGTATGGCTGTCCAGTCTCTTCTTGAAATCCTCCAGTGATGGAACACCGACCATTTCCGAAGGCAAGCAGATTAATTGTTCTTATTGTCAGAAAAGTTCTCCTTATGAAAGGTGTAATTTGAATCTTGGGATGAAGGAGATATGCCATTAAGAGACATGGTTAGAATGCAGTATTGCAGACTAATTCTGCTGACTGCCAGGAGTTTGATCCTGACCGGTTCAAGGTTGACTCAGCCTTCCATCCTTCCAGGGTCAGTAAAATGAGGATGCAGATTGTTGGGGGGCCATTTGCTGACTCTGTAAACCACTTAGAGAGGTCTGTGAAGCATTATGAAGGGGTATATAAGTTTAAGTGCTATTGTTATTGCTATTCCATAGGGCATGTGCAGTGACCGAGAAAGCGTGCTTTCTAGGTCCCATCAGGTGACATGGTTCAAATGAAGTCTTCATTTCCGGAATTCTTAGCCAACATTTCAATTTAACATTTTTGGAGATTTCCCCATCCTGAAGATGTAGGATGTTAAAGATAAGTGGGAAAGCCCTCGAGTGGGGATGCAAGCTTTAGTTTGAATTGGCTTTGTATGTCTTCAAATATGAGCATATATAACATAATATATTTAAATCAATATTTAACTTAATTCATTGTCTCACAATATTTTCACAAAAAGTCATATTCCTGTTTATGCATAAGATGAACCATTTTAAATATGGTTTCTAAACTCTAACCCACCCACCCACACAAACATTTCTCATTCCTGTGTGTCTCCCCCATTCCTTCCATTTATCTAGAGCAGTTAACTGTTTTCTTTCTATTGGAAAAGTAAGCTTTATTTGCATTTTTAAGACGTGCCAAATGACATTCATCACTACACCTTTGAGATACAAACCAATGCACCTAAATGTGATGGAGGGTAGTGGAGATTTTTTTCCCCTATAGAAAATCAGTATGTTAGAATCAATAGCTGTGATCATCTTGCAGTAACTATGTTTAATGTTCATGGGCCATGGTTTTTAGACTGGATTACTGAGGCAACCAAGTGAGTATCTGCTGTGAGAAGATAAAGAGCACCAGTTGAATGGAGGTGATGGTTTGCTAAGTAATCTACTTACTTGACTGCATTCTGTAAAAAGCTAAATTCCTTCAGTAAAATTTCTTTTTACAATGAATGAATCAAATGGAAATACAGCATGAAAAATGAGAATAGGCTCCTGAGGTGTTTTTTTTTAAAAAAGCTTATTTTATTAACAACGAAGACACATGAAATTATAAGGCTAGGAACTAACAAAGCTATTATTAAAACTTCTGTTGCAACCTTTGCCTTTAATGCATCATTTATATCTTAAACCTTATGTCACGGTCTCATGAAGCTAGAAAGTTTATTATGTCCTATTGTTTTATTGTGATGATGACAACAGTTTGGAAAATTGCCCATTGCATGAAGCTTCTCTTGCTAGCTGTGCTAGGATGGGTACAGATACATTTTTAGCACATGCTATAATAGCTAAAAGTTACATGAAATGTTATTTTGATTAGGCCAGTTAAATGGAAACAACTATTTATCATTGCATTGGTCATCTAGCTCTGCCTCCAAACAAAGCAAGAATTGTCTATATGTCATTTTTTATTTTGTTACAGGATCTATAGACCTTGGTTATAGGGAGCGACTAAGTGAAATCTCCATCTTGGCTTATCTAGGAATCAAAATCTTCAGGGTAAAGTGGATGCAATTTCCATTTGTGTTCCAAAAGTGATGGGAATTATGTTTAAAATAGCTATTTCTGAGCTACCAACCTGTAAAAACCTTGGCAATTTTTGCATATTATGATGGATTTGCAAATTAGACTTTGTGCTCCCACAGTTTATCTTGGTCTTTCAGCTTTGTCTGGCACTGAAAGAAGAAGTTATTCAGGCATATATTCAATCAAATTCAGCTTTACCAATTAGATAATAGAGATGCCTATTATTAATTTATTCCAGATTCATTTATGCAAGGCATAATGCTCCCTTAAAGTTCCATCTGCTACATAAGTGCCACCTCAATCATTCCTTCAGATGTTTATTTTTCCCCAGCCATACTTGAGTATCAGAACCAGATATACAAATGATGAGTTTTATTAACACCAACAGCAAATTCTTATTCTAAATAAAGTGATTTCTGTGTGGAGGCTCAGCTAGAAGATTTTACCTAATTGTAAAAATGTCTTTTCACCAATATTCCCAGCACAAAGTAAGTTAGTCTCCACTTAACAAAAAAAGCTACCAAACTTTTAATTGTCCAAGAATTTTTCAAGAATGACTTTTTAATGTTTGTTCTTTTTATGTCTCTGCTCCAATAACTGGGGAGAGGGAATTTCTTTTGAGCTGTGCTTGGGAAGTTCAAGTGTTCTCACGTTTCTTCCCACTTTTTGTTTTTTCCCAGAAATTTCTGTGTAGCAGCATCCTGTCATCCCTTTTTTTTTATTCAAAATCCCAATTTTCTAGAAAGATTTAGAAATAAAACATCTTGATAGCATATTGAACTTTATAATCAATATGATTGGAAGTTACTATTTGTTCCAGAGTGAGTGTGTGGTTAACTGTATTATCAGAGCATTCCTATTTTGCATCTCTTTTAACTATTGCATTATGCTTTTTTATGTTAAATAGATCTCACCCACAAAAATCTGTCTCTTTCTTGACATCTAGTGGTCATCTGACTTTCTGTAGCCTAGGTAACTTGTGTTATCTATTTCATTTAAGTTGGGTGAAACTTACTGGAAGAATAAATCACACATAATTCCTTTAACTTGTTAATCAAATTTAAAAGGATGGAAGACAAATAATTGATTTTGCATTCACTAACATTATTTTCTAACTTTCTAATCTGCACTTCTGCACAGCTTCTTTCTCTTTAATGTGAATCCATAGGAAAGAGGGTAAAATAAAAAAAAGTCCAGGTTTGAAATGTATGTATTGCCATGTTTGCAGTTTAGAACTAGGATAGTCATCTCTTATTTTTGACAACCTCTTTGGTTTCAAGGACTACATATAGAACATAACCCTGTACATACTATACATTACAAGTATTGGACAAGGCTGAAGTAAATAGATATGGGTTTATGAACTTTTTTTAAGAATAGGAAGTAATTGAAGTAATAATATACATTTTTTTCATTATAGAAAATAATAATGGTCACATGATCAAAATTTTGGAGCTTGGCAACTGGCATGTACTTACCACTTGGGGGTCATGTGATTGCCATTTGTGATACTGCCAGGGGGCTTTTGACAAGTAAAATCACTGGGAGAAGTCAGATTTGTGTAACAGCCACATGATTTGCTTAACAACCATGGCAAAAAAGGCAGTAAAATAGGATGCAACTCACTTAATGGCCAGTTTGCTTAGCAATGCAAATTACTAAGGTATTTTGATCTTGTGCCAATGGCATATCGCAAGATCTCATCTTATGTGTGGTAATTATTGTCTCTTGTAATGTTCTGTTCAAGAAAGCAATATTTCATTATTTTCCAATATGTTAGTGTTTTATATAAAGAGCAACACCTCTGACAGCATGCCCTTCTCTGCCCTTTCTATAAACTTTATGTTCAGGGATGACTTGTCTCTCACCCTCACTCTTCATTCCCACTCATTTCTCAGATACATACTAAACATATATTCTTGCCCACAATGAAGCACAGTGGTTTCTCCATCTTGACTCAGAGACTTCTAGTACTGTCATAGAGATGCTTATACATTATGACCTTCAATTTTTTGCATGACCCTTTTTCAGAGCCTGTTTGCTTCTCTTCTCCTAACTCACATTACTATCACTTTAACTCATGTTAAATTCACTAACAAATCTAAACCTCCCTTCAATACTACAATCTTATCCATGCATTAAGGCTACTAAGGTCTGCATGCCCACCTAGCCCTGCTCATGGCATAAGTAGAATTTGATACCTTGGCAGGACTAGATTTCAGTTTAATGCTTAGCGTACAGAGCTTTTTCATGCATTCATAAATTTACTTAATTTATGTTGACCCACATCTGAATTTTATTACCTCATTTTAAAAATATTTTTAAGAAATCCATGAAACTTTATAACCTGTTGTAAAAATGGGCCAGATGAATTTTTTATCCATTCCTGCTGAAAACATAGTACAGTTTATCCTTGTATGCCAGGTTAATGTATCATCAAAGCCAAATTCAAATAATTAAAAGCTAGACAGGAAAAGCAAAACACAAACAACTACAAGGTGCTGGTTATCACCTATAAAGCCCTACATGGCCTGGGTCCGGGATATCTGAGGGAACACCTGCTGCCGGCATCAAACGCCCTTCGCCCAGTGCGCTCCCACAGGGAGGGTCTGCTCAGGGTCCCGCCGGTAAGAGATTGCCGGCGGGTGACACCCAGGGATAGGGCCTTCTCGGTGGGAGCACCTGCCCTCTGGAACCAGCTGCCGGTGGAGCTGAGAACTGCCCCCGACCTCCGATCATTCCGCCGGGGCCTGAAGACTTGGCTCTTTGAGCTCTCGGGCCCAGACTGAGGAGAAATTTTTAATTTGGGGTTCTTTTTAACTGAGTACAGGGTCAATTTAATATTTTTTAATTTGGTTCTTAATTTTTGTATTTTGGATTTTTAATTCCCTGTAAACCGCCCTGAGTCCTCAGGGAATAGGGCGGTATATAAATATAAATAAATAAATAAATAAATAAATACAGCTAATAAATAAGGCAGAAGACAGTGGTCTTGCTTTTTTTAGAACATTTACTTTCTGTGCTAACTGTGGAAGGAATGCCTTGTAGCTGCCAGCAGGAGCACTTACTTCCCATTGTTTTCTCCCATGGGACAATAAGGCAGCTTGAAGAGCACTGGACCACACCTGGGTTCCAATTATAAAAGGAAAATGCTGATAGAACTTGAGTGTCAGTGTGTAGGTGTATGTTGGAAGACGATTTGTGTCATGTAGGAGCACACAGAGGAAAAATTGGCAGTGGAGGCAGTGGAGCAGCAGGCTTGAACGTCTTAGTCTTACAGCAGAGGAGATGTAGAGGGAAGTTAACAGCAGCCTCACCATGCCACCAGAGATGCTGAGAGCCTATACTCAGCCAAGAGCTGATGAAGCACTTCCCGTCCCTGTCCCCACCCCAGCAACATTGAGAAACTGCAAAACCACTGTTTCAGCAGCAGTTCAGAATAGTAGCTGGCAACAGCAAAAACTAACTAGCTAGCTTGAAGGTAGAGAAATAGTTGCTAAAGATTTTATTATGAATTCAGGCAACAAAGGAGCAGAGAATTGTTGTGGGAATATTTAAGAATGTGATAAACACATAGGTGCAGACATAAACAGTATAAATATAGCACAATATGGCATCAGTTTAATGACTATTGCATAGATCCAGGGATAAGCATTAAGTTGATTATGTGCCATCAAATCACTATTGATTTTAATGACTGCATGGATATTCTCCATGATCTGTCCTAACCTAGTTCTTCGGATCTTCCAACAGTGCATATCTTATACCATTGTAACTGAGCTGATCCACCTTGATAGTGGTCACCTTTTTATTTTTATATATTAAAAAGGTTCTTCCAACTGTAATCTATTAATCATGTTGAAGTCCATTCAACTGTGTTGCCTTGTCAGGTGCAAACAACCAGATCCACATGTGAAGAGTTCTAATAGATACTTTATTGCCCATGCCTATTTAACAGGAATCTTCCTAAATGGATGGTTTGCACCTGGGCCAAACTAGATAAGGTTCAACAGCATTCAAGGGGAGTCGGAGTTTGCCTTCTTGTGCCTACATAAAGATTCCAGATTAATTCCCTACTTGACATGTCTCCTTGGCTCCATCAGTCTCTCTCTGATATACCACTCTGGAATGCAGCCTGGTGAAATGTTTGATCCAAAAAGCCATATAATTCATACTACCCAGGAACATCTCAGTTTTTTAAATTTATGACCTGTTGGTTCATCATTTCAAGGCTATTTCCTTACCTAAACAGAGACACAGAATAGCCATGGGCATGCAAAAAAAAATTATGGAAGGAGTACCTCCGGTCAGCTTTCCCATTGATTTCTCTTGTGCAAAGCTGTCAGCATCAGACATCTTCTTTCCTTACCCATTTCCTCTTTTCTTCCTTGCTTCACTCCACCCTTCCCGCTTTTCCTCCCTTTTTTCTTCCTTCCTTCCCTCCCTCCCTCTGTCAATAAACAATAAAGTAATGAATATGTGTTAATAAATTAAAAAATGAGAAAATAATTCCATTATTACGGCATTATGTTTAGTTTCACTTGATTGAAACACTCATGAATGTTTAAGTAACCAAGATTCATATCACATGAATTTGTCACAAAATCCATCTGGAGGGCAGGATTTTGACACAGCTGAATTTTTTTTTCCACAATGTATACTATAGTACTATAGTAGTATAGAAACTGATCTATATATCATTCACTATTAGGAAACATAACTAATGAAATTCAGAATTTAAAAACATAACAGTATAAAGTAAATTAAGGCAAGCTATGTCTCCTGTAAAAGAGATATACAGATGTAACTCTCTTGGACAGGGAGAAAAAATAAAATGTACTGAATCTTTTTTTACTACAGGGGTGTCAAACTGCTGGCCCACGGGCTGGACGTGTCACGTGGAAGCCGTGCCCACCCCATTGCCAGCAATGGCAA
Organism: Vipera ursinii; assembly: GCF_947247035.1. Classification (NCBI taxonomy): domain Eukaryota; kingdom Metazoa; phylum Chordata; class Lepidosauria; order Squamata; family Viperidae; genus Vipera; species Vipera ursinii. Next base: position 71,476,113 of record NC_139516.1, on the reverse strand, counting down.
AACTGTCCCGATACGTTGCACAACATCACGTGGTGTCACAAGTTTGACATATCTGTTTTACTACTTGTAAAACAAACCAAAGAAATCCCTGTGTTATTCCACCATTTTAATGACCATCATTTGTATTAAATAGTGAAAGCATAAGAATTGATCCAATGAATAAAGGGATGATTTTTTAAAAAACAAATCATTTTAATTTGTACATTTTCTATTGCAAGTTTACAGTTTGAGCCAATGGCAGGCACCCTGTTAGGATCTTTTTTTTTTCCATTTTCAGGGACTCCTATGCCGGGTACTTTATAATCTGATCACATTTCATGGCATTAAATATAGCATTAACATTGCATGCATTAATATTGTGTCAGTGCTGAGCAAGCCCATATGTGGAATCCTATAATAGCAATAGTTCAAAAGCCATTATTCATGAAGGTTGCTATGTAACACACAGGTTAGGTGTCTGATTAGTATTTTTGTTACTAAGCTGTATCTACAGCGTCTGCAGCAGGTTGGTTATTTATGTACATGCCTGCCATCTCTAATATGAAAAGCTTTGTAATGCCTCAGTAATAAAATGCTTTCATAACCATATCTTCTGTAATCACTGCAGTTCCTAAGCTGCTATTTCACACTCATTAGCTGAAACTGCCATTCACCTATAATTTATGAGAAGCATACAATTATGTGTTATCACTATTTCAAGTGATTATTACACTGTATGTTTTTGAGATAATGGCATGCAACACTCCATGATGAATTATACCTCTGTGGGTAGCTTGCTTCTGTCATTAACTCTGTTATTTTCATAAAACCATCATGGGGAGAATTATGTTGCAGGGTTAGTACCTTTCTGAAGTAAGAGTCTAAGGTCACTGTTGATCAAACAGAGGACAGGATGTGGCATTTAATACATATATCCACACATAAATTTCACTAACCATCTGCTTGTTGCAGGCTTATACAGTGTTTCTACATTCCATATAAAACTACGACAATGAACAGGCTCATGAGCTTAAGGTATTTGCAGAGCAGTTAGTTTGTGGGTAAGATAGATAGATAACAGATACACATGTACACATATTATATGTAGCCCTCTGTGAATTATAATTATACCATGGATGGAATTGCATTTATATTAAAATTGTTCTCTTTATGCATCATTAAAATCCCTATGTTCATAAAATGGATACTGAACTTGATAAAAGGAAGAGAGTAAAACCATCAAGCCTAAAATGAGCATCTTTTCTAAATAGGAACGATGAAGTAGCAAAGAGTTTCTCATTTGGATAGGGTTACAAAATAAGGTTCAGGGTTTTTTTGCAGGGAAATATAAAGACACAGAAACTTCATTTCATGCAGCCATCAGATTAATTTAAAAGCGTCTCCAAAAGCAACCTATTTAAATCTTTGGAAGCAGTACTCTGCTCCTTTTACAGGATCCCAGCCATTTTTGGCTTTGGCACCATTTCCTGCTTTCCTTAGTCCCCGTAGATAGCCACTAAGGATTATAATGCTCATTTTAAAAAGGTTGCCCAACCTCCTCCTTTGACAGAGGAGAAATTTGAGGGTTTCCCCAAGATAATTGAAAAAGTCAAGTATTTATTAATATATTTATAGATTTATAATGTTACACACTCTCAGAAGATTCTGGCTAGTGTACCATTACAAAAAACAAAACAAAAACAAAACAAAAAGAAAGGTAAAATAAACAATATAAATCTTTATTACTATTATAATAGTTTTTCTCCCTCGATCAACTCTGGCCAATAGCAGGAAGAATCTAGAACAGGGGTGTCAAATTCAATTTCATTGAGGGCCGCATCAGCATTGTGGTTGCTCTCAGGGGGCCGGGTGGGTGTGGCCTGGGTGGGCGTGGCCTACTGGGTGGGTGTGGCTAGAGTGTGTATGGCCTACTGGGTGGGCATGGCTAGCTTTACATCGTTCACATCAAGGGTGCCTATGGGGGCCTGGGCAGGAGTGGGACAGATCTGAGGGTCTCTGGCAGAAGGAGGGTCTCTGGGCCAGGGCCAAGGCAGTGGGGGCCGTTCCCTCACTGTTTCCAGGATGGCTTCATGGGCAGCATGAAACCACTTCATGGGCCGGATTTGGCCCCCGGGCCTTGTGTTTGACACGTCTAATCTAGAAGGAACAACTGAAGTCTGTATCTATTCTCCACATTGCTGCAGAATGCTAATGGAAGCATTTTATGGGTCACATGAAAGCTTAGAGTTTTATGGGCCAGAATGTATTATTTTTTCATAATATTGCATAATCTCAGCTTTCTGTTAATTTAGACATAAAATGAACTGAAGCATGTAGTCTGTGCTAGCTATGAGATGAATTATTTAAACTATTGTAAAGATATGGTAAGAATAAATTGTTCTGAATTAATAAGTGTGGGATTTGTTTAGGCTTCTAAATAGTCTGATTTAATTTAATGTCTCTTTAATTTAATTTTCCCATTTAGAATATCCATAGTATAAACATTTCATTATGTCTTGGGTCTAATTCTTATTAATTTCCATTCCTAATTAAAAAAAAGCCTTAATGAATTTTGCACCAAATTGGTTCAGTTGATTTATGGGCACTGATGATTTAAAATGAAGAAGAAACATTGCCTGTATTGAAAGCTTTAAGCAGGTAATGATGTCTTTCAACTTTCTGGGAAATAAATAAATCTTAAAGCCTGGTAGATCAGTAATTCCAAGTAATATTTGCCCATTTTTTGGTATTTCTTTTGCTTCGCATAGCTCCATGCTGTCCTGCTGTTTTTTCATAATTGAAGATTTTAGACAAGTTTTTTAACAAGGTTCTGGGTAATGAAAAAAAAATCTGAGCTTAGAAAATGAAAGCATGGTGGAAATCAATATAGCTGCCACAAGCCTTACAAATACTTAACTCATATTCATTTTAATTAAGGATGTTTTTGCTAATCAAGTACTACTGGGTAAGTTAGATCAATGATACTGCAAAATAAGTTTAGACTGATATTGTGGAAAAATCCAGGATTTTTTGTAATGGTCAAACGGGGGGGGGGGGGAATCCCAGATTAATTTGATAGTTATTTCCATCTAGGGTTGATTTTAGGGCATTTGAATGCTATTCAAAAACTATATGTCAATGCTGTGACAATGGATGTCCATGCTCTGACACTATATTTTTACTTTTTTAACAGCATTAATGGAATAATTTTGCTATGCTGTCATGGACAAATAGTGCAGTATGCTAAAACTTTATAGAAAGAGGGAAGAAAATGAATCTTTCCATATTTTACAAGAAAGTACTATGACTATTACTGTTGGAAGGGTATTTTTGGACTTCTAGAACAGAAATTCTTTACCAGATTGTTCAGCAAATGACTTCTTTTAGTGATTGTGATGGATAATCAACTTAATGAACTATAAGATGAATACTCAGTATAATCAAGCACATAAGGTCCCTCTGATTGCACAAGTTCATGGAAAAGCCATAGCAAGTTGGGGCAGACTAAAACTATGATAGGCAAAGATGAACAGGAGAAGAAAGATCAAAGCATGACTAATCTCAAAATTTGGCATATGAGTTCAGCTTCTGTTATCAAAGCTGGCCAAGAATAGCTAGATCTCTCCCTAAATATATATATTACTAAAAGGCCTCATGTCTGTTTGTCTGGTGATAACCTTAAATTAGTCCAAGCAGCACATCATAGCACAAAAATGTTTGAATCATACTAGTTCAAATCTGCTAACTGAAAGAGTGCATACAAAATGAGGCCCATAACTCCTGTGTAATTTAAATTTCAAGGATCTTCATATCAGTTGCATTCACAAAGTTGTGGCCACTGTAGCAGTATTGCAATCAGCTGAGGTCACCTGATCATGATTTCTGATGCCTCCTTCTAGCTTCCTGCAAGCAAAGTCAGTGGCAAAACCAGCAGGAAGTCAAAAGTAACTCTTGTTCCCAAGAGTTACTTTTTTGCCTGACCATGGTTATTTTGTTTCTCTCCTTAGGAAAGGAAATATTTCTGAAATTATCTTGTCTTGTTGTCTTCTAAATTTGAACAATATTTAATGACAAAATTAATGGCAACCAAGAGGTGAAAGCCAAACATTTTAGGTTATAAAACAGAAGATTAAGAGGAGCTGTATGTGTAAACTGGAGTAAGTGTGGGAGACATACATATGTGTATGTGTATGTAAGTATGCTTTTTGCCAGCTACTTCACTTTTTCACGCTGGAAAATCTTTCTGAAATCAAGGAGCTACAGAACAACTTTTAGTAAATGATTTAGATAACCTTGCGGCCCTCTTTATTTGGAAAAATTGTGTTGATTAGTGATTATGTTTCTCTAAGTATTGTGCTGGAACTGAAAATTTTACAAAATGGACGACTATATTCAAGCTGTAATTCAATAAAGCTCTGCAATTATTGTACTGTATACTGTTAGCTTCTGAGGTGATTGTGCCTGCCAGGTGCAATGATCCAGAGAGGAAATAAATTTCCTATATTGTCCCTCCCAGCTTCCCCTTCTGCCATGGATGCATCATTACTATACTGTATATGGTTATATCTGTAGCTTGACCCCACTCTATGGCCCTGCAACAGTGGTTTCCTTAGTAATTGAATCAGAAATGTTTGTTTCACTTCTATTTTTGTTCCACTAAAAGAAGTTCCTGAATAAAAATCTAGTCTTGAATGAGTGGAAGACTCAAATCTTCTTGACTTAAGTCAGGCATTTGATACTGAATTATACAAGAGAGAGTGAAAATAAAAGGTCAATTACATTAAACAGCACTTTTCATGATCCTTCTGAAAAATAACTAGATTTCTAATCCACATATTACAGTGTGTGCATACTTGAGATAATGACATTAGCCCTGTAAATATGAACCAGATTTCTGTTGTAAAGAATAGTCTTGCCATCACAGCAGGAATCTTTCCATCTAAAGAGATTATAGGTCTGGTCCTGAATATTTCGGATGAATAAAAATACTCCAGCTATATCAGTGGAAAGCTTGTTTCTATATAAGGATTAAATCCCTAAGCAGGGTTGCCAGCTTACTCTTTGTGCCCAGCTTCTGTGCTGTTAAGAAATGGAGCAGGTGAATCTTGTCTTCGCATTAAGAGCCTTGGAGTTACATGTAGCCATCTATGTACCCCTTGAAAATTATCCCTTCAACATTTTAGCCTTTTCTGCATTAATAAGGGATTTAAGGAGCAAAATAGCAGTCTAAAGCTTTGTAGATTCATAAGGCGTCCATGTTTGAAAACGTCTCCCAAATGGATCTTGGCCCACATTTCTCCCCTATTGGCTGAGAATATTGTGACTTGTGAAGTTCCACACATCTGAGTGAGTACCATGGTGTGGACAATTACCCTAGAAAGTGTACAAAAAGAGTTTGCAGGTCTGTCCATCTGAATATTTGTAGTTGCTAATTGTTAACAGTATTAATTAATGCTAATTTCCCTGGCTGTCATCCCCATTGTGCTTTGGGAGTTACTGGCTTTTGTCAGTGTTTAACTAATGTTCATGAAGGGGAAATAGTGTTGCTTTTTGCTTTACAGTGCTTCAGCTATCTGACCTCAGTAGCCACTTTGGAAGCCTTTACATCAGAAATAAGCAAATTTGGACTGCATATGCTCTCCATCCTGCCCCATTTGATGACCCTAAAGCAGATCCACAAAGGTTTAAGACAGCCATTTCACAGCTTAACAACTCCTCAGGTCCTCCCACCACACCCATCCCTGCCAATATTTCAGTTGGAAGCCTGCCTGCTTGCCTTCCTTCCTTCCTTCCTTCCTTCCTTCCTTCCTTCCTTCCTTCCTTCCTTCCTTCCTTCCTTCCTTCCTTCCTTCCTTCCTTCCTTCTCTATAACAATGACTCTGGGTGACTTACAATCCCTGACAGCTTAAGGAAAAACAAACATGTGCTGAAAATCTTGGCCTTGTCAATCTCATCTCTTGAACTGCATTTGTTTGTTAAAGAAAGAAAATGCTTCATTTGTATACGTCTATTAAATGGTAACCTGTATTGTTTTGCAGCCCAACTCAGAAGTAACGACTAAAATCTATGAGACTTCCCTTGGATAAATATGGCTAGCTTTGGGCTGTTGGAATAGCAGCATGAACTGTGCAGTTTTGCAAACATAATCAATATTTAGATAGTGTGAGAAGACAGGTGTTTCCCCAAATTAAATTTACCCAGGTTTTCCATAATTGGTATTCACTGATATTGTTCTAGCTACACCTCAGTTAAGATTTTCAGTTTATTTGTCATGCATGTTCGGCTTTAATGGTTGCTGTCCTCAATGCAAAGTATTCTGTTGAGTTCAAAATTCAATTTCATGGTTAATTCAATTCAAGCAGCTTCCATTCTTCTCTCTATTAGAAACTTGCTGGGTTGGGAGATGTGACACCATGCATTATAGGAGTGCTATCTTTCTATGCTGCCAAGGAAAATGATGAATATACTTTCCATTCAGTAATATATATTTCCCAAAAAGCAATAAGCACTGAAATATGACCATTATTCCCTCTCCTGCCCTTCAAATGTACATTCTGATTGCATTACATAATTTGTAACAAATAAATTTTCCAAGGAAAAAGGTGTATGATTAAAGGGGAATGGTAAAAGATGAATATAAGGAGCAAGTGTCTAGATTTAGAATGAGGAAGAAGACTGAAAATACTAATTCTCAAGATGGAAAATTTGTGTATTTGTGTTTCTGTCTTGTTCTGGCTATTCCAGATTCTAAGATGCTTTGGCTTTAAATTCCCAACAATACAAATTATATCAGTTCACTGATATACAGAAGACATACAGGATATCATTATAGTTTCTTCTTTTCTTCTTCAGGCTTCAATCCTTCAAAAAACAACTGTCTTCTAAACCAGACTACAACTCTTAACCTGAGTTTGGTGAAACTCATTATAGGCACCTCCTATTGTGTTACTATTATTAAAGATTTAATCTTCAGTTCGATTCACAGTCTCGGACCGATAAAACAGTTCAAGTCCTAACCAAGGACCTAAGAGATGTTAAGGTAACATCTGAATTATATAGGCAGTTCCAAGAAAGGTAGTTTTTTGCAGAGTCAAAATATTCATGTCTAATAACTTCAAAATTTCCATGTATCTAGGCAATCCTTTGGATATTGCTTCAAGGGCTCCTATTATTATTGGTACAACCATTGGTTTCTTCCTCCACAATCGCTCAACTTCAATTTTGCAGATCGCGATATTTTGTTATTTTTTATAGCTGTTTCTCTTCAATTCATGCATCACCTGGTATTGAAATGTCAATGAACCAGAGTTTTTTTTTCTTTTCCACAATAGTGATGTCAGGGATGTTGTGGGCCAGATGTCTGTCTGTCTGGATCAGAAACTGCCACAAAATATTGACTTGCTCATTTTCAAGAACTTTGCTAGCTTGAAGTTTCCATTAATTTCTGCTGCATTCAAACCCAAATTTCTGCAAAGCTTTTGGCAACTTGATTATGATGTTGTAGATAACCAGTCTGTGAAATTTTGCTGCAGCCCCTTATAAGATGCTCCGCTGTTTCATCTTTCTCATTGCATAAGTAACATTTACTGCTGTTACTGATGTGTTGAATTTTTGCTTTCATGGAATTAGTCTGCAAGGCTTGTTCTTGAGCAGCCAAAATGAAGCCTTCAGTTTCTTTCTTCAGCACCCATGATCTCAACCAGCTCCATAATAGCTTTGTATCTACCTTTCCTTCAATGTCCTTCAGGCATTGACTATGCATAGGCTTCGTTTTCCAGTTAAAAACTCACTGCTCAATTGTTTCCTTTTGATATTCTTTCAATCTCATTGTTTTCAAGAGGTTTCCCTTGTTCATCTCCTTCAGCAAAGGCTCTTTTGCTTTCTTTATGTAGTCATTAAAACCGTGTTTTTCCTCTTCCACAGTTTGTTTCAGCTGTAAGAGTCCTCTGCCACCCTGAGATCTTAGCAAGTTCAATTGATCAATATCACTTTTTGGGTGCAGAGCATGGTGCATTGTCATTAGTTTTCTTATCTTTCGATTCAAGTTATCAAATTGTTTATTTTATTATTATTGATGATCATCGCACAGTCAACCAGATGTTCAGACTGGATTTTCTACCTTTTGAGTCCTCACAAGGACCTGGGATAGGCAGATATGGATGTTTGATGGTATTATAGACATCATCTCAGGATGGAAGCAGTTCCTAGTAAGGCCACCTTTTACAATTGACTAATGGTGAATTTGTCAATGCCAATGGTGTTCAAGTGGTGCTCCAGTTGTTTTGGGATTGAACCCATTATTGTTGTTGTTGTTGTTGTTGTTATAAAACTTTTATTCATAAAACATGAAACTCAGTCAACTGAACACTCAAATTGACTGGCACTAATGGTTGACACGGGCTGCTGCCAGCATCCTAGGTATCAACCATGCATCTCCTTAACATGTAAGATGTTCCGAGTAGCGCAGTTTTTTGTAGCTTTGCTGGAGTTATTGCAGGAAATTGCAATTTCTTGATGTGTTTTGTAAAGATTTTGGACATAGTTCCCAGTGCCCCGATGACAATGGGTATCACTGTTATGCATTTCATCCATAATCGCGCAGTTTCGATGGCCAGGTCGCGGTATTTCATAATTTTTTTCAGTTCTTTTTCTTCGACTCTGACATCTCCTGGTACAGCAATATCGATCAGCTGTACGCTTCGGTTCTCTACAACTGTGATATCTGGCATGTTGTGTTCCAAATGGCAATCTGTCTGTATTTGAAAGTCCCACAAGATCTTCACCCTCTCATTCTCAACAACTCTTTCCACCCTATATTTCCACGACTTTTCGGACACAGGCAAGTCATATTTTTTACACAATGCCCAGTGGATTAATTTAGCAACTTGGTCATGTCTAGCTTTGTAATCAGTTTGCGTGATTTTGCTGCACTCACACATTAAATGTGAAACAGTTTCAGCTTTGTTGTTGCAAAGTCAGCAATTTGGATTGTCAGTAGATTTTTGTATCTTCGCTTTCACGGCATTAGTTTGTAGTGCTTGTTCTTGAGCAGTCAGTATTAAGCCTTCTGTTTCTTTCTTGATGGTTCCCATCTTAAGCCATGCCCGTGTCAAGTTGTTATCACATTTTCCTTCAATGTTTTTCAAATGTTGTCCATGCAAAGCTTTGGTTTTCCATCTATTTAATCTATCATCCAGCTGTTTTTCCTTATATTCTGCCTTTGTTTCTGTTGTTTTGATAATGCTCTCTGTTTTCACAGCCTGCAGCAATTTTTCTGTACTTTGATTCACATAGTCATTCAAACTTGGTTTTTCTTCTTCTACAGTTTGGTGGATTTGCAGTAGCCCTCTGCCCCCTATTCTTCTTGGCAGGTATAATCTGTCGATGTCACTTCGTGGATGTAGAGCATGGTGCATGTTCAAAAGTTTACGCATTTTCCAGTCTGGGTATTCCAATTCGGCCAAAGTCCAGTTGATAATTCCAGCTGGGTAGCGTATCACTGGGACTGCCCATGTATTAATGATTTTAATTATATTTCCAGCATTCAGTTTTGATTTTAGTATTTTGTAGACTCTTCTGATGTATTCCTTTTGTGTTGACTCTTTGACTTTTCCATTCAAGATGTTATCTGCTTCCAATATGCCTAGTTATTTGTAACCATCATCCTTTGCTAGTGCTTTCATAATACTTCCATTTCCCAGTTCTATTCCTTCTATTTTTCCCACTTTTCCTTGCTGCATGGATAATATAGCATATTTTCCAAGTCCAAACTCCATTCTGATGTCGCTGCTATACAGTTGAACTGTGTTGAGTATTGATTCAAGTTCAGTATGGCTTTTTGCATACAGTTTTAAGTCATCCATGTATAGTAGTTGGTTTAACTTGCCATGCTGGCTTGAGATGTGGTATCCCAGTTTTGTGTTTTGTAATATTATTGTCAATGGAATTAATGCGATGTTGAACAGTAGTGGTGAAAGTGAGTCCCCTTGGAAGATTCCTTGTCTGATGTTGATTACACCAATGTTCTCCCCATTTGCTGTTAGAACTGTTTTCCATTTTTGCATATTTGCTTTAAAAATGTACAGATGTTTTTGCTGATTCCAAAGTTTTCCAGACATGCATTAATCCAACTGTGGGGTAATGAGTCAAATACTTTCTTGTAATCAATCCATGCCATATTTAAATTTGTTTTTCATCATTTTGCATTTTTAAGTACCATTTTGTCAATGAGCAGCTGATCTTTTGTTCCTCTTGATTTTTTATAATTTCCTTTTTGTTCTGCCGGATACAAATTGTTTTCCATCAGATGATTGAATACTGAATTTGCCAGTATTCTTGTAAAAAGTTTGAATGTTGTTGGCAGACAAGTAATTGGGTGGTAGTTGCTTGGTTCTCTGCTCTTTTCAGGGTCTTTCATTATCAAGTATGTTCAACCAGCTGTTAACCATTCTTCACTTGTGGCATTTTGAAGCATTTCATCAAACTGAGTGGCCATGCGGTGATGGAGGGTGGTGAGGTGTTTCAACCCGTATCCATACAGCTCATCCAGGCCAGGTGCACTCCAGTTCTTGACCTTCTTTACTTGATTTGCAACCATATCAGTGGTTATTACAATATTCTCCATTTTGTTTTGTGTTGCTTGTTTTTGGATATCTTTGATCCAGGAGGCAGTTTTATTATGTTCCACTAGGTTTTCCCACAGTTCTTTCCAAAAGTTTAAGGTTTTTTCTTTACATGGTAGAACAGTAGTTTGGACTTTATTTTCATCAAGTGACTGATAGAAGAGGTGCTGGTTTCTTTTGAACTGGACGTTTTCATGATATTGTTTTATTTATCCTTCATATCTTTCAATTTTCTTTGCTGTTGCTATTACACGCTGTTTTAGGTTTTCCATGATTTCTGTTATTGTTGTTTCCTCCAGGTTATATTTTTTGTATAAACTATTTTTCAGCTTTTCGTTCTTTAGTTTTCCTTCTTTCAAGTATTTCAATTTGCTGACATCTCCTCGTAGTTTTTTTTTTTTGTTTTATTTTCAAGTTGAATTTTCCACTTTGGTGTTCCAGTGGGTTTCTTTTTTGGCATTTTATAACCCAATTCTGCAGTTATAATGGCGGCTGTACTGTACATTAGTTGGTTTGTTTCATACAGTGTTGTGGATGGGATAGAAGTTAAAATGTTGTTCACAGCATTTAGTAGATCTTTCACTCATTTGCTATGCACTTCATGGATGGCAGGCAGTCTTTTTCTTTCTGTGTTTTCTTTGATATGGTTTTCAATCTTTTCTTTCAGCATTTTTGTTAGATTACTTAGCTCTACACTTTCGAGTTGTTGCACAGGGGAATCTTCATCCTCTGTGGTGGCTTCTTCTGCTGGTTGGTCAGTTTATTGGTCAGTTTATTCAGGTATTGGAACAATTTCTTTAGCCTGTTCTTCATCATTTGCTTGTTGTTTTCTTTTTAGCCAATGTTCCTAGATGTTGAATTTCCACATCTGTAAAAACTTTATTACGGATGATGAAATGTCTTTGATCCATTAATCGTTGTTCGGTTATGTCACTTTCTGGATGCTTTTCCTTCCACAGTTGCATCATTCTTTTTTGAAATCCCCTGGCTGTTGGTTCTGCCTGGTAGTAGCATTGGATGATTTCTCGATTTTCTTCGGTTGTCCAGGTTTTGCGCTTTTGTTCCAGTAGTTTTACAGTTGTACACTCTGGTTCCCCAGCAGTAGCAACAGATCCCTGTGGTCCATTTTTCGACAGATGTCCAGGAGCCATAGCATCTGACGCGGTCCTTGTTGACCCGGGCAACAACCCATCCAGTATGGATTTTTTTTAAAATTTCTTCTCATCATTGGTGATGGGAGGTGCTTGGGTTGGTTCATGGTGGCTAAGCCACTACCAATCAGAAGACCGGTAATCCCATAACCATAGGGACTGCACCCAATAGCTGTCCAGGCCAAGCCACGGGATTATTGTTGTTGTTGTTGTAGGATGGAGGGTTTGTTGTCACTGTGTGTTGGGGGAGAGAGCATGGGGGGAGGCTCAGCTAATCTCAATGTACACATGTTGTACTTTGACAATAAAGGTTTATTTATTTATTTATTATTTGTTTATTTATTTGTTATTATTATTATACTTGGTCGGAATAATTTCACAGAATTCTGTCATCCTTGAGATTCTGATTATTCTTCCTGGTGCCCATATAGAATCAATTTGGCCTTTTATCTAAAAAGCTATGACTAGAATAACTAATGACTGAGTTACTTCTTTCTCCCCCATTCATAAAAATAATTCCATGCAAGCAAGCACCAAGCAGTTTTTTTCAATGATCCTTTTTGACTTAGCTATTGTGGCATTACCATTTGCAGCATGACAGAGCTGCACAACATCAAGTTAAAGGCAGAGCATTTACAACAGAAGTTTCTGAATGTATATCAATGGATTGAAAAGATCTATCCTCCCTCTTCCAGAGAGTGAAGATCTGCCCTGATTTGGAATACAGGTCTATCTACTGAAAACTTTTTTTTTCCATTTTAACCTTTCTAATTGTAATGAAGATGTTCTTGAGAGACAGAAGGAGGAAAACCCACAGTCTAAGCCACAATCAGACAGGAGGCATCTTAGTCTCCAGAAGAACTGTGTCAACATTCAGCTGGAGAATCCAAATAAAACTCCCAGTTTCTGAAAATCTTACTGTTTATTGAATACACTGCATGGTTTTGTCTAAAACTATTACTGAGGTTCCAGCACCAATTCATAGACTTAATAATTTTTCAAGCCAAACCCCCAATGTCTTACATAATTCATATCAAATATCAACAACTTCACTTTGTTATGGGAACCATCTGCTTCAAATCCACCTCTGTTTGGGTGTCCTTGACAAGGCTTCAAGCTCTTATGGTCTTCAGCTGAATCAAAGAGCTTTCATTTCTCCATTTAACCCACTTGAAAGTAACATCTGCCTTCCCCTTTTATCTAAAGGCAAGATGAAACACAGAGGAACATAGCTGTCAAAGTTTTATCCTTGACAAACTGTGCATGTAGCAAAGGTTTCAGAAGGGGCACTCCCTAGTTCATGGACTGTAAAAGTAAGGAGGGAGAGATGGGTTTTCAGACTTGCAAAATTCTATTACTGTAACCTTGCAATAAAGGTAGTGTTTGAACTCATGGTTGGAGTTTCCTGTTTGGACTACCTTGAGAGGCTGACACTGACTGATTTAATGCAAACAAGTTTGAGAATATTCCAATCATATATCTTAATAGAACTTTTATACTGCACAAGAGTGGGATCATTATATCATTGACATATTTTCTCTTTTCTAGGATAATTGATTATTTCACCTTGGCCCAGTTTTCAGTTCTTGTCTTCCATTGCAGTTAGCTTTTCCTAGTCTGACTGTTCATGTATATTTTGCCACTGTAACTCCCAGAATTCCCTGCCAGGTTATAGTTGGGGAGATATATGAATGGAGTGTTTTTACAAAGCCTTGATAAAGCCATACTTGGAATACTGCATCCAGTTTTGGTCACCACAATGTAAAAAAAAAATGTTGAGACTCTAGAAAGAGTACAGAGAAGAGCAACAAAGATGATCAGGGGACAGGAGGCTAAAACATATAAGGAATGGTTGCTGGAATTGGGTATGTCTAGTCAAATGAAGAGAAGGACAAGAAGTACATGATAGCAGTGTTCCAATATCTCAGGGGTTGCCACAAAGAAGAGGGAGTCAAGCCATTCTCCAAAGCACCTGAAGGCAGGACAAGAAGCAATGGATGGAAACTAACCAAAGAGAGAAGCAACTAGAACTAAGGAGAGATTTTCTGACAGTTAGAACAATTAATCAGTGTAACACTGGAAGTTTTTAAGAAGAGACTGGACAGCCATTTTTCTGAAATGGTATAGTGTTTCCTGCCTGAGCAGGGGGTTGGACTAGATGATCTCCAAGGTCCCTTCCAACTTTATTATTATTATTATTATTATTATTATTATTATTATTATTATTATTATTATTATTGTTGTTGTTGCTGTTATTGTTATTGTTACAAATAATATATACAGAAACAGAGGAAGAAATACTTGGTGACTTATGTGTACTGACTTGCAAAGTTATTTGGCAAAGGAAGAAAGCTACAGTAAGGCTGAAGAAAATAGAGGTCCTGACTAATTAAATGAGGTATTATACCATCTAATGGATGTCTGAATATGATTAAAAGAATAGACAATTGTTAGAAATAAAAGGACCATTATAAAATAGAAGGATGTGATTTGTAACTAGGATAACATAATTTTCTATAAGATGGGAAATATAAAAACACTAAGAGGGTCGGTATATGGGAAGGTTTTAGTTACTCAAATGTAATTAATTATGAGAAAAATAATAATTGATAAGTTATTTTGAATATTGATGGGAAATTAAAATTGAAAAAAGAAAAAACAGGATACAGATTGAATAAGAGAACTCTGCAAATACATTTGACGTATGTTTTGGCTAGAGAAGATATTATAAACTGATATTATTGACACTATGTATAACATTAGAAACATGTAATGAAGATGTTTATTTGTATAGGTTTGTCATAGGTTTATGACGGTTTGTCACACTTAGGACAATTGCAGCATTCCCATGGTTATGTGATCAAAATTTGGATCAATACATACAACTGGCATGTATTCATGATGGTTGCAGTGTCCCAGGGTCATGTGATCACCTTTTGCAACCTTCTGGGAAGCAAAGTCAATGGGCAAGCCACATTCACTTAACAACGGTGTTACTTATCACCTACAGTGTGGCAAGACTGACAAGAAAGATTGTAAAATGGAGTGAAACTTACTTCACATCTGTCTTACTTAGCAACATAAAATTGGTGCTTAACTATGTTCGTTCATTGAGGACTACCTGTACTTTTGTCTCTGTTTCTTCTATCTCTACCATCCCAATCACCCAAATTCCTCTTATTGTCTAGCCCAGGGGTCTTCAGACTTGGCATTTTTATGACTTGAAGAATTCCTCAGCCAGGCATGTTGAAATCCACAAGTCATAAAAAGGCCAAGTTTGAAGACCTCTGGTCTAGCCCAGGGGTG
This sequence comes from Vipera ursinii, assembly GCF_947247035.1. NCBI lineage: Eukaryota > Metazoa > Chordata > Lepidosauria > Squamata > Viperidae > Vipera > Vipera ursinii. The sequence goes on along the minus strand of NC_139516.1, from coordinate 71,461,055 downwards.
TCAAACTTGCAACATCACGTGATGTGTCACGATGTATCACAACTTTTTCTCCATTGCCGGCAATGGAGTAGGCGCAGTTTTGGCATGATGCATCTGGACTGCGGGCTGGCAGTTTGACACCCCTGGTCTACCCAATCCATCTTTAATGCATGCTAATTCTCTCTATCCACCCTCATCTATGAAACATTTCAATTAATCAGGCATCCATTCAATTCATGTAACAGCATCTGCCCACATTCATACTTTCCTATTTGCTAACTTTTATTATAATCTTTGCAGTTGGAGAAATACAGAGAGAGAGAGAGAGAGAGAGAGAGAGAGAGAGAGAGAGAGAGAGAGAGAGAGAGAGAGAAAGATGAAGTTATCTCCTCTAAAACTCAACATGCCAAGTACACCGGTTGCATTATAAATAATGAATGCATACAATAGGAATAAGGAAAGCAATGAAACGCTCATTACAATATCAAAAATTGAGTCATACGCTTAGGTAGAACATATTTTAAATCACAATCATGATATTCCTGAAACCATTAGAAATCTTAATGAGGTTGGAGTGGTCGTGGTTAAAAAGAAAAAAAAAAGTTAAATTAGAGAATATAGCATTATTACTAATTCCTTCAAAGCATGATTCTTCATTCATTTGCTTCAGCATTTTATAGTCAGACCCAGCAATTACATTCCAAATAACTCTGTCATATGCATAGAGATACTGTAGTGGTTTCTGCTATTCTCATTTCCTTTCATTCAAATTAAACTCCTGAACATTCCCTTTTATTTACCTTAAAAGTCCAATATGATTTTTTAAAAATAAATAAATACACATTCATCATTTGTTCTATGGAGTATATGTCTGAAAAATTTAACATGATTATTCTATTCTGGAAAAAACTCATGGAATTCTCAGTGCCATTAAATATATAACAAGACTGAGACACTTTAATTTGTAAACATATTGATAATTATGGATTTATTATATTTATTATGAATACATCATATAGTAATACTTTCCACTGGTAGCCTTTAACTATTATTTTGATGGTTTCTCCAGAATATATGAGTTCACAAAAAATTTGGGAGATTGTAGGCTTGGGATAAAGTTTTAAAAACTGAAGCAACTAGCAACTAGTAGGTATTAACAACTAGGATTTGCAATGTAGCTGACTTAATTCTGGAGTTATGCATTCTTTTTTTCATATTTTGCTTTTTAAAAAAAACCAAGTTGATTACAGTACAACCCTTTAGCCAATGGAACCCATGATAATGAGTGTTTTGGATATGATCAACATTTTCCAAATCCTGTTATTTTTTGTCCTCAAGGCATAATCGACTGCTCTGTGGTGGTCTCAAAGCTTCTGTTGCTTTTTATTCCTTTAATTTTGTATTTCAGTGTCACATGGCAGAAAATCAGAAGGGAAAAATGGTACCATCTGGATTGGCTGTGATCACTAGGAAAAATGTTCAACTGTACAATACAGAAATGGTTGCAGGTTTTCTCTTTTCACTTATGCTGCCACGAATGGTTTAAAAGCAAGGTGGTTACTTACATTGCAAAGAGCTTCTGGTATAAACATCTGGATTGCTTTTGTTGTTTTCACTAGATGCCAGTAAAAGTGTGAGTGTGCTTTAGTATGCTGTTTCATATTATTTGAGCAACTTAAAATGAATTTTATTTGGAAATAGAGAAATATTGATTAAATACTGCTACCGAGTCATTGCTAGAATAATTTGCTCCCAGCTATCTGGCTAAACTGTCTAGTCATATGAGACTTATTCTTCCATTCTTAGAAAGATTTGCTATCATAGTCTCATCCATAAAGACATACATTGGAAGAGTTTATAGTTATATTCAGACTGCAGTCTTTACTTAGTTTAATCAGTAGATCTGAAGGATCATATATCCCCTTTTTGTTGTTGGGTCCTATAACATCCTAAATTATATTCTTATTTTTTTCTAATAGACTTTCTAATATATATATATATATTGACGAGGTCCCACTCGTCATCTTCAGGCTGGTGTCTTTGGTTTCATGCTTGTGCACAAGCAGGAAACCGAAAACACCAGCCTGAAGATGACGAGTGGGACCTCATCGAAACGTCGCCAAGACACCCTCAATCCTACACGGGAAAAGACCCAAATAAGCCAAGACACACACACACACACACACACACACACACACGTGTGTGTGTGTTAAATGTTTGTTAAGTATTTAGAATGCACTTGCTTAGGTCCCAAACACGGGACAAATCTTATTTCCTGTTTCAGCCTAACCCAAGGCCATCTACAGGCAGTAGCCACAGCAGTGGCAGCTCATATTTGTGTTGTGTTTTTTTTGCTTGCTAACAAAGAATAAAGGGAGACAGATATGATCATTTCAAACTTATTTGTTCTCATCAGTCAACCATACCCTTCTGAATCTCAGAATGGTATGGCTGACTGATGAGAACAAATAAGTTTGAAATGATCATATCTGTCTCCCTTTATTCTTTGTTAGCAAGCAAAAAAAATTTACACACAAACACACACACACATAATTTTATTACAGATTTTAATCAGAAGATAAAAACTATCAAGAAGTATACTGTATATAAAGTAAAAGAAGAAGACAAAGGAAAAAAAGAACAAAGCCAAAAAAGCAAAAAGGAAAAAAATCAAAAGAAAGAAAAGGAAATAGTTTCCAATTTCCTTTGTAGCAAATGTAATTACAAATGCAAAATTACCTCTTACTCAAATGTTACAAATTTATTCTATAAACCTTATCAATCTCTGCATCAGCATTCACCTCTTCACAATCTGGGAAGTTTGCTAAAGTTTTAATAATGTTTTCTATAATATATTCATTTGAGCTCTCAGGAATTTCTCTAAATTTCTCAAGCAGAATTCCTTCTCTCTTAATTATAATTGAGCTAAGTTATCGAAATTCTCTTTCTAGCTCTCTGTCCATAACTTCTGTCCTACTCTCTAAAATTTCTACTTTATAATTAATCTTTTACCTCTCCAGAAATAGATTTTATAGAACTTTCCACTTTCATAGCTTCTTCTTTTGCTCCTTGGCTCGCCTTTACAAATTTTTAATCCATTCTTTTTTCAAAAGATGTCAACTTATTGTCCTGAGATTCTACTTATTACATATTTTCTGATGTAAATCTGATGTTGCTTCCTTCCTTGCAGGTTGCTCTAACAATCCTCTCCTCCCTTCCATTCTTGTGACTTTTCTTATTGTTGCCATTTTAATATTATAATCCAAAGGTAAAAGTAATGCAGGAAGAGAGACATAAAAAAACACACCCATTTTTTGTTTTTCTGTTTCATTTTTCTATGCCTTTAACACTTTTGTCTCTGATAACATATTCTGTAGTTTCAAGCATTACATTCAACATCTCCATAGCAACAAAGTATGAAAACCTTCCTCATATTACCTTATCTTTTGTTTTGTAAAATCCTTCAATTACTTGTACATTTTAGATGTAAAGAGAAAGCATTATACTAATAAGGTCTGGTCTGTTTGTGTAATTTAAATCAAGTTTATGCAAAAGTATGCACCAAAAATTAAAATAGTAAAAAAAATATACTGTTCCTTTTGTCCATTTTAAATTTTCTTAAATCATCTGTTGGTTTAGTTTTTGACCTAAAATTCTTGAGTCTTTAAATCTTAGAGTATCTTTTTAGTTTTGTAATACAGGAAAAAAAATTAGACCTTTCCTTTGCACCATGATAAAGAGAAATCTTTGCCATGGTACAAAGGAATTCTTTCTTTTATCTATAGACTATAAAATCCAGAAGTGGTTAAGAAATTAGGATGTGTGTATTTCTTCTTTATATAGGCTACATTGTGTTTGAAAGTGAAGATAGGACCCTGCAACTCCTAACATCTCATTTCAGAAGCTGATTGGGAAAACTCCTGAGGAACCGCTGGTCAGAGTATTGTCCGCAAAGTATTCTTGATCTGGAGAAATTTGGCCAGCCAACATTCACCCTCCACCCTCCTTGCTCACAATTCTTCCTCGCTCCTTTGAGATGCTTAATCTATCTTTAACCTCTACAAGAAGTCAGAACTTGATTCCTTGACTAACAGTAACTTTTTTCAACTTCACAGCATGTAAGACTGAAGATATTTCCTGCTCTATCAATGAGTTCAGGATCTTTTGTTTGCAGAACTGAGGCTCAACGATGCAGAATTATGAGCAGCAAAAAGTTTTCGTATTCCCGATTTATTTGAAACATTCGAAGACTTTTGAAGACTATGTGATTTTTGTGAAAGGAAAGGAGATAAATACATATGTATAAGTTTTGCCAACGGGCATTGAATAGTCCCAGTTTCTACTATGAAGCTTTGGGATTTAAACAGTTCTCCTGACCACTGCAAAGCAACCTTCATGCACTTGCCACCAAACAAGCTCTTTGTATTTGTTACAACAGCAAAGCAGAAGTAACATGACACTTGTCAGTTTCAATTCATAACCTCACACACCATAGTGTATCTTGTCAAGTTTCTTCTTAGGCTATTGGGCAAAGCTCCATAATCAGGAGCAGGGAGAAAATTGCACTGGAACGTCTGCATTTGACCTTTTCCTCGCTTCCCTTCTGTTGTAATAGCATCTAGTTTGTAGGTGGCAGACTAATTTCTCAGGCCTGCCATTAAGAATAATAATAATGTGGTTTGTACAGCCCTTACATTTAATAATCCATATGCAAAATCTCAAAAGTACTAGAGGTGACATATGAAAAATTCATGAATGGTAATTATGCTAATTACAGATAAAAATTCAGGTAGCAAGTAAGCATTTGATCCATTTATTTCCAGCAGTTTGCCAATTAAGAAGCACATGCTAAAAGCTATGTCTCTTGAAAAATCTATGATTCAGCAGGGACCCCAGGGAGAGCTCTTACTTTCTCCTTAAACATTTGCACATCTTTAATTCATAGTTGTCTGTTCATGAAGTAGTGCAACAGTTTGCTTTACTCTTTCTGTGTGTGTGTGTGTTTCTTTCTCTCTGTTTATTTTAGATAATAAAACCAATACCTGCCAGAAAATTATAAATAAAAATCATAAATTGTTACTGTTTCTTTTTCGTGCTTCAGCCAGTACGTATACATTTATAGTTGAAAATGCAATGCACGCATCCAGTTTAATGGGAATCTTAAAGAGCAGCCAGTTTTCTTCAGGCACGTGTGAAATAGAAGGTCCAAAGCACCAATTATTTTTGAAATGTGCACAGTCCTATGAACCACCTGTTAGCACAAGCTCCTGATTCTAAGAGAAGAGTTGGGTTTTTTTTCCTGTTTATTATAAAGTAGGATACTATGCTGGTTACAATTTAAAATCAGGCCATCACTGTTTTACAACTTTCCATATCTGAATAGCTAAACCTGTGAGCAGGAATCTTTGATTTTATGGCTTTTTTTCCTCCAATTCACAAGATTTTCCCCTTTGAAAAGGCACATATCCCATCTCCTTTTCTTCTTTTTAGCAAGAAACTTCAAAGTCATGTCTTGCTCAGCTATTTTTGTCTGTGTGTCTTATGTATTTCTAACTGTCAATTCTTATTGCCAATTCTTGACCATTATCACAATTCAGTCCCAAAGCCAGCACATTTAATCATTTCATCGTTTTCTATTTAGGGAAAAGTAATTAACAATCTCTCATACTTGAAGATGTATATCTATTTTATTTTACCAATTTTAAGTCAATTTTCGATAGAGCTCCGAAAGTGTCTTTAGGTAGTTCTTGATTTGCAATCATTCATTTAGCGACCATTCAGAGTCACTGAAAAAAAATACTTATGATGGGTCCTCACACTTAGAAGCATTGAAGTCATGTTTGTCAGAATTTGGGCTTCTGGCAACTAGCATGTATTTATGATGGCTGTAGGTCAGAGGCCCCCAACCTTTTGGTCACCAGGAACCGGTTCCGTGGAGAGAAGTTTTTCCACGGAACGGAGGGGTCATGGTTTCATGTACTGCCTGCATTCCCCAGATGGAGTTTTGCTTTTTTGTGCAGACCGCTTGCTGGCATGCCGCAGCCCAGTACTGGTCCATGGACTGGGGATTGGAAACCCCTGTTGAAGGGACCTGGGATCACATAATCTCCATTTATGACCTTCCCAGTTGGCTTCCAGCAAAGCAAAATCAACTGAGGGAAGCCAAATTTGCTTAATGACCACACAATTCACTTAACAACCACAATGATTGACTTAACAACCATGGCCAAAAAGATCGTAAAATCAAGTGTGACTTAATTAACAACCGCCTAGCTTAGCAATGGAAATTCTGGTCCCAGTTGTGGTTGTCAGTTGAGGTTGAACTGTGTTGGGCTAAAACCATCACAAAATATAATAAGCCATGTTATTAAATAAAACTTGCTCAAAGTGTTCAGCCATAGCAAATATTATTTAAAAAAACATCAAGAGGAAAATGAGAAACTTTCAAAGCATATAAGTCAGTATATCTCTTGCAGTGAGGAGGGTCTCAGACCAAAGTAACTCATCTGACAATCTCCTATTGGGCTCCAATATTGAACAATTTTATTGAATCTCCAAAGCTGATGTTAAAAGGAATGCATTTGTTATCCAGGTTTGTTCTTTTTGTTTGCACTGCAAAGATCTAAACCAGAAGTACTGGGTACTACTGTATAGCAGTACCCAAAATAAATAGAAAGTAAGTATTGGATAGTTTTGGTCAATTTAGTCAAAGTAATTGATGATATGATATGTTAACAGTGTTTCAAAGTCAGCATTATATTTGTGCATATAAAATTGAGTAAAACATTCCTAATATTTTTGGAAGAAGAATGATACTAAGGTCATTTGAAAATGTCCTCACCCATTCTAACCATATGGTGTGTGTTAATCTCTGAATAAAATATCACAGAGAGTCTAATTTTCTTGGAAGCAACACACAAAAAAGCCAAATCCTTTTTCCTCATTAACTCTGATTCATTGACATATGCTTCATTATGAAGTTGAGCTGATAAGAAATATGTAGTCATATTTTCATTTTAATATCTAACATTGTCATTCTTGAAAGTAGTTGTTGCAGGAACTGCATTTCTTTTCTTGAGGGAGGGAAGGAGGGAAATATGTTGGTTCTGTATTTGGTTAAACCAATAAATTTAAAAATAGCAGTTTTGAGCAAGTCAGCAGGTCACTCTGATGCACAGCAAAGAGCTGTAAAATCAACTAGAACTGAAATTAGGTTTCCAAGGTGTAGCATATGTTGTGATGAAGGTGCCAGGGAAGATAAAGTACGCTGCACTCTTTCAACCTGTTCAGAGTGTGTTCCAATCATTTGGAATCAGAATGAACAGTTCCACATTATGCAGCCAAAATCAGAACAAATTAAAACAGGGCTGCTCTTACACTTGTATCCATTAATCCCTGCACGCAGTTTGGCCTGTGTTTTCTCTTTTCTCTTTCTCTTTCTCTTTCTCTTTCTCTCTCTCTCTCTCTCTCTCTCTCTCTCTCTCTCTCTCTCTCTCTCTCTCTCTGTGTGTGTGTGTGTGTGTGTGAGTGTTGGTCTTTAGAAACCCAAATCAAAATGCTAGAAAGGACATTTATATACATAAGATCAAGTACTAATTCTGAAAGAGCACCCAAAGAAAGAAAATATAAAATGTTTAAATGTCTCTGTAATTGTACTTCAAGCTTTTGGTGAATAACTGCTCCATGTCATATAATACCTCAGTCTCCCTCTTGTGGATTGATGTTTTACCAAATTTAACAGGAGAAAGATTGGGTAAAGAATGCCACATGCACTACACATACAATGGAAAGAGTTAATGTACATAAAAATTGCTTTACTGGGCTAGCCCATTAAGATAACATGGTTATTTAGTTACACACACACACACACACACACACACACACACACACACGATAGATAGATAGATAGATAGATAGATAGATAGATAGATAGATAGATAGATAATGTTAGATAGATAGATAGATAGATAGATAGATAGATAGATAGATAGATAGATAGATAGATAGATAGATATGCAAAGTGCTATCTAAGCCACAAATGGGCTGCTTTATCCATTTTCTTTAATTCTGCCAAGTTCTCATTCTGCAGGTTGCCAAGGAAAGGACAGATACTTCTTTCCAGGAACTGATTTTATGAAGAATCAGAAATCAGAACTATAAGGCAGCTAACCAGTGGACCTCTTCTTAATATTATATATATGTATGTATATGTATATGTATATGTATATGTATATGTATATGTATATGTATATGTATATGTATATGTATATGTATATGTATATGTATATGTATGGCTGGCTTTTGTTATTTTTTTTAAAATGACTCAAGGCAGCAAATACAAACATTACTTCTTCCTCTTCTATTTTCCCCACAACATCATCCTTGTGAGATGAGTTGGGTTGAGAGAGAGCGACCAGCCCATAGTCACATAGCTGGTTTTCATGCCTGACTGGAACTAGAACTCACAATCTCCTGGTTGCTAGGTTGCAGCTTTAACTACTAGCCCAACTGTCATCATAATGTTTTTGAATATATTTAAAATATGGCTTAATACATAACCAATACATACACCAAACCTACATGATCCTGGTTAATGCCCTATCAGCAGCTCTCAGTCTCCTTGGGTAGCACAGTTTCTGTAGCTAATATTATTTGCATGAAAGCATTGACAATATGTAAAACTAGATTTTATACATTCTTCACAAAGAGTAGTCTAAACTGGCTAATCAGTGCACATTTCTGAGGGAGCAAAAACCATATGATCAAGCTTAAAGCTTAAATTTGGATACTTCACAATTTTGTCAATTTAAAAAAAATCAAATTATGTGTCATTTTAATATTTTCTCCTTTTGTTGTCAAACAATCTGCTCCGACTGGAAATCTTGGCATGTCTTGAAGTATTAGAGATAATTATGTCACAATATCTATTAACATTTGGCAACTACCCCTATTATCAATGGAATGAATTCATTGTTAAATTAGGCTAGATCGACCTTCCAGATGGGGTAAAATGAACATTGTATCTCCCAATGGTGGCGACAAAACTGAGACAGAATCTAGTGACTAGCCTGGGACAGTAAAACCTCATCAGACAAGGAAAAGCCAAGATATTACTCTGGGGGCAACTGCTCATGAGGAAACCTGCATAACTCTACAGGTGTCTAATGATAATGATAATGATAACTTTATTGTCACTTTGAATGTACACCAATCGGCATACATCAAAATTAAATTTCATTGCATACAGCTCTCAAAGGGTCACCACCTCCGATATATACTCCTTGTTTGGGGCCCACTCAAATTTCACATTGTCCATTTTAGTCTCTAATGAGTGAACGATGGCAAACAGGACAGATGGAAATGGGGCTCCATATGGATTAGCCCTCAAGTTAGCTTGTATTCTGATAACCTCGCCTTCTTTCCTTTTTCTGATCCTGACTCTTCCACCTTTTCCTTTAAGAGGCCTTGCTTCTTTTCACCCCTGGAGCATGCTGCTGCCACCACCAACTGCTCCAAAAGCCTCTCTCTCTTCCTCTGGGCCTGCCAACAGCCTCATCCAGTTCCTTTGCTCCATAAGCTCCAGGTCCTCTCCTCTGCCTCCTCTGGAAACAGCCCTGATTTGCAATAGAATCCATCACTGGGCCAGCAGTCAGATCTTGCTGCTGGTAGAACAAATTCAAACAGCACCAACGACTTTTAATGGTCTCACCAACAGTTCCAAAACAACTAGAAACTCGCCATGCCAGCAAAGATTGTCGGTCGTATGTCGTATGTTACCTTAGTTCCACCATGTTGCTCAAACACATTAAAATCTTCCTGATCATGTGGCCTATAGCCCTTACTATCCCTCCCAAAAGTATTCGCCTTCAAGAGCCAATGCAGCCGCATTGAGAAATGAGAAAGAATACCAGAAGTCATAGATGAAATATTATGCTCACAACCTTAGCAGAGTCTGTTTAAAGACACTGAGTTTGCGCAAATATCCACTTTTTAAGGCACATTTGGAATACAAAAATTGAAAAGCTACAGAGGTCTTCCAAGTAGCATAGCATATTATCTGGTGAGTGATTCTTCAACCAAGATATAAGGACTTAAAATTAATTAAATGCTTTCTAAGAGTCTGAATTTAAATGTTTAAAATGTCACACAGGCATGTCAAACTGCCGGCCTTCTCTCTTTTGGATTATAAATCAAGTGAAAGAAATGGCTATTACCAGGAAAGTAGTGAAGTTTGCAGAAGGAAAGACAGGATCTTTGGCAGAACAAATGAAAGAAAAGAGAATTTTACCAGAGATATTGCAAGGATATTCAAGGCCTTGGGGGAAAATTATGATCAAATCTAGCTTTGTTTGAAGGATGGAAGGAGAAGGAAAAAAATGAACATATGGATGAATAAAGAATTGAAGAATCTGTATTGCAGATGAGTGGGAAGGTTAAACAAACACAAAATAAAATGGATAATTTATCTGTTAAGAGATATGGGTTACGTTCTGAAGAGAGTATGGAAGAAAGGTTTGCAAAGATAAATCTGCAACACAAACAAGTGAGACAGAAAACATTAAACCAAGTGATGAAAAAAGATTTAGACAATGAGACATTACTGGATTTAAAAGAGAAAGAATTTTGCTTGAGATTAAGAGTAGTCCTGTTGTCTGATGTGGTTGGTTTCATTTCTAAAAGATTTGCATGCTTATCTTCATAACTTTGATTTAAATAGGCATATTTTAATAAATTAACTAGGGAAATAATTCCTGAACTATTTTGTTACCATTTTTGTTTACCTCAAAATATAAAACATCATTTGATATACATTTCCGACAATAGATTTTTTTTAAAGCCATCACAAAGGAACTCAACACTTTTGTCTTTTCAACCAGATTCTTTCCACCTGTTCATTTGAGGTAAACTGATTACTACAACATATTATTTCAGTTTGGGGGGAAAGTAAAGGTCACATGTATCAAGTCTGGACTGTATGATGGGTAGGGGGTAAGATAGGAGATCCAGCATTTCAGTATCCTCTTAGATGGCTCATGAGGAACGATGGCTACCCTTTCTATGTTTTGTAAAATGTCCTTCTTGCCTTATGAACTCTTCTTATTTGTTGCTTCAGAGTTTGTGGTGTTGCAGTGTAGCACTCCGACTTGATATTTATCCTAAGTTCAAAGAAATCATGTGAATAACAATCTATATTGCAAAAGCCTGTATCTCTGAGTTGTTATGCCAAAGGCTGTGTGTTGATTTCTCTTTACACAGATCAAACTTTGTAATGATGTCCCCTGAAGTGACACTACATTTCTAGATCATGTTATTTAATCAGCTGTCACATGTATCACATGTTGAAGAAATTACTCCCCTTCATTTATGTGGTGTGATAACAGTTGCTGCAAATTGAGGCTTTCATTTCTGCAGTCAGTTTGTTAGGAACCCATCTTGCATGAACCTTCATGTACTGAAGAACATCAATTATGTGTTCCATACATTATTGTGAAATGCAAAGCTTGACAGTAATTTCCTTTTCAGCAATTCACTCATTGCCATTAATAATTTCATCAACCTTTCTTGTGTGAAGTGTGTTGGTTGCTGTCAATCTTCATATACATTTGAATAGGAGTTGCTCAGAGTTTGATATAAGATGGGAGGCTATATAAATGTTTTTTAAAAAATAGATAACATCCACTAGCAATTCATCAGCTTTGCCTTTTGGGGGCCCAGAAATGCACAGGACTCATGTCCTCACAGCCATCATCGTGCTGAATTTCAATTTGGAGCGATTCCTTCAGCAGTATAACATTCAAACTTGGCATAGTGCTTAAAGTTCACTGATGAGAAGACACTGCAGGTATTCATTTCATACACATACACACACACACAATAACAATACAACTTTTCTCACAGCAACTTCTCACCAATTGAAGCAGATGATAAGTAACACTTCAGAGCTTAGACTTACAATACTGGATGCATTCAAATCTCGTAAACTTCAAAATACTAAAATTTAACTAATAACGAAAATGAATACTAGTTCTTTCCTGCTTTGATATACTACTGTCTTTTCCTAAGCAGAAAATCAGCTCTAACTGAAGTTTTTCAAGAGTCATGAAAAATCAGCATTAATGTTGTTTCTGTCTAATGAGTGTGGAACTAAGTTTAATTGATTTTTCTGTACAATCATTCCTTATTCATAAAGAATAATTGGTGTTTCAGAGAGATTTTTATTAATAAATTGTATTAAGTGTAATCTTACAATGACCAGCAAGTAGCTGAATAGTAGAAATAACTGAAGGGGAAAAAAGATGAAGTCCATAATAAATTCTCAGCATTAATGAATGTATCATATAATTTTTTACTTAAATGTAATAAAATAATTGTATAAGTAGAGACCTTTCTCCTTTTTTAATTAATTGCAACTAAAATTCAAATGCAATATTTCAGATGATTCATTCTCAACATGAGGATAAACTACATTTCAGTTATGAATAATGTGCTTTCTATATATATCCATATGTAGATTCCTATCAGAAGACAACAAAGGTCATACTTTGAAATTGCCTTGTTAGCAGACCAGGAAGCTGAAGATAATGGCCCAAGATTGTTCTCCATAATGACTTCCTTCATTGTGAGAGAATAGAATAGAATAGAATAGAATAGAATAGAATAGAATAGAATAGAATAGAATAATAACTTTATTGTCACTTTGAATGTACACTAATCGGCATACATTGAAATGAAATTTCATTGCATTCAGCTATCAAAGGGGTCATCACCTTCAATATACACTACATAAATATGACAAATATGTTGACATTAACAGAATTATGTTAATTCCTTCAAACCAGGCATTTGTATTTGTTCTTTGTATAAATCTGAGTACCTTTTGGAATATTTTGTAAAATATCATATAATAACAGTAGCATAAAAATAACTTTAACAACAAATACAGGGATATTGTTGCAAATGTAAAGAACAGTGGGGTCTTTGGTGCTCTGTGAGCTTGGTTGGTTTCTTGAAGACATTTTATTACCCAATTAGGTAAGGTTATCAGTGTTGATGATGTTACCCACTTGGGTTATAAAAACATGAGAATATTCAAGGCTTTCCTTCAACCATGATGTTTTCCTTATTGAAATGGATTATGGATGAAACAGTCATCTTAAATATTCTTCATGGGTGCTTATGAACTTTCTCAAAGTTTTGAGATACTGCAAAATCAGGAAATGCATTTATATAAGAAGTGTTTTACCACATTCAAACTAGATGAGGTATGCTTAATGTATAATACAGAGATGACCTTGAAGAAAGAATAAAATAGGTAAATACTTAGCCCTGGAAGATAGGAGGGAAAGAAACTAAAAATTGTCCTGCTTCAATTTTCTTTGTTTTAAAGAGGGAAGAGATATCTTGTCAGGTTTTCAACATTCTGTTGCTATACACTTTAACATAAAGTAGTTCTTATGGTACATATTTCCTGATCTCCGTAGAAAGTCTCTTTAAAAAGCCTCATGTGGACCTAATTTTTATATGAAATAAAGATTGATATCCAATTGCCCACATCACTGTATAAATTTGTACTTTTCTTATGGATTGCGCATCTCTTTGAATGATGGCTAGATTATAACTTTAATAATGATCTGGCAGTCACATTTTAAAACATCTTTGTCTTGTCGCTTTAAGTAGCTAGAAGCCCTTCTGTTGTGGGTACTACAAGGGAATTCAGAATATGATATAAAAGAGGACATGTTTTCCTTTCTGGCATATTGTACTCATATCAATGCACACACATGGCTCCTTCATGCATAAATTATGAATACATGCAAAGTCATAAGAACTGAATTTAGACTGTTCTGTCCAACTGCAAATTCACTATACAAATTAGGCTAAACCTCCACGTTTCAAATCCTAACATTAGGACACATAAAATGATAACCACTGATTTTATCATACCTTCATTAATTAGCTTTAATTAGCTTTACTAACATATGGCTTTACCTTCACAAGGGTTCTCCTCTATTGAGATGCTGTTCATTTCAAAGATATGCAAAATCTGCAAAATAAACAGCAATGTTTGTATATTTGCCAGTTATTGTAAAGGGCTAATGGTGCAGACACTGCAACAAATAAAACAGCTTGCTATAACACCAATGCATCTCTTTTACAATTGTATTACATCTCATCCGTTTCAGCCTGAAGCCCTTGATGTCCAAAAATTGAGTTTTCTATATGAGTAGCAGGGAGAAAACTCTGTAACTTTGAAAATGCATGGCATATGATTGTTTTATAGTCTTTAAAAGGCGATGAACAGAAAGATTCAAAACTGTCCATTACGCTATAGAGACAGCTATAAAAATACCTGGCTAACTCAGTTTGAATGTAATTTTCATAAGACTTATAAATTCAAGAGGATAGGTTATTTCATTATGACCATAAGCATTAAGATCTCAAAAGGCAAAGCATCACATTGATTAATGTGTTTTATCGGAATGGAAAGGAGGGAGGAAATCTCAGGGTTTACGTGTATAACAAGTAAGGTAAAGGTAAAGATTCCCCCGCACATGCCTGCTAGTCGTTTCCGACTCTAGGGGCCAGTGCTCATCTCCGTTTCAAAGCCGAAGAGCCAGCGTTTGCCTGAGGATCTCTCCGTGGTCATGTGGCCGGCATGACTAGACACCAAAGGCGCACGGAACGCTGTTACCTTACCACCGTAGTGGTCCCTATTTTTCTACTTGCATTTTTACGTGCTTTCGAACTGCTAGGTTGGTAGAAGCTGGGATGAGTAACAGGTGCTCACTCTGTTACGTGGCACTCGGGATTCGACCTGCCAAACTGCCGACTATCTGATTGACAAGCTCAGCGTCCTAACCCACTGAGCCACCGCATCCCTTTTTGTATAATAAGTATTAAGACATAAATCTAAAATATCAGTTTGTTCATTCAGGTTCCATTTGTAAGTTAATACAAGTAGTGCTGGTTTACCACCTGCCTCATTTAGCAACTGTTTGAAATTACAATGGTGTAAAAACAATAGCTTTGCAGCCCAACTTCATGGTTACAACTGGTCCAGCAGCCCATGGTCACATGATTGCTATTTGATTGCTATTTCCTACTGGAATACATTTATGAATGTCACAATGTGTCATGGTCACACAATGACAATTTGGGGGCTTCACAACTGGTTTGCAACTATCAGAGTTAATAGTGAAGACAGAATAAAATTTACAAAGTAAAACTGTAAATTGGGTTCAGATGATGTCTTTGCTTAGTGCCATAGCACTTAGAGCAGACATGTCAAACTCGCGACATCACGTGATGTTGCGTGACATATCAAAACTTTTTCCCCATGGCAGCAA
Source organism: Vipera ursinii (assembly GCF_947247035.1). Lineage (NCBI taxonomy): Eukaryota > Metazoa > Chordata > Lepidosauria > Squamata > Viperidae > Vipera > Vipera ursinii. The sequence goes on along the minus strand of NC_139516.1, from coordinate 71,445,729 downwards.
TGGGGTGGGCATGGTTTCCTTGTGATGTGCCTTGCCCACGGGCCAGCAGTTTGACACCCCTGACTTAGAGTGTTACCAGTCCCCATTGTGGTTCCTAAGCAACAAATACTTGAATTTGAATTTGCTACTATACTATGAATGTCGCACCACCAATTCAACTGCATTGCAAACAGCTTGCATTTATGATGGTTGCAGTATGATTGCAATCTGTACGTTCCTAGCCAGCTTCTTACAAAAAAAGTCAACTGAGGAAGCTGAATTCACTTAATTATCGTGTGATTCACTTAACAACCACAGTGATTTACTGTGGTCATGTGATGATCTGCTTTATGACCACACTGAATTACAGTGGAAATTCCAGTCCCATTGCTGGTTGTAAGCAACAAAAATAAAAGAAAACCTACTGAAAACACAAAAAAGTTGTATGATATCCATTAAATATCAATATGAAACTAATTCAGCTCTTAAGGTTGTGAATAGAATAGAATAGAATAGAATAGAATAGAATAGAATAGAATAGAATAGAATAGAATAGAATAGAATAGAATAGAATAGAATAGAATAGAATAACAGAGTTGGAAGGGATCTTGGAGGTCATCTAGTCCAACCTCCTCCCCAAGCAGGAGTCTCTACTCCATTTCTGATTGATGGCAGTCCAGTCTCTTCTTGAAAGCCTCCAGTGATGAAGCACCAACAACATCTGAAGGCAGTGTGTTCCATTGGTTGATTGTTCTCACTGTCAGGAAATTTCTCCTTATTTCCAGGTTGAGTCTCTCCTTCATCAGTTTCCATTCGTTATTCCTTGTCTGGCCTTCAGGTGCTTTGGAAAATAGGTGGACCCCCTCCCCTCTGTGACAGCCCCTCAAATACTGGAACACTGCTATCATGTCTTCCCTGGTCCTTCGCTTCACTAAATTAGCGACACCCAGTTCCTGTAACCGTTCTTCATACGTTTTAGCCTCCACTCCCCTAATCATCTTTGTTGCTCTTCTCTGCACATTTTCTACAGTCTCAACGTCTTTTTTATAGTATGGAGACCAAAATTGGCTGCAGTATTCTAGGTGTGGTCTTACTAAAGCTTTATAGAGTACCTCATGTGATCTTGATTGAATCCCTCTGATGATGCAATTTAGGATTGCATTGGCTTTTTTGGCTGCTGCTGCTGCACATTGTTGGCTCATATTTAATTGATTGTCCACTTAGACTCCAAGATCCCTGTCACAGTTGCTGCTATTAAGCCTGGTTTCACCCAATCTGTATGTGTACTTTTGCTTTTTCTTGTCTAAGTGTAAGACTTTACTTTTCTCTAAGTTGAATTTCATTTTGTTAGATAGGACCCAGTGTTCAAGTTTGTCAAGATCCCTCTGGATCTTGAGCCTATCATCTAGGGTGTTGGCTATTCCTCCCACCTTAATGTCATCTGCAAATTTGATAAGTTCCCCTTCTATTCCCTCATAGAAGGTTGTTGAGAGCGTGGTGGCGCAACAGCTCCCTTTGTTCTTGGATGAAGCTGATTATCTAGACCCGTACCAATCGGGCTTCAGGCCCGGGTACAGCACGGAGACGGCATTGGTTGCGCTGGTGAATGATCTCTGGCGGGCTCGGGACAGGGGTTGCTCCTCTGTCCTAGTCCTTTTAGACCTCTCAGTGGCTTTTGATACCATCGACCATGGTATCTTGCTGCGACGTCTCAGGGGGTTGGGAGTGGGAGGCACAGTTCTTCAGTGGTTCTTCTCCTACCTTCTGAGAATGCCGATTGGTGGTCCCCAGGGGGAGGGCATTCTCTGTGGGTGCGCCAGACCTGTGGAACCACTTGCCGGTTGAGCTCTGGGTGGCCCCCGACCTTCCGGCGTGATCTAAAAATGTATTTATTTGAGCAATCCGACCTGGTTTGATGGGTTAGGGCAGGGGTTTTAATATGTTTTTAATTTGGGCACTATATTTAATTGTTTTTTAACTTTTGTATTCTGCTTTTATATTTATTGCCCTATATACCGCCCTGAGTCCTTTGGGAGAAGGGCGGTATAAAAATATAATAAATAAATAAAATAAATAAATCTAGGTCATTTATGAAACTGTTGAAGAGTACTGGGCCTAGGACAGTAACTTGTGGTACCCCACTGCTTACTTCCCTTCATGTAGATGTAGCACCATTAAGGACTACTCTTTGAGTGCGGTTTGTCAGCCAGTTAAAAATCCACCTGATGGTGATGCTGTCTATTCCACTTTTTTTAAGCTTCCCAAGAAATAGGTTGTGGTCTACTTGTTGAATGCCTTGCTGAAGTCCAAGTATATCACATGTACAGCATTTTTCTGCTCCATCAATTTAGTCACCTGATAAAAGAATGAAATAAGATTGGTTTGGCATGATCTGTTTTTAACAAACCCCTGCTGGCTGCTAGTTATAACTTTGTTTCTAGATGTTCACAGATCTGTTGTTTGATTATCTTTTCCAGCAATTTCCCAGGTATTGATGTTAGCCTGATTGGTCTGTAGTTTTCTGGGTCAGGTTTTTTCCCCCTTTTTGAAGATCATCTTTTCTTATCCTCTGGTAGTTCCCCGGTACTCCAGGATTTTTGAAAGATATGGTACAGTAGTTCTGAGATGACATCTGCCAGTTCCTTCCGAACTCTGGGGTCTAATCCATCAGGTCATGGTGATTTATGTTCATCAAGATCAGACAGATGTTCTCTTACCTTTTTTTGTTTATTTTAGCTTTTTATTTCTAGTCTGTCTTTTTCAGTTATGTTTTTGGTGGGTTCGGCTATAATTTCTTTTTGTGTGAAGACCGATGCAAAGAATGTGTTATATAGGCCAAAGAAAAATATTGCCTCATCTTCTCATTTTTAGACTATAAATCTTTTAAACATAGATAACAGACTTATATCCTCAACTATTCCATGCTACTACAATTTATCTAAAAGTATACTCATTTCTGAATCCCAGACTAACTAGTGCCAGAGGTCTTCATAAAATGATAAATTCCATATTTTAGGAATATAATTTAACATTATATTTACATATTCAACTATTATAATGTAATTCTTTCCTAAATTGTGTTACTATATTGTATGATTTGAAAACATAGCAAAGGCAGCAAAGGTTTGAATCACATGTGTTAAAGCATCCTTAAATTTCTTTTGTGGCAAAAAATATTTGATCTCTATTCTTTTTTTAAAAAAATTAGAGATTCAATAGACATGCAATAATATTTTCTGATGAATTAATTTCATTCTTAAATCATAAAAAGTATGTTTTACATTTTGTAAAACCAGGAATCATTGATTTTTACAAGATTGGATTGTTTTTTTTAGATTCTTCATTTCTGAAGACTACAATATAATTATATTGGTTATATTAGTACATAACCAGTGCTTTTTTTCTAAAAAAAAAAATGGTGCCAGAACTCTCATCTTGACGGGTGCAGGAGGCGGGGGGGGTGGGGGGGCAGCACTGTTGCGGTCATGGGTGTGAGGGGTGTTGGTGGCAGGGCTGGAGCTGGCGCGGCTGGTGCTGTGGGAGCAGCAGGGCCCGCTCCATATGGCGGGGCTGCGCAGGGCGGGCAGCGGAGGCGGTGCGGGCCAGGAGATGCAGGGTGGCCACTTAGGCACACAGGGCGAGGTGACGGTGGCACAGGTCCAGCACCGGGTAGGCCACCAGCCTGGCTGACATGGGTAAGCACAAGGAAGGAATGCACATGGACTCCGCAGAACCCACCTCCCACTCCTTGTCCTCTCTTACTTACCTAGTTGAGATGGTGCAGTTGGGCAGCAGGGAGGGATACAAAGTTCCTACCAACTCGCCTTCACTGTAGACAACTTGCCGGTGCAATGTTTGTCGGCCATGTCTTTTGGCACGCTCAGCAGCAATTCCTATTGGCTTTCAAAAGCCAATAGAGGGAGTAGCATAGCTTGTGCAAAAGCTTTCTTTCTTTTCTTTTCTTTTTTTTTTTTGCAAAAAAAGGTGCCTGAACACCGTTCTGAGCATTTTATGAGAAAAAAGTCCTGCACATAACTAATGTTAACCTTCATTCTGTGTTTTAATTTGATATAAAATTGAGTAGTTTCATTTCTGCAATAGTAGAAATATGTCAGTAACATATTTCATCTGTATATTATTACTCAGTAGATGTTATAGTAACTCATACTCAAAACACAATATTTTTTTAAACAAGTATTATTAAATTAAATAATTTAAGGTATTTAACCATTCTTTGGACTGGATATTTCAGTAGAACAACTTCTCAACTATCTTCAAACTTGGATTATTTTATATAAATTTCTTGTGTAATTCTGAATCAAAATCTAACTGCTAACATATTAATAACTAAATATGAAGGGTTTTGGCCTACCATACAAATTTTCTTATTAATTTGTGTAACTATCTCAGAGGCATTCCTTCTTAAAATACACACTAGTCTCAGTGTGATATTGATTTTAATTGCATTAAACTTACTGCAGAAATGTAATCGACATTTTAGCCATTGCGCTATACATACTGAAATCACAGCTATGAAGTTAAACATAATTCATTCAACATATTGTGATACAGCTGAAGAAAAACATAAACATAAGTATTTTATAGTGTCTGTACAAAATGTAAATCCATACTTCTTGCAGTAGTCTATAGATGCTAAAGGCAGTAAATTAGTCTTCCCAATTAATAATATAACCAGACTATAAACCACATTTCTACAACTTTATAATTTTTGTACCAGAGCTCAAGGCAGCATATATAATACACTTATCCTATGTTTGTCCAAAACAACAATTTTGATGATGTAAATTGAGCTCAAACTTTGATTGGCTCAGATTCATACATTGAACTTGGCTAAAGGTGAATTAGAAACTTTCCTTGAAGTATCATAATCTGATACTTCAGTAAGCTTTGGTAATGGCAGTGGATAATGATCAAACAGTCACAATACTATTAACATACTACTATTAGCATTTTCCCACAAAGCATTGGGAGAAAATTGGATGATGGCACATTTACATGGACTGGCACCAGGATATTGTTATTTTTATATTTCAACCAGTTGTGTTTTATAGTTTTGAAAATGATTTTATATATCTTTTAATTCTTGATTTGGCTGAAACATGGGCAGTAATATAAATGTTTTAAATAAAAATAAATAAATAAATATATTTAAATGTATAAATAATGGCATTGAAAAAAAAAGTAATAATAAAAAACCAACTACGGATATCTTCACATAAGGAAAAATCTTGGACCAAAGAAAGACGTTGTTTAAAGAAAATTCATGCTCCTGTTACATTTTATATATTAGTATCAGCTTTGGTGGTGGTGATGCTGATGGTATAATGTACTATAATTAGGTATTATATAATACTATATATACAGTATATTTTTTGTTATTATAGCTCAGCCTATGGATCTTTTCTGAGGCCACTGTTTCTTGAATGTTTTGCTCTCGGGACCATTTCCAATTTAAAAAATAATGGAAGATTCCAAAAGAGCTTTTGTTTGTATGGGTTATATTTAGAATAGAATAGAGCTGGAAGGGACCTTGGAGGTCTTCTAGTCCAGCTCCCTGCTCAAGGAGGAGAACCTATACCATCTCAGACAAGTGACTGTCTAGCTCAGGGATGTCAAATTCAATTTCATTGAGGGCCGCATCAGCATTGTGGTTGCCCTTGGGGGGGCAGATGGGTGTGGCCAGGATGGGTGCGGTCTACTGGGTAGGCGTGATGAGTGCATGTGGCCTACTGGGTGGCCATGGCCAGCTGTACATCGTTTGTGTCAAGGGTGCCTATGGTGGTCTGGTCAGGAGTGCAACAGATCTGAGGGTCTCTGGCAGGAGATGGGTCCGGGGCAAGTGCCAAGGCATGATCTACTGGAGGAGCCTCACTGTTCCTCTCGGGGGGGGCTGGACAGTGGTGCAGAGGTCAAATGCCCAGCCCAGCCATCAAGAACCCATGGCACTAAGCCCAGCCCCACTTACCCAAGGGGGCACCCAGCTGCACTTACCTACTCCTCAAGGCTGCCCTGTGCAATGCTGCCCAGCCCCCAGCCTGCCCGGTTTTGGCAGGCAGCAGGGAGCTCCCCTCACAGTGCCAAGAGGCTGGGCCGGGGGGGCACGAATCTGAAGAGAAGTGCAATGCTGCCCAGACCCTAGCCTTCCCAAAGTAGGCAGGGCCATGTGCTGGCCACTTCCAGGCGATGGTGCATTTCTTCATTCCTCACAAAGGGTGATACCTCCCCAGCCTGTGCCCAGGAGGCAGGGCCGATGTGGCAGGGGCCGGTCCCTCACTGTTTCCAGATAGCCTTGTGGAGCTAAGACTGAATGTATTTCAGCATAGATGACCACCACAATATTGTACATTGGCTCCCGGCCGGCCTGGGCCAGGGCCAGGGCCAAGGCAATGGGGGCTGTTCCCTCACTGTTTCCAGGATGGCTTCACGGGCCACATGAAACCACTTCATGGGCCGGATCCAGCCCCCGGGCCTTGTGTTTGACATGTGTGGTCTAGCTTCTTCTTAAAAATCACCAGTGATGGAGCACCCATGATTTCTGGAGGCAAGCTGTTCCACTGGTTAATTGTCCTCACTGTTAGGAACTTTCTCCTTAATTCCAGGTTGCTTCTCTCTTTGATCAGTTTCCAGCCATTGTTTCTCATCCTTCCCTTTGGTGAATAATGTGACCCCCTCTTCTTTGTGGCAGCCCCTCAAATACTGGAATACTGCTATCATGTCCCCCCCTATTTCTTCTTTTCTTTAGACTAGCCAACCCAAACCCAAGTCCCACAGCTGTTCTTCATACATTTTAGTCTCCAGGCCTTTGATCATCTTAGTTGTTCTTCTCTGAATTTTTTCCAAACTTCCAACATATTTTTTGTGATATGGTGACCAAACTTTATTGATATTTACTGTATTAGAAATTTAAATTGACATTTTCATAGAATATTTATTTATTGAATCACATAAAAATAGCATTATTAACATAAATAAAAATATTTATAACAATATTTTAAAAAAAATTCTTCAAGAAAACTTTATAGGTTTTTAAAAAGTAAAGAATAATAGCCCTAGCAATAACACTTAGACTTATATACCGCTTCACAGTGTTTTACAGCCCCTCTCTAAGTGGTTTACAGAGTCAGCCTATTGCCCCCAACAATCTGGATCCACATTTTACTGACCTCAGAAGGATGGAAGCTGAGTCAACCTTGAGCCTGGTGAGATTCAGACTGCCAAATTGCTGGCAATTGGCAGTCAGCAGAAGTAGCCTGCAGTACTGCATTCTAACCACTGCGCCACCAGAGAAGAATGGCACAGTGTTTAAAATTTTTGCTAATATTTTCAACATATGACAAATCATTTTGATTTTGCAGAGCCCTGAGAAGGTTTTGGGGGAACTCCCAGTTATCCTGAGAGCAGACTTTAAGAAAAAAAACTGCTCTAACCTAAAAAGGAATTTAGTAAATAATTCCTTACACCTTTCCTTGGATGTCTTCTCACAATTTTCCTAACATTTCTTCATGACTCATCAGTATTGCTGTATGTATATTTTTGTGTTTGTGTCCGTGTGTTACTCTATATGATTCTTTTGCAGAGCAGAGAGATTGCAGAGCAAGGGATTGCAAGAGAGTAAGCTGTTTGCTCTTCTTATATCAAAAACAATGCAATCGCATAGACAGTAGAAAAGAGTCAAGAAACAAGAAATTACCTACAATTTCCTCTTGCCTGCTTGCTTTTTTTCCTCATGCACTTCTCTCACAGATCAAAGGATTGGAGAGGAAAGATTTCAAGGGAATAAGCTGCTTGCATAGTGTGACTATGCTCCAGAGCTGCCAGCACACTTGCATTTCTTTTGATGTGTACAAGACAGTAAGCAGGCACTCAGGCATTCCAAAGGATGAGACAGTGGTTGAGGGCAAATAAAAGCCAAAAATGTGAAACTGAGTAGTATTGTATTTTTCCAGCTGGAAAGCACAATCAGAATCATATGATTTCTCACTTAATGACCACTTTACTTCAGAATAGAGTTGCCCATCCCAATTAGGATCACTAAGTAAAAACCTGTAATAGTAATGAGAAATCTGGCAGAAATGTATACATCCTTACCCTATGTCATTTCTTGTTCCTAGGGCCTAGGCCATACAATCCAACTACACTTTCCTCTTTAGTGTTTCCAAATTTGGCATTCCTGTCTCTAATCACCAACAGCACATCTTGTGTGCATGTTCTGTTGACTTTAGATTGAATCTGACCATTAACTTGTCGAACTCTTCTTTTTCTGCCTCAGTGGTTGGAGCATGAGTTTGGCTAAGATAATAATAATTAGGGTTGTCTGTGAAATGTAATGGATATTATTTGATCATTAACTGCACTGTACCCAAATAATGTCTTTGCTATATCCTTCCCAATTTTGAAACCAGTGCTGTTTCTTCTTTGGTTTTGGTATCCTTAATAGTAAACTGTATGATCTTCTGTCTATGTCGAGCTATTTCCATACTCATGCTCCCTACTTCCCATGTTCCCACTGTAGTTCTCTCTCTACAGCTTTGAATGTCCTTTTCCTGCATGGCAACAATGGGAATTAGACATCCTAAAGGGCTTTAATCTAGTCACATCACATACACCATTAATACTCTGAAAGATCTTCAGCTCTTCCTCAGAAGCATGTTGAGGACTATTCAGCCTGCTGATTCTAACATTCTGCACTATGTCTTCAGTCATTTTATCTTGTCTGCCCATTCAATTAATTTGGTACAATACAGGAGTAGTTTACCGTTGCCATCTCCCTCAAAGTATAATACAATCCCTTTGCCATTGTCACTGAGATAATCATTCACCATCCTGCTGCTTAATATAGCCACTGCTGGACAGTTTCATGTCATGGGTGTCTCTGCAGGCAATATATCCTCTTCTCATAGAGTCCCAGGATACTTTACCTGTCCCTCCCAGGAACTCCTTTTCATTATGAGACATCAGAGCAGGACTTGAGCAGGTGTTGTGATTCAGTGTTAGCCTGTGGTTCCGGCAGCTGGGTCTGATGATTCTGAAGAGGAGGAGGAGGGGTTTGGAGAGCCTTTGGTGTCAGAGGGAGGTTCTGATGCACTGCAGGACTCTCAGCCTGGCCCCTCCCATCTTGTTCCTCATCAGACTCAGCCGTGTGAGCACGAGGTATTGGAAGAAGATGATCCACAGCTGGCTCTGTTCAGGGACGCTAAGAGCAGGAGGCAATCTAGCAGAGCAGAACATAGGAAGGAAATGAGGCAACTTGGGAGAAGGCAATGAGAAGCCATGCCTTGGGACTGCTGATAACAGGGGAAGGTGTGGGAGGTGCTGGTTGCTGAAGGCAACCGTTTGAAGATCTTCTGCTAGAGTCCTGGTCTGTTAATTCCTGTTTAACTCTTGTCTGAACTTTTGGTTTAACTCTTGTTTGAACTTTTGATTTCTTTGTCAATAAATTTGGTTGGGTTTTTTTCCAGCCTGTTGACTATAAAAAGGGGTTGTCCCTGACATTCAAACAGGGCAGGTCGTAGGCTGGAACAGAACAGCAGGGACACTAATGAAACATCCTTTGTAATATTTGGTGAAGCCAAAATGGCTGATAGTAGGTGGAGCCTTTCAGGATAGAAGCAGGTAATACAATTTATTGGGATTAAAAATAAGATGTATAAGGGTCCTCCTTCTGAATAGATCCAGAATAGGTATTTTATATTAAACCATTTTATATATTTCTACAATATGCTAGAAATGTCAGGTGAAAACAACCAAATCCACACACATAGGGCTCAAGCTAACTAACTATTAACTGTATTCTGCTTGTAATATAGGAATCTTCCCAAACTGCTTTCTTTCTTTTAGGGAGACAGATAGATAAGGTTTTGTGGATGTTAGGGAGGGTCAGTCCAAGATCTCCTGTGGCTGCATAATAATTCCAGGCTAATCCTTTGCTTGAAGACTCTTCCCTGCCTGGTTGCATGTTCCCAACAAGAAACTCCTTTTAATTTGCTGTTAGAAACATCCTTGATTTTAAATATATGAATAGGTTTCTCAAAAGACAATGAGGTACCTCATAACTGCAGAATAACGGTCATGCATTGATCATATATGCATAATACCATGCAGTTAGTTTAAAATTTTAGAAATCTGGCTGTATATCTTTAAATAAATATGGTCATTCTTAATACAAATCTATGAGGACTCCTTGTGCTTTTGTTTCAGCATGAGAATGAAAGTGGCTGTAAATTAGATTCTGTGCAATATCTTGTTCCTTATTTTTGAACTGATTAGTTTCACACTGTTGGCAGTGACTTACTCTGTTGAATTCAGCTTGGGATTTTGTAGCAATTTTCAGCCTGGTGTTCTAACCCCTGAGGGACTGTGTAGATATTCTGTCAAACCTTTTCCAATGGATGTGTATTTCATTTGTGAGATGTACTGTGCTCATTTAAAAGAACCACTCTTCAATCTGTGATGGAGCATTTTCAGAAGCTTAGAGAGGCAGAAGTCTGACACACACTGACTAAAGTATTGTTCCTTCCTAAGATGCATTGGCTCCGTTAATATGAACAGAATTTCTGTATTATATTGAATTTTGTATTGCAGTGTTCTAATTATTCAAAGGTTATTCTAGATGAAATAAGTAATATACAAAAATATCATCATTTGCTATAGAAATTACTGGAATTACTACCATTGAGGTACTGGTAAATCTATATTCTTTGCCAATTTTAAAGTGTTTCTAAAATAATATGCTGTTAGCACATATTAATATAACAAATGTGAATAATACATAGTGGATCAAATTAGAAAATTGCTTATTCTAATATTTTGCTTCTGAAAATAGGCAAGAAAATATATTTGGAATATGTAACAAGGTCCTTTAAAGTCTTGGTTCATGGCTGATTAGTTGCTTGTAATTTTTTTGGGTCTTTTTCAGAAGAACAAAGTAATAGTCAGTTTGGATCTTAGTAGCTCATCAAATGACTTACATAAACCTAATACATAAAAATCATTCTGATTTATGATCAGAATTTCAAATATCTGCATTTTGTTGTCACTAAAAAATAAGGAATGGGTGAACAAAGAAGCACTAGGGAATGTTGTTGCTAGAGGTTTTTTTTTTTAAAATTTACTTCAAATACTTGGGATATTTATTCTAAGAAGAAACTCACAAAATTTCCAGAAATATTCATAAATCAGATATTAGTGGCAATTCTTATTGTAGCCATTCTTTATTCTAGAAAATTATCATTGCATAACTATGTAAGTCATGAGTAACATTAAAAGACAACTACGATCATTCTATTAATTACATTCTTTTTTTAAAAATTTACAGATGTTACTTGGAAGATGGAGCTTCAAAAGGTGCCTGGCTGAATCGATCAAGTATTATTTTTGCAGGAGGAGACAAGTGGTCAGTAGATCCTCGAGTTTCAATTGCAACAGCAAATAAAAGAGAATACAGTCTCCAGATACAGAATGTGGATGTGTCAGATGATGGTCTATATACTTGTTCAGTGCAGACCCAACATACGCCCAGAACCATGCAGGTGTACTTAACTGTAAAAGGTATAAAAAATTCCATTTTCTAAATTTTAATTAATTTTTGTAGACAGAATCAATTTGGCATTTGATTGTAAAAGATAATTAATTCATTTATAGTTTTGTTTGATGCCATGAATTAAAAATACAGTTGGCATAATTGTAGTCAGTTACAAACACATGTCAAAATGTGTGGGAGTATGAATGTTTTGTGAAAAAGAGCTGGGAGGATTGATTTTGTGTTTGCAGAAAAATGTATGGTATTTATTAAGATTAAGAGATGCCATGTATTCTAACTTTAAAAGTTAGAATTATAATCAGACCTCCCATTATGAAAAAGCTTTTGTTCATTGCTCCCTGCATGAAATATGTACCAGTTCGTTAAAATTATATAATCCTATTTGTTTGCCACAGCTAGATACCATTATGAAACAAGCACCAGAAATAAAAATTGAAGATAAGTGTCCTCTTCTGGTCTAATACTTTTTTCAACTTAATTATTTGGAGTCAAGCTTATTGAAGATGTTATTCAACAGTTTAGTTGCAAGTAAAATGATTTATATCCACAATGATTTGAGTAATTATGAATTTGGATTAAACGAGACCTATTCTGTTCAATTTAGCCTCCAATCTAAAACAAGCATGACATTTCATCTTTTTCTTTTGTGCATACTTTAACTTGCAGTGGGAGATGCCCTCCCTTGTCTACCTTACGAACCTCTTATTTCATTAAAAGAGTGCAAAAGTAAAATGAATTTCTCAGTTCAGTTTAGCAGCTCCTTATTTAAGTGGAGGGACAAAGTAAAAATATACATTATTTTCAGTCTGTTGTCTCTCCCTTACAGTCAACATTGCCATCCCATTTTTCTCCATTAGAGATTTATGTAGTAAATTAGATTATTTGCTGAAGTTTTCTGTTGACTACTGCAATATTTCCTAGTTTCATACAGAAACATTACTTAAGTGAGAAATGCATATTTTTTTCCACAGTCTCTATGCATTAGACTTGCCGCACCACTTTTTTGATTAACCAATATTTCAAATATCTAATAGATCTAATATTTTCCACCATAATTGATATATGACTCTGGCTTCATAGTTAACCAAAGCACAGAATCTTTGTCAGGATATATGTAGTAAACATATACATCATATGTCTGAAGATAAAGAAAAAGGATGGCCTATATATAGTCAGAAGAACTTGTGTATTGGCTATGTTTCACATGAAGCAGTAATATACTTAAAATTAGCAGTGGATTAAGTATACAGTTCATTAACTGTAACACAGACTATCACACTAACTGTTTCTGAAAATGGTTTGTTAGTCCCTCTTTTCCCAGATCAGTGAACTGACCAGCAGCTGACATTACTTTTTTAAAAAAATAACCCACTCCCCCACCCACCCACCCCCCAAAATGAGAGTGCTGAAGAGTAGTTGAAGTCAAATTCATTCTAAGTTAAATGAGACAAGTTGAAGCTTTGTTAAAGTTTTCTATCTTGATCAAATTTGGGCAATGTCACTTCATTCAGGCAGTATGCTAAGCATAACCAAATTTAGCCAAATTTACTATATGAACCAAGTCATACTTTGATCATTGCTTAGCTTAGTGGAATGCTGTTAGGGTCTGCTGAAGCTGTTCTTCCAGGCACATTAGCTCATCTCTATTTTATAATGTCTCTTCTCAAATAGTGACTTCTGGTAGCATCACCTCTGCATACATTTATTTATTTATTTTTATTTTAATTCCATTTATATCCCACCCTTCTCTGAAGACTCAGGGCGGCTTACAAGCTTAGCAGTAGCCTTCATTCTATGTATATGCCTGCTTATTAGGGCTTTCACACACACCCCAAGCAGCATTATTACAAAGTCAGCTTATTGCCCCCAACAATCTGGGTCCTCATTTTACCGACCTCGGAAGGATGGAAGGCTGAGTCAACCTTGAGCCTGGTGGGACTCGAACCTGCACTAATTGCAGGCAGCTGGTGTTACTTAAGGAGGCATTAGCCCACTGCTCCACATCCCAAAATGAAAATCCCTCAGTGTCTAATAAGCCATTAAAAAGAAATGCATGCAGCCCACACTAAGAAGATATTGGAGGATGAAAAAAAATCAGTTTTTCTGAAATTGATTTTAGCTAAGGCACACCCTGAATGAGAGCACTTTGATTCCTAGAATTCTTCAACCTTAATGGCCATACTGAGAATTCTGGGAATTGAAGTCCATATGTCTGAAAGGTACCAAATTGGCTAAATGCTGCCCCAAACACTGAGAAAAAGATGCTTTGGACCAGACAGTGTTCAAAGTATTAAAAAAAATGCCTGGCATGTGATTTCATCAGTTGAGAGCCAAAAAGCAAGAATAGTATTCCATGCTTTTACAGGTGTTAGTAGACAAAAGAAGATCCTGTCAAAATTGTGTATGTTGAGAGAGTGAAAAAAAAATTCTCTGAAATAGATATAGCATTCTGAAAATACTGCAGATAAGATTCAGAGGAAATGAGTATGTTTTTCTTTCAGAAACTAGAAAATAACAACAATTACGGTCTCATAAGGAAAATGGCAACTTGATGTAGGCAGCTCAGAAGAGTATTTATTTTGGTAATCAAAGTTCTTTATGTATCTTTTCATTGAAACAAATAGTCATTAAAGTCATTTCCTGCAAGTATTAATAAAGTTCAAGAGGGATAGATATTATTATTGCAACCGAGGTCAAAGTAAAGAACATAAATGTCACTGAAAACAGTGTTCCATGAAAATTTGCAAAATAACAAAAACCACAAAAGCATGCTGTCAAATACACTGTTTTTCAGAAAACTCTCATCCTTATCATGGCAACACATGTTTAGTTGCACATTTGAACTTGATAATTTGTGTGGTAGGTTTCCTGGTACAATGAAACTAGATAGTTATAAAGTCCCAGAACATTTATCATATTGATCACCAGTGAAGCTGCTGTAAATTTTATAAAACAGAGCACCATTTTGTGTCAATAACCTTCTCAGAGATTAGGCATGCCCTAATTGAATATTCTAATGGACAGGTGGTTTAGGAATTAACAAAGAGATGAAGGAAGCCTTTGATCTCATGAGTTGCTCTGCCAAACTGGCTTGGCCATCTGATTGCTGCCTATATTTTTCCTAAAACGTTCTTTTATGCTGTCACTTCAGATTTCTGTATTTAAGCCCCTATAAAGTACAAACAAAGAAAATCAGATTAGAAATACCTTGCATGCGTTGTTGTTATTGTTGTTTACAAAAGATAAAAAGATGAATAAATGAGGAAAGATCACTTTGTTTATTTGGTGGCATCTATCTTGTAATAAAATCTGGGAGTTTACAAGGATAACTATCAATAATATATTTGACGCTGTATCCTAAGTTGGATCATTGATTCATTTCATCTGATATCATCCACTTCACTCACTATGACTTTCCAGATTTTCAGCAAAAGATTTTTATACTAAGATTTATTTATTTTTTTTGTATTCCAGATGACAGGGTGAATCCTTCTTAGCTTGCTACTGCAGCATGCACTAGTACTGTATATGGTAGTCATTTTGTAAAACAGGGGTCTTCAAACTTGACCCTTTTATGACTTGTGGACTTCAACTCTGGGAGTCCATAAGTCATAAAAGGGCCAAGTTTGAAGAGCCCTGTTGTAAAATAATAGTGTTTGTCTTCACTGAATATGCAACTGTTTATTGACATGTTTGTGTATAATATATGCAGTTCTAAAAGCATTTTTCCAGGTATTCAGTGGTGTTTATAAATAATTTGTTTGCAATTTACTGTATTTCTGTGAATATTTTCCCATAATATTTTGCATATACGTAAGCTCATAAACATCACAGCTTTACAAATTCCACCATATACAAGGACCCTTGAATACTTTTTTCTAAGACTGGTGTTTTTCAGGCATGTATTAAATGGTGAATTATATTACATTAGTTCTGTCTTCACGTTCTCTAAAGGTAATTAGACTTCTTTCATTTATTGAAATGGTGAATACTTGAATGATGATGATTTTTCATAAGCAAATAGGTTCACTCTGTCATAAGTCAATGTACCTTGTTCTGCTTATTCATACAAGTAAAATTTTAATATATAGATTTACAGTCTGTTGCCCCAAGACCTCACATAACTGTCACAATAGAGCTGCCTTTGAATAGCTTCTGGAAGCATAAGCTATAGTGGTACAAACATTTGAGGGCATCTTTTGCTTGGCACATATGATGGCTAGGTTCTGCGAGCTGTGTTGTCTAAAGTGCTGCTAGTGATATCCAAAGCTCTTTATAGTCTGGGACCAGCTTATTTGTGGGACAATCTCCCCAGTTGCATCTACCCATAAGATCCAGCAGAAAATAAATGCTCCAAGTCCCATCTATTAGGGATTGAGGCAGCCTTTACTGCTACGATGCCCACTTTCTAGAACATCATTCCTTCAGAGACTAGATTTGCCCTAACTCTATAGGCTTTCTGTAAGGCCTTAAAAACCTGGATTTGTTGTTTATTCTTAGGCCCAGGTTATGTGGTTGAGCCTGTATCTCAATTATGTTGTTGTGTTGGTTGATTGTATCTTACCTGCCTTATATTTGTTATTTATTGTTTTTTAAATGTTTTATTGATTTTTTTTATTTTGTTAGCTATCTAAAGTTATATGTTTGAGATGGATGGCCATATTAATTGAATGAAAAAATAAGTAGTGATTGAATTCTGAATTGTAATATGATAGACAGGGAAAAATATGAAATACGTGGGAGAAATCATAAAAACTCAGATGGATCTCTGCCAAATTCATCTTATTTACATTTAAATTGCATTGAAGCAAACGTAGGTTTTACTTTAGTTTTTATTATGTTGTAGGCTCTACACTCTATTCAGTAGGCTCTCAGAACAAAAAAAGGTTGTGCATTCCATTTTTAGTGAGTCATACATGTTTCTGGTGAACATAATTATTTCCATTTTTACATTGGAGATATTATGGATAAAAAGAAGAACAAGACACTGCAAACTTATGGGTCAAATTAAGACAGTAATATTGTCTTCTCTGGAGGATAAATGATAATATCTCTTGTGCAAACCAGGAATAAATTTACAATCAACATTTCTTTATTTGCACAGAGATACAAAAGCAGCTTGGATAAATAACATAACTTAATCCACGCATTCTTCACAAAATAGTAATGAATCTATCTTCAAACATATATCTTTGCCTTAAAGATTTTATCTAAACCAGGCCAAACCTATTATTTGTTAAAGCAGGGGTTTCAAATTTTTTCAGGCAGATAAACTGATGTTAACTCTATGTCCTGGATGTATATTACAACATGTTACAGAATGTGACTTACTTTGGAAACATTAGACAGATGCCCAGCACTGCTGGGTCAATCTGTGGCCCAAGACCCTAGATGTGAATATTAATCAAAAGAAGTGCTTGCTAATTTATGTAGTAAAACCCAAAGACAATAATTCTTGTCCTGATCTATGTTGGACTTGCCAACAAAATCTGAGCCTCAAATTAGTCTTTCACTCATATTTATATTGTCTTAGACTGAATCATGTTTATCTTGAAACTAAAATAAAAGAGAAAACTTGTAAGACACAGGAGAAAGATAATGAAACATTTATATTTCTGACAACCCAATTTCGAAATGATAAAACTGTTGTTAAAAGAACTGGGATCTTCTTCTTCTTCTTTCTTTTTTTTTGACATTAACACTTTACATTTGTCTAACTATTGTCTACATTTGAGTTACTGTTGCTAGAGGAAATTATATGATAGAGTGTGACCCAATCCACATTTGTATTTTCTTCTGGAGTAATTCAAGCATAGTGCAATCCAATATATGTCTACTCAATGAGTTAAATAGAGCTTGCTCCAAGGTAAATAGATATAGAACCACAGTCTGAATCTGAAATATTTACAGCAAGTTATATAATGGGAAGAGAGAAGCAAAGAAATACTGATGGGAGGAAAAGAAGATTCAAAAAGAAAGCAAAAAAAATCACTACAATGACAGCATGTAGATGATTGGCATGGCAGTTGGGCAAAACATGAAGTAAGAAAAAATTGAGAAAAAAAATGGACAGACTCTTTTCACATTTGAAATTCTTTCTGCCCTACAAGGTGAGCTCGGTTGACCTATGGACATGTTAGTCTAACATGACATGAGGGAAATGTCACTTACTCACTTCCAGAATGAAAAATGTCCAAATATATTGCCTCTCTTTCAAAATTAAGCCTCACGCGCAGGCACGGATTAACAATGAAACATTCAGAATGAAATATTTCTTTGTAATTGTGAGATCTATTTCTTTTTAACTCCAGTACTGGCACTACTCTCTAGTGTTCTATCCATTTTATCTATTATTCAATGCACTGTGTTAACAATAAGCCCAAAGCCTCTGGATTGAAATTCTGTGTGCTGCATATATTAAATACATCTCAGGGACACTGGCTTATCTTGGAATCCAATAATAAAAATGAAATATCAATCATAACTAGCACATTTGTTTTAAAATGTAAGGATAAATAACAGTATGAGGTGCAAATAAAAATAGTTTCTTAATTATCAATTGGATTCTGCCTTTCTATCTGCATTTGGGCTCTTACTGAGATTAAAATTAGCAATACCACTTAGACTTATATACCGCTTCACAATGCTTTACAGCCCTCTCTAAGCGGTTTACAGAATCAGCATATTGCTTCCAACAATCTGGGTCCTCATTTTACCCATCTCGGAAGGATGGAAAGTTGACTCAATCTTTAGCCGGTGAGAATTGAACTGCTGGCAGTTGGCAGAATTAGCCTGTGCCACCAAGGCTCTTGTGATTGGATTAGTTTACAATGCATGCATGCCCTTTAATAGCCCCTTGCCTCCTTCAGTATTGTAACTTTTAAAAATGTGAGGCTTTCTGGAATGAAAAACCACCACAACGTGGAAAAAGAAATTCACAATATTTAGATTACTTGCAGTCTTCATCACAAACTAAATCAACATGCATCAAAGGAGAAGAGCAATTATGTTTGTTGGCTTTACATACAACATTCACTACTGTGTATAAGAATACACACACACACACACACACACACAATATTTGTTGGATGCAACTTTGCATGCACCGGCTTTCTGTGCCTATTATCCAATTGACCACTAGGGGCAATAGGCAGAGAGTTAGCAGTGTGGGTTTTTTTATCTTTACTGAATTTCCCTTCTTTCTCTAACATTTCCTTTATGCATCTCTGGGTAAGAGGTCTGCTAGTAGTTAAGCAAAAAAAATGTCATTCTTTCCTTCCTCCGTTCTGTCTTTCATCTCTGCTGACTCTACCCTGTACAGATACTTACTTGATTTGTACTCTCTCTATAATGGAAAAGAACATAATACAGATTCTTAGTTGTAGACAGACTTAAGGAACTCCATGTTTCTTCCTAGATACAACTTGTTTATTTTTCTTTCACGCAAACATCAGGCTCAAGAATACGTTATTATAAATAGTTATAGTGTTAACTGTAATATTTTTCTCCACACATTCTTTATACAAGTAGTCCTTGACTTACAACAGTTCACTTAGTGACCACTCAAAGTTACAACGTCACTGAAAAAAGTGACTTATGACACGACCATTGCAGCATCCCCAGGGTCATGTGGACAAAATTTGGATGTTTGGCAACTGACTCATATTTATGATAGTTGCAATATCCCAGAATCATGAGATCACCTTTTGGGACCTTGTGACAAGTAAAGTCAATGTGGAAACCAGATTTATTTAACAACCATCTTACCAACTTAAATACTGAACTGCTTCACTTAACAACTGTGGCAAGAAAGGTCATAAAGTTGGACAAAATTTACTTGACAAAAGTTTCATTTAGCAACAGAAATTTTGGTCTCTGTTGTCATAAGTTGAGGACTAGCTGTACTGTAGCTTATCGGCTAGCAAACCTATCTAATATTCACTAGAAAATTAACTGTTCAGGAATGTCGAACTTTCAGGCTGGGGACTTTTCAAGAATTTGTCCTACAAAATGCATTGAGCCAATGGTATCAAAGTAAAGCAAATTCTTTTTGCTTATGACTCCAATGTGCTTATTTTTAAATACCACACCTGAGATCTATTAATTCAAGAAGGATGATAGTTCTAGGTTACTTCTCTCCTTGACTAGTTTCCATCCGTTGCTTCTTGTCCTGCCTTCAGGCGCTTTGGGCAATAGCTTGACTCCCTCTTCTTTGTGGCAGCCCCTGAGATATTGGAACACTGCTATCATGTCATCCCTTGTCCTTCTCTTCATTAAACTAGACATACCCCTTTTCAGCAACCATTCCTTATATGTTTTAGCCTTCAGTCCTCTAATCCCCTTTGTTGCTCTTCTCTGTACTCTTTCTAGAGTCTCAACATCTTTTTTACATTGTATTGAGCAAAGCTGGATGCAGTATTCCAAGTGTGGTCTTACCGAGGCATTGTTAAGTGGTATTAATACTTCACATGATCCTTATTCTATCCCTCTGTTAATGCAGCCTAGCACTGTGTTGGCTTTTTTGGCAGTTGCAGCATACTGCTGGCTCATATTTAAGTGATTGTCTACTAGGACTCCAAGATCCCTCTCACAGTTACTACTGTTGAGCAAGGTACCACCTATACTATACCTGTACATTTGGTTTTTCTTGCCTAAATGTAGAACCTTACTTTTTTCACCATTGAATTTCACTTTGTTAGATAGCACCCAGTGTTCAAGTCTGTCCAGATCCTCCTGTATCTTAAGCCTATCTTCCGGAGTATTGGCTATTCCTGCCAGCTTGGTGTCGTCTGCAAATTTGATGAGTTCCCCATCTACCCCCTCATCCAAATTGTTGATGAAGATGTTGAAGAGCACTGGGCCCAGAACAGAGCCCTGGGGCACCCCACTACACACTTCCCTCCATGTAGATGCAGTTCCATTGAGGACCACACACTGAGTACGGCTGGTCAGCCAGCTACGAATTCATCTGGTGGTGATGCTGTCTAACCCACATTTTTCTATCTTATCAAGTAGTAGGTTGTGATCTACTTTATCATGTCTGGGTATGACAATTACCTTCTTGTTTCTCAGAATTATGATACTTTATGAGCTTGCCTATCCTGTTTGACAATATTCTATGCAAAACAAACAGTCACCGTGTAAAGAAATAGCATCCCAAATTGTTTTTGATTGGTTTATCCAATCAAAAGAAAAGAAAAGCTTCAGGTTTCATTAATATTTAAATTTTAAATATTTTCTGTATTGTCATTATGTTTATCCAGTATGTTTTCACATATTTACAAGATCACCATATATGATCAAATGTACCTGGATTTTTATTACCTTTTCAACACATATTAGAAGTCCCTCTATACATTTTCACTAGTCTAAAATGTTTATGTCCAATATTAATAATCCTTGGATACTTCACAGCAGGGCTTTTTTTCTCATAGAACGCTCAGAACAGCATTTTGGCACCTTTATTTGCAAAAAAAAGCTCCCTCTATTGGCTTTAGTAGTAGGCAATCTTGACTCTTTTTTATGACTTGTGGACTTCAACTCCCAGAAATCCTGAGCCAGCCACACTGAGGGGAAAGAGAGAGGTTTCCAAGCTGAGCCATGCTGGCTCAGGAATTCTGGGAGTTTAAGTCCTTGAGTCATAAATGAGCCAAGCTTGCCTACCCTGCACTAGAGGAGGACATTAAAATTATTTACAAGGTTACTTCTTTAAGAACTAATTTTTTAGAATATAAAACAGCTAATTCAAAAAAGTCAGCAGGAAATAACCTCACATTTTTCATCTGCTTCTGTCTTTTGGAAAGTAAAATTAGATAACAAAATAATCTATTTCCTATGTTAACATCTCTGCAATGAAATCAATAAAGGTAACAGGAAAGAAATGAGAAACATTTTTTCTCAATGTAATATGTCTAATTTAGCTGATTCTAAAAAAATAGTATCTTTTGTACATACTCTATTACAACTAAACCACTTTAAATTAAACAATTTTTAAGAATGAAATATTCTTAATTTGGACTTTACTTTTACTGTTTGGACTGTTGTGTGTTTTGAAAAATAGATTATTTAGAATCTAGTTATGTTGCACTTCAGTCTTTAAATAATTAACCTAGTATATACATAACAATATATGATGTTTTCCATGGTGAGCTTAACATCAATAACAACATTTATTAAAAAGGCTAAAATAATTTCTGGTGGTATTATCTGTACATTAAAATTTTGTTTAGTCACAATCTTTCAAAAGATGTTACATATGTGCATAAGTGTAGTCAGTAGCATATGCCTTTTTAAAAATATCAAACATGCAAAGAAACAAAAATAAGTCCAAAATATCTGTATTACATCTAGAAATGCCAACTTTGCAACCAATATTTCTCATCCATAACTATGGCACCCTAAGGATACCTGCATACATGCAAATGCTTCTCTGGGATCAGTAACGCAGCAGAGATTGCTTTTTCCTTTCAGTAACAGATTGCTGGGAAATACCAAACATGGACTTGAGAATTCCAATGTTTGTTACAAATTTTTCTGGATGTGGTTGGAAAGAGGCTGTTTGGCGCCAGAGACCACTGCCATGAGGAACACAGCTCTGGGTCGGGGTTCGGAGCAGCTCTGGGTGGGGGCTCAGCACGGGCCACGGCGTGGCAACTGCAGGTAGGGGAATTCCCACAGCGGCTGTGAGGAGGGGAATTCCCACGTCATGTGGCTCCGAGCCACAGGGGCGGGGTGCAAAGGACGGGCGGTGACGCAGTAGCAAGACACTAGCATCGCTCCAAATGACAGCACCTCTTTTCTGGCACCTTTTTTTTTTAAGAAAAAAAGCACTGCTTCACAGCATTCCCAATTAGTTGCCTATATTGCCATCGCATTCAGCTTAATAGTACACAGGTTCTGATCAGATTAGCAGTTGTCTAAAACATTCCCTGCGTCTCCACAAAATAATCATAACTGCTCTTGTTATTTTGAAAGCTTTTTAAATATAGCCTTCTACAGATTAACTTTGCTATAGACATGCTTGAATCTTTGAAATTCAAAAGTCATCTAGTTTTTCAAGTGAAGTAGGATCTCCTTTGCAATACTGAGAAGCACTCAAAAATCTTGGTTAGATTATTATCCTGATATCTCTGGGTATGGATTTCAGAATAAAACCAATACACTACACTGTTTTTGCAGTTTTGTGAATTTAGACCAGTTCTGAATACCCATATACCTTCACAATATCTGGAAAACATGGCAGACAAAATATGGAGAATAACATTGAACTCTGTGATGTGAATGCAAATAACACAGTTATACACAGGAAGCTCACAACTTCTTTGAAAACTAAAGCCTCACTGCTTACATTTCACTTATTTTGGTTCTGTCCAACTACAGGTGAAACTCGAAAAATTAGAATATCGTGCAAAAGTTCATTTATTTCAGTAATGCAACTTAAAAGGGGAAACTAATATATGAGATAGACTCATTACATGCAAAGCAAGATAGTTCAAGCCGTGATTTGTCATAATTGTGATGATTATGGCTTACAGCTCATGAAAACCCCAAATCCACAATCTCAGAAAATTAGAATATTGTGAAAAGGTGCAATATTCTAGGCTCAAAGTGTCCCACTCTAATCAGCTAATTAAGCCATAACACCTGCAAAGGGTTCCTGAGCCTTTAAATGGTCTCTCAGTCTGGTTCAGTAGGAATCACAATCATGGGGAAGACTGCTGACCTGACAGTTGTGCAGAAAACCATCATTGACACCCTCCATAAGGAGGGAAAGCCTCAAAAGCTAATTGCAAAAGAAGTTGGATGTTCCCAAAGTGCTGTATCAAAGCACATTAATAGAAAGTTATGTGGAAGGGAAAAGTGTGGAAGAAAAAGGTGCAGAAGCAGCAGGGATGACTGCATCCTGGAGATGATTGTCAGGAAAAGGCCATTCAAAAGTGTTGGGGACTTTCACAAGGAGTGGACTGAGGCTGGAGTCAGTGCATCAAGAGCCATCACACACACAGACGGATCCTGGACATGGGCTTCAAATGTCGTATTCCTCTTGTCAAGCTGCTCCTGAACACAAACAACGTCAGAAGCGTCTTACCTGGGCTAAAAAAAACAGACCTGGTCTGTTGCTCAGTGGTCCAAAGTCCTCTTTTCTGATGAGAGCAACTTTTGCATCTCATTTGGAAACCAAGGACCCAGAGTCTGGAAGAAGAATGGAGAGGCACACACTGCAAGATGCTTGAAGTCCAGTGTGAAGTTTCCACAGTCTGTGTTGATTTGGGGAGCCATGTCATCTGCTGGTGTTGGTCCACTGTGTTTCATTAAGTCCAGGGTCAATGCAGCCATCTACCAGGAAATTTTGGAGCACTTCATGCTTCCTTCCACAGACGAGCTTTATGGGGATGCTGACTTCATTTTCCAGCAGGACTTGACTTAGAGAATCTATGGGGCATTGCCAAGAGAAAGATGAGAGACATGACACTGAACAATGCAGAAGAGCTGAAGGCCGCTATTGAAGCATCCTGGTCTTCTATAACACCTCAGCAGTGCCACAGGCTGATAGCTTCCATGCCAGGTCGCATTGAGGCAGTAATTGCAGCAAAAGGGGCCCAAACCAAGTACTGAGTACATATGCATGCTTATACTTTTCAGATGTACGATATTGTTCTATGTACACTCCTTGTTTTATTGATTGCATGTAATATTCTAATTTTCTGAGATTGTGGATTTGGGGTTTTCATGAGCTGTACGCCGTAATTATCACAATTATGACAAATCACGGCTTGAACTATCTTGCTTTGCATGTAATGAGTCTATCTCATATATTAGTTGCATTACTGAAATAAATGAACTTTTGCACGATATTCTAATTTTTTGAGTTTCACCTGTATGTAACTCCCTTCCTATGTTGTACACCTGCATTCCTTTATCTGTACATGTAAATACAATTTATGGATTCACTGTGTCATTGCAATTGATGCTTTTGAATTAAATATGTTCAATATTTCCAGTGTAATAGGTGCTGCCCTTTTCTACTAATAAACCTCCCTAATGCCCCCATAAATATTAATGTATTGATTTAGTCTCTACAATGTTTGTGAAGACTAATTTATTTCCTAAATCTGGCCAAGAGGGACTTGTATTTGGGACTAACAAGATAAATCTTATACAGATTTATTTAAAGTGGGGCAAAATAAATATGCAGAAGACATCTATAATCATACCAGCAGCCACTTCCCACTTAAAACTGACAAAGCATTGCTCTTTTAAATTGCTGCTGCTTGAGACGTCAGTTTGTTATAAAATTAACTTCTTGATGCCAGCAACTGTTATCAACTTGTCTTTTCTCCATGAAGAAAGCCAGGAAGATTGAACAAATTTATGCTGGACTGCAAAGTAGCCTGGTAAGATTTAGAAAACAATAGACAGGCAATTGTTCTGTAAAATACATATTTACGCATTTTTATTATTGTCACATGGATGCTTCTTCTTATATACTTTTCAGTGTATAAAGTGTAAATTTGACAGTCCTCTGTCACTTAAGTACACACAAGCCTAGTATGAGTTTTTGTTCATCTGCTCAGTACGTAAACCTACCCAGAGCACAAGAGATTAGAGAGTTGAGTGTCACACAGTCGTGGGTGTCACTTGAGGCAGTTTCTAAATGCTTTTGCAAAAGGGGAAGTGTAAAGCAGTCTGTAATATAATCTACTAATATGATCTAATATGAACCACTTGTTCAAATGAGGGGCATGCACCACTTAGCTCATTTGTATCATCGCCATAATAAACATGGTAAAGAAGGGTAGATCTCTATTCTTCCATAAAAGAAATGTGATCTGTGGTTCACATTAAAAAATAAAATACCAAAGGTAGTTTGGGAAAGAGATGGGAGGAAATATATAACAGCAGTGGTTTGTGAGATTCGGAACCCAGTTCAGAGGTTTACAATCTCCTTTAGCAAGGTATAAAACTCTTGCAGGCTCTTAATAAAGACTTAGTATTGGGTCCAGATTAATATGGCATCAATTTAAAAAAAATATAGTTGTGTATAATATAAACTTTCAGTGAACTTAAAGGATGAATTCATATTTGGTAATAATTCAATGTGCAATATGTTAGAGGCTACATGTTGAATGCAAAAAAGAGAAGGAAAGTGAATTTATTTAAATTAGGAAGAAGGCAAGTCCAGATTTTTTTTAATGGTTTTTAAATAGATTTTCTTGGGCAATAACTAGACAAAAGAAATTTTATAAAAATGGGCCAGTCACAACTTATCACAGAGTTGTTGTTGTGGAGAAAATAAGAGGAAGGTGTGTTACATGTGTGCGCTGCTGTGAGTCATTTCTGAAAAGAAAGGTAAAATATAAATTAACAACAAAAAAATATAAATAGCTTCTGACTATTTTCAGGATTAGGAAATCTGATGCTATAACAATTCTGTTAAAAAACTTTTTCATCTTGAATTTTTCTGTAAACAAGCTTGCCAAATTCCTGAAATATGGGGAGATGTTTTCATGCAACTCAATATCTTTGTAACCCTGTATTAAAAAGAAAGAAACCCTAAGACATATTTATATTCAATTTCAAGTAATCCTTTAATGATACCCCATTCAATTTGAAATTGGTTGATGTCATCTTCTTTGTACAATTACATGAACTATATTAGTTGAATCAGCTGGCATTCTGTTAGTTAAGGGGGAAAAATGAGGCAAGAATGTCTGTCTCCTGTAATTTCTGAGCACTATGTGTGTACCTGTATCTCTATGTCTGCATGCATAAGTACACACAGAGAGAAGGACTGATTAAATTAGTCATATCATTCTACTGATATAAAACAGGTCTTAGGAAATAAAGTAATTAGAATATTTTAAAATTAAAAGAGGGGAATTGCTTTATTCAGAATCAGAATAGAGCTGGAAGGGACCTTGGAGGTCTCCTAGTCCAACCTCCTGCTCAAGCAGGAGACCCTATACCAGGGGTGTCAAACTCAATTTCATTGAGGGCCGCATCAGCATTGTGGTTGCCCTCAAGGGGCTGGGTGGGTGTGGCCTACTGGGTGGGCATGGCTAGAGTGCATATGGCCTACTGGGTGGGCGTGGCCAGCTCTACATCGTTCCCATCAAGGGTGCCTATGGGGGCCTGGTCAAGAGTGGGACAGATCTGAGGGTCTCTGGCAGAAGGAGGGTCTCTGGGCCATGGCCAAGGCAGTGGGGGCCGTTCCCTCACTGTTTCCAGGATGGCTTCACGGGCCACATGAAACCACTTTGCGGGCCGGATCTGGCCCCCGGGCCTTGTGTTTGACATGTCTGCCCTATACAATTTGATACAAGGGTCTGTCCAATGTCTTCTTAAAAACCTCCAGTGATGAAGCACCCACAATTCCTGAAGGTAAGTTCTTCCACTAGTTAAATGTTCTCACTGTTAGAAAGTTGGTTTCCATCCATTGTTTCTTCCCCTGCCTCCTGGTGCTTTGGAAAATAAGTTGACCCCCTCTTTTTTCTGGCAGCCCCTCAAACTGGAATACTGCTATCATGTCACCCCAAGTCCTTCTTATCTCTAGACTAGCCATGCCCAGTTCCTGCAGCCATTCTTCCTGTTTTTGTCTCCAGGCCTTTAATCATCCTAGTTGCTCTTCTCTGCACGTTTTCCAAAGTCTCAACATTTTTTTTTTGTAATGTGGTGACTAAAACTGGATGCAGTATTCCAGGTGTTGATCTTATTAACATTTATAAAGTGGTAATAATACTTCATATGATTTTGATTCCATGCCTCTGTTTATACAATAAATTAAACAATTTATATAATTTATAATACATAATGGTATTAGCTTTTTTTAGCTGCTGTCACACACCGCTGGCTCATTTAGAGGATTACTTTAGAAGTTTAGAAAAGTTGTAAATGTTTATAGGAATGGTGATCATTTCAGAATATTTTAAAACACTGGTATAAATTATATGGTTTATCCTGCAATGTCTGATAGACAAAGGATAAGTTACAATAGGTTTTTTAAAAGTATACATAAACATATCTTAATATTCAAATAATGTGTATGAAATTGATGTGAAATAACAGTTTCTCAGTAACCCACTGCATAACCTAGGTGCCAAATCCAACAATCTAAAAACAATCAAGTTATAAACTATTACAGAAAAAGGAACAGCCAACTAATTAAACTAGAATTCAATGCTTTTTTTTTAAGGAGATCCAGAATGAATTGAAATGCAGGCAATGTTCTTTCAAGATGCCACAACTAATCCAGCTAAAGTTGAACAGATTTCTTTGCATGACAGAAATCCTTCTGGGACCTTATATGCCTTTTTGGCATATAAATGAATCAGGATTCCATTTTTTTTGGGTACAAAGCTAATGGTGTCTCGCTCGTGAAACGTTTCGAGTGGAATGTTATCATCAGTTAAAAATCTTTTTGTCAACTTTGTTTAATGTGCTATATGATGAAATAGCTTTGGAAATAAAATTCCACATTTTCACTTCAAAGATGTGAAGATTGGTGAGAAATAGAAGGTCTCAAATCTAGACTGTGAAGAAAAGGTAGACAAGCAGAAACATCAAAGGAAATCTTATTTGTCCATATTCAAATCTAAACTAAAATTAATTTTGTGATAGCTAAAATCCTATATCAACAGGTTTTTCAATACATTTAAGTAGATTTTTCAATATTTTACTTTGCTTCCCTTGTATTTATCAAGTCATTATGAACCAAACAGATTTTGGCACAAATTTGAGGCTAGTTTTGCCTTTCTAATCAAAATGAGACTGTTTCCTTCAGCACTTGTGATCTCTGCAGCGATAAAATAACTTTGGTCTTTGGGTAGGTAGAATAACAATTTTGCAATAATGAGGTATATCCGTTGTTGATGAGGGGTTAGAGAAGGAGCAGATCATTGGAAATGAAAAACAAGAAAAAGAAGAAAGGGAATGTGTTTCTCCTTGCACATAAAATGATTACAGGCAAATACATCTGTTGTAGTCTGACATTCTACCCACTCCTTCATTTCTTAAAGGCAAATGATATATTTATACTTATTGGTTAAACATTTCTTTTTTGCAGTTAGTAATTATGTGCCTTCCTCTATCTTCCTGCTTTCAACCTTGCAAGTTAAACAAATCTAATTATAAAAATGCAGAACATTACATGTATCAATAAAGGCAATTAAAATGCTAGGAATGTAATTAAGAAGAAAATTATAATTTTGAGAAGGAAAATGAATATGCTCAAGGGCATTTACATTTGGAAACAAGAGCAAAAATAATTGCAACAGGCCAGGAATGCTGTAAACAATATTTATTTACAAAAGAAAATGGAAAATAGATTTGCAATTTCAGAGCTAAAATCAGTATTGTACCAGTATCATGAAGGACTCCTGTTCAACAGATTCCTAGCTATAAGAATATATTTGGCCTTGACTTTGGGTCACGTCCTGACTGCTCAGTACAGGTAATCCTTAAAGTTGTAAAGTGAATTGTGCCATATTTCATGACCTTTTTTGCCACAGTTGTAAAGAGAATTGCTGCAGTTGTTAACTGAATCGTGCAATTCTTAAGTGAATCTGGATTCCCCATTTCTGTTGCTTTTCGGAAGTCAGCTGGGAAGGTTACAAATGGTGTTCACATGACCCCATGATGTTGCAACTCTCATAAATACATGTCAGTGTCGTGTGCCCAAATTTTGATCACATGACCATGGGGATGCTGCAACGCTGGTAAAATGTGAAAGAATAGTTATGCTTTTTCTCAGTGCCATTATAACTTCAAACGGTCACTAAACAACTGGTGGTAATTTGAGGACTACCTGTTCTTGCATTCTTTCCAATGACATTCTCATGGTCAGTTTGCTCTTGTGTTCTGAAGTTGGACTGGATTTGAAACTGTATCATTAACTCAATGGTTCTATTCGGTGGTGGGATTCAAATACCTGAACAACTGGTTCTCTGCGTGGGTGCAGGCCTTGGCCTCTGAGGCCTAGGACAGATTTCCACATACTTCCAGCAGACATCCACACAGTCCCAGCAGCCCGTTCTAGGTCTGAGAGGCCTCCTCCAGGCCTCTGAGGTCTAGGACAGACTTCCAGAAGCAGTGTGCATTCAGCTGGTTCTCCAAACTCAAGCAAAATTTAGCTACCGGTTCTGCCAAACCAGTGCAAACTGGCTGAATCCCATCACTGGTTCTATTACATTAGCAATACACTGCCTTTCCTGGGACTAGGACCTTATATTTAAATTTTTAATAATTTTTAATTGGTGCTGTCCTCAAGCAAATCATCTACCAAGTAGTAATATTATTGATGGATGTATTTAAAATGCCTGACACCCAATGATTTAATGCTATACAGCATTAAAACATGGCATGGGTCCGGAGTACCTTAGGGAGCACCTGCGGCCGGCATCAACTTCCCTCCACCCAGTGAGCTCCCACAGAGAGGGCCTCCTCAGGGTGCCACCGGTCAGAGAATGCCGACTGGTGGCCCCCAGGGGGAGGGCCTTCTCTGTGGGTGCACCAGACCTTTGGAACTGTTTACCGGTTGAGCTCCGGATGGCTCCCGACCTTCGCTTCTTCCGATGTGATCTAAAAACCTATTTGTTTGAACAAGCCGGCCTGGTCTGATGGGTTTGGGGTTTTAATTATTGTTTTTAAGTAATTTATTTATTGTATTTGGGCACTAGGGTTTAATCTGTTTTTAATTTTTGTATTTTGGCATTTTTGGTATTTATTGCCCTGTTCACCGCCCTGAGTCCTTCAGGAGAAGGGCGGTATACAAATTAAATTAAATAAATAAATAAATTAAATAAAACACAGAGCAATAAAATAAAAGAAGAAAAAAGGTGTGCATCCAGAAAATAAACCATACCAAAGAAAAACAAAACCCTATAAGGTCTCACCATCAACAATAAGTTCTGGGAGAATATCCAGGTTTTCAGTGCTTTCCGTGATATAATCACGATAGGAGCCATGTGGATCTGTAGTGAGTTGCCATTCAAGAGATCAGGCACCATGACCGAGTTTATTAGTTCACAATTAGTCCATACGATTTGTACATATATTTCTCAATATCATACTGCATAATATTGATTGTAACATCTTAAAATAACTCCCTGATTTCTGAAGAAATCAGAGCATATTCATAATTTATATGCAAGCTGTGTAGCACTGAAGGGTTGGTGCAAAATTGGGGGAATCACACTGCTCATGTATTGATATTCTAGGGTTCCTTATTACTAGTCAATTTGGCTGGAACTAATGAGAGGGACGCGGTGGCTCAGTGGGTTAGGACGCTGAGCTCGTCGATCAGAAGATCAGCAGTTTGGCGGGTCGAATCCTGAGTGCCGCATAACAGAGTGAGTGCCTGTTACTCGTCCTAGCTTCTGCCCACCTAGCAGTTCGAAAGCACGTAAAAATGCAAATAGAAAAATAGGGACCACTACAGTGGGAAGGTAACAGTGTTCCGTGCGCCTTTGGCGTCTAGTCATGCCGGCCACATGACCATGGAGACGTCCTCAGACAAGCACTGGCTCTTCGGCTTTGAAACGGAGATGAGCACTGGCCCCTAGAGTCAGAAACGACTAGCACGCATGTGCGGGGGAACCTTTACCTTTACCTTAATGAGAGTTGTAGTTCAGCAATATCTGTTAAGTCCCTTCCTTTAGGCTAGCAACATCTTAGCGAAAAGATCTCAGACACTCATCTGGGGTGTTCCCTCTTGAAAATAAGAGGAAGACAGAATAAACCTATTTGGCATCATGCCATTTAGGCTATTGAAATTACTTGGTTTCCAAAGAAAGCAATGTGGTACTCAATTTCTTGGGAGACCAAATACATACCAAGAGAAAGTTGAGTATGATACACTATCTCATTAAATAACTTTAAGGATGGCTGCTCACAGTTTGTTTCTTAAAGGTTGAAGTAGTTTCCCTCAGTTTCCATACTTCACCACTTCATGCTGCTTTATAAGAAAATAATTCTTCCCCATCTCTTTCTTGTGCTTTATACCAGAATTCTCTGAAAATTCTGTTTTCTTTCTTTCCGTTGCTAAAATATGTCTATGGTGACCTTAGTAGAATGTTATTTATTTATTTATAAATAAATAAGAATGTTATCATAGGTTTTGTGAGGAAGCCATCACCTTTAACATTGGGTAATTACAGTGTCCGCTGTTTTGCTGCAATTTGTCTATGAAAGAAAGACCATTTGAGTAAGAGTTTAATAATGGTATACGATAACTCTGACAGCAGGGGATAAAATTGTTGATTACAGCTGTAGTAACAAAAACATACTTAAACCTAAAAATCCATAATGTATTACTTGGAAGAAATTTTACAGGTCATCTAGTCCAACATTCTACTTACCGGTAGCACAGATTCACTGAAACACCCCTGAAAGTTGTCTATCTATCCTTCATTTGAAAACTTCAGTGAGGGAGACACCATACTATCGCTTAGCAGTTTTTGTCATCAAGAAGTCCTTGGTCTTTATTCTTTTCTTAATTTCAAAATGAAACAGATGACTTGGACACGGTGGCTCAGTGGGTTAGGACGCTGAGCTTGTCGATCAGAAGGTCAGCAGTTTGGCGGGTCGAATCCCGAGTGCCGCATAACAGAGTGAGCACCTGTTACTTGTCCCAGCTTCTGTCAACCTAGCATTTCGAAAGCATGTAAAAATGCAAGTAGAAAAATAGGGACCACTATGGTGGGAAGGTAACAGCGTTCCATGCGCCTTTGACGTCTAGTCATGCCGGCCAGATGACCATGGAGATGTCCTTGGACAAGTGCTGGCTCTTCAGCTTTGAAACGGAGATGAGCACCGGCCCCTAGAGTTGCAAACGACTAGCACGCATGTGTGGGGCAACCTTTACCCTTTACCTTTATGTTATTTTAAGTGACAGGTAGTCAAGAAATGCTCCTCACACTAACACTTGGTGCATCATCTATGAAGAGCTTGGAAAAGATTTTCAGATTTCAATATGTATCTCTGCCTACAAAGATGAGAATCGTGCAAGCCATGATATTTTCTGTGACACACTCTGGAAGCAAAAGTTGGACTTTGAAGAAGCAGGAAAGGAAGACTCCTGAGTATGCCATGGCAGCCAAGAAAACAAATGGATCATCGAACAACTCAATGAAGGTGGAAGGTGGAAATGACTAAGCTCAAATTATCTTACTTCAGATCCATTATGTGTAAATCTAGCTTACCGGAAAGGCTCTAATGCTGGGAAAGCCAGAAAAAAGGACGACAAGAGGACAACCAACAGCAAAGTTGATGGAGTCAGGTATATTGGCAATGGGTACATCACTGAAAGATGTGAAAGACTGGATTAGGGATAGAGGGTTATGGAGAAAAATCTATGTAAAATCTATGTAATTGCTAAGAGTTCACAATGATATAATGGCACATAATCAATCATCTGAACTTTTCTCTGAACTTTATCAAGCTTTTCATTTCCTTTTTTTAAAAACAGAGCCCAGTGCTAGCTAACCAACAAGCTCCTCCATTTCCCTACTCTGTAGCAAGAATTGGCACATGTTCAGTTGAACATCAATCAGTTGGATTCAGTCAAATGTCCAAGCCTGTAATCGTCACTTTAAACCATGTATCTTTTAAGGAGTGCTTGCCTCCAAAATATTATGAGAAATTTAATCAAAAATCTTACTGTGATCAAGGTACATTATTTCCAGGCCATACCTTGGTCTACCAAACTATCATTATAAAATATATACAGACATACATACACATATATGTCTAGTCTGACATAACTTGTTCTTTGCCAGTCCATACTGGTTCTTAATAACAATAATATTTTGTTCTAAATACTCACATGTATGCTCCCTGACAATCTGTTCAGGCACTTTGCCCAGTATAAACACCATCCCCCTAAACTGACAGAAATGTCATAAGCTCACAGTCTTCATTTTACTATAACATAAGTGTCCATGTTGTTGCAGTTCTGGCTAC
This sequence comes from Vipera ursinii, assembly GCF_947247035.1. Lineage (NCBI taxonomy): Eukaryota > Metazoa > Chordata > Lepidosauria > Squamata > Viperidae > Vipera > Vipera ursinii. The sequence goes on along the minus strand of NC_139516.1, from coordinate 71,412,233 downwards.
AAAAGTGCATGATTCCCTAATATATTCAATCCAGCATCAATCTTAATACAATGTGATATTATAACTTCAATACAATTACAGAATATAGCTTTGATATTTCAAAATGGAGTATAGATAAAGATACATACTTTGTGTGTATCCAGTTTCTTCTTTTAAACACTTTTCTAACTATAGCATCTGTCAAGATTCAAGTTTAAGAACCCAAGAAAGGTGATTAACAAATACCAGAATGTTATTTGACTGGATTATATTATGTGAAAAAGATTATTTCCTCTTTTCCTTTTGTCTCATTTACAGTAACTATATAGCAAATATATTTCTTTTGTAGCTTGTTTCTAAACTTCAAAGTAAAGTAATAATGATTGAATTGTCTGTTGCTTTCATGCTTGACTTTAACCTGTCAGAGTTGACAGCTTTCTGGTAGAACACATACTTTGTATGCAGGATTCTTTGTATCCTAATGCCTACAATTAAATAATTGTTCTCTTTTACCTGATAAGAAATATGTGTTCTGAGGCTCTGAAGAGCTTTTGCCAATAAATGTACATGATGTTAGGCCAGCCAATACAGTGATATAACACAGTAGAAAACATGATCATTTCAATGACTTTTCAGATGATGGGTTCTGCTGTGCATGTTCAAGATCAATTGCTATGCATGGAACCAAATAAGATGTATTTTTCCCAGGCTTGTAATCAAATTCAGGTGGGACCCGGTATAAATGACAGTGCTAATTACAGTACATCAACTAAATGTATGGAGACCTTTTCCTTCAGCAGAAAGCAAGGAGAAACGGAAGCCATGTCAGCATGTCCCTTTTTGTATTCATCACAATCCGCCATCTGAATTTTATTGCATCTTGTTTTCTTCTTCTTTTTTTCTTTCCTACCACCAAAGATAATACAACACTTGGTTCATTAATCCAAATCATTTGCAACAACTGCACTCAGTAAAACTGAAGACTGGAATAAAAACAGCAAACTTCATTGGTTTCTTATTCAACCAACTCCTATACTCAGTACTACATGGCTAATTGTACCACAGAGGGGGCAGGGGAGGAGCAAATGAACAGCTTTCTAGACTATAGGCAAAAATATTCTCCAACACACACCTAAGGAAGAAACTAAGCATGATCTGGAAATGGCAGCTAGTCAAGTAAGATCATTTTCAGAGCAGCAGAGACTGAAATTCTGCCCCAATGAACAGAATTGTGTTTGATTCAATTTGCTGTAAAAAAAAACCCTGTTTAAACAAATCATTGCTTTATATGCAATAAAGAGTTTTGCAATTTAAGTGTGACAAAAGTCCTATTTTTTTGTATTGCATATTTTTGCTACTGTTGCTAACTACTCTTATCATACAAGCATCACTAAACTTATTTAGCCCTGTTCACAAGATTTGTGGCTCAAATCCAATTATATTTTATAGTATGGCAGACTTGTCTGTATTATGAAGTAGGCAGAACTCTGCCATTCTGTTTGTGCTTCCTCCTTTCCATGTGGACATACCATTATGACTCTGCTTATATTTATGGCCAGTGCTCTTTACCTAAAGATTGATGGAGAAATCAATTTAACTATTATAATCCTCTGTTTCATTTGAAACCTGTGATCATGAACATTGATATTGTAATTATCAGCAACTCTGAGATTTGTCTCAAAAGAACTGCAAATATTTAGAATACAGGACTTCAAACTATCATTGCATTTTGACAATGCCTAGTAATGTTTATTTTTTGACTAGTATTATCAGGGTTTTTTTTCCTCAGTGAGAGAATTGTACTGAGATCTACTACTCCTTTCCCCAAACGAGCTTCCTGAAAAACTGTGCAAGGTTAGATTTGGTTAATACTTGGAATGACAGGGAAGCTCAATACAGGGAAGCTCAAGGTCATGGTTTAAATTGAGGAAGAAGACAATGGTGACCCATTTCTGTTCTGTTGTCAATAAATCTGCATAGCCACATCTGTGAAGTAACCAGGAGCTGGGCTTGATTCAAAGCGGGCTTTATCTTTCTTAACCATGGTAAATAAATACTTACCATACAGAGTTCTTCATTCTTTTTTTCTTGAATGTAAAAAGGTAAACATTGGGATTTTATTTTTACTTGGATAACATAGCAAGTTTTTAATTTGTAAGTGAAAAAGTCAATTGTATTTTCAAGAGACTACGTATGTTTTAATGCTTTATTAATACTGAAAGGGCCCGCAACTTGGGTGTCCTCCTGGATTCACGGCTTTCATCTAATGGCCGTGACCAGGGGGGGCCTTTGCACAGGTTCACCTAGTGCGCCAGTTGTGCCCCTTTCTGGACCAAGATGCCCTATGCATGGTTACCCATGCCCTTGTCACTTCTCACCTGGATTACTGCAATGCTCTTTACATGGGGCTGCCCTTGAAGTACACCCGGAGGCTTCAGCTGGTGCAAAATGCGGCTGTGTGGGTGCTTATGGGAGTATATCGATACTCCCATGTTACACCACTCCTCCGCGAGCTGCATTGGCTTCCGGTTACCCTCTGGGTGTGATTCAAGGTGCTGGTAATAACCTTAAAAGCCCTACATGGCTTAGGCCTGGGGTACTTGCGAGACCACCTGCTGCCATTATCAACTTCCTATCGCCCGTTTCGCTCCCACAGAGTGGGCCTCCTCAGGGTGCCGTCGGCCAGGCAATGCCGTCTGGTGACCCCCAGGGGGAGAGCCTTCTCTGTGGGCGTGCCGACCCTCTGGAATGAACTGCCTTCTGAGCTGCGGACAGCCCCTGACCTTCGGTCTTTCCGCCATGACATGAAGACTTGGTTATTCCAACAAGCGGGTCTGGAGTGACTATGTTTTTTAAATTTGGCTTTTATTGAGTTAAATTGTCATGTATCTATTACATTTACTGTTTAATTCTTTGTTAAATTTTGTATTCCATGTTTCTTAATTTTTTTGTTGTGAGCCGCCCTGAGTCCTTAGGGAGAAGGGCGGCATATAAATTCAATAAATCTAATCTAATCTAATCTAATATGGAAAGTTTTACTTGGACAAAAAGTTATCGGTTTACTGTATTTTACTTTATATTTTTTTTTCTTGCAAAACTGCTTCTGAGGTACTTGGATAATTTCTAATAATAATAGAAGGCTATAAGTATGAAGCATTCCTATAAGATATTATAAAATTCACAGAACAGGTTGAGATGTATTAGTAAAGGGTCTACTATCTTTGGGTTTTACTTGAAGTCATTTGATATTCCATAAATAGATCTAAAGCAAAATTTATCAGCAGTTGCACAGGTGATTGGATTAAATAGAAAGCTTGAAATGTGTAAATCAGTTTATTTAAATTCAACCTCTGAAGCACAAAGCACTCTTTCCTTTTAACAGTTTAATGATGAAGAAGCATTTTTAGGTATTGTGGTTCAACAACCACCAGATGGAACAAAATCTTTATTTCTGACATTTTAGCACTAGGGAAAATTTTTTTAAAAGGATGGCATTGCTAAGTTGCAGAAGCATATAATTATTTTGAATTAGTGCCTTCTCAAATAAGCTTTTCAGTGATGTTATTTGTTAATGTTAAAACTGTTTTTTGCACAAATGTACATTAGGAAGTTATTTTACAGTTATCTTTAGATGACATGTTACGACTAGTAGTTGGTCAGTTGTGCACTGGTTTAAGAGTTCCAAGGAACGAACTGAACTCATTGATAAAGTATTTCACAGTAATTAACCTGATACCTATTATGTGTCAAACATGACACACTGATGGAATAATTCAGGAACACATTGTACAATACCATTGCTGAAGTTTAGTGAAGGCTGATTTGATCAACGTGTAGAAACAGCATTTAGAGCCTGCATGTAGAGATATCAAAGGATGTCATGGTAAAAGAACATCTGTGTTTAATTCTCAAGTGACATCTTTTGTTACTTGTGAAACCTACTATGATTGAAAGAGTTGGCATTATCTCACATATATCTCACCAGCACCATTCTTTCATATATATCTGTTGGCCATATAGAGATAAATATGGCTGATCATTTTGTATTATACAGATTTTTGCAATGCAGTTACTATAAGGATCTGTCAACAATTTTGGAAATTAAAATTTAAACACTGAAAGGTCCTAGTTTGCTCAGAACTAAGCTCTAAGACATGTAAGATAGAATTATTATGGAATTATCTTAGATAGAAGAGTTAAGCAAGTAAAGATTTTAAAACACATAGAAATGCAAAGTTTAAAATATTTTGTAGAGGAAATCAAATAATAAAAAGGAAAGATTTATATAACACTTTCAGCATATAATAAATGGCTTACTTTTTTCCTTTTATTTTTTATTTTATTCTGAAATGTATTTGCCACCTATCAATGACTCTGTGACTGAAACCCTATGGCCCTTGGGAGGACAGGAATAGGTTCATAAAAATTAGTGGATCTTCCCCTCCATCTGGGTTTGGATAATGATGAAAAGCAGATATGTATATCCATTTCTAAAAGTTGATTAATTGAGGTATGAAAACTGGAAATTATGGTTATGCAATATCAGACAAAAGGTAGAATTCTGATAGATTTTGTGTTCATAAAGGGAAACTTACGATGCATAGAACTGAAAACCTTTTCCACTCCCAAAAAGATTGTAGAAACAGCACAAGACCCAACGCTTGGAAGAATAATCATCTGGTCCCAATGATCGATTCAGATTTGATCCTGCAACATTATCTTGGAACATGCATATTTGCCTTCATTCATGAGTTCATTCTTTGTACTAAAAAAAAGTCAGTACAAAATGAACAGAAAAGTACATGTATTATGAAAAGTTGTATATAAGGTATAATTTTTTTCTTTTTATGTGTATATTCATACAGAACCCCTAGACGTATGGCTAAATAAATGC